>NC_140175.1:133652186-133769686 GCF_963971535.1 Notolepis coatsorum | reverse complement strand
TACTCATTCTAGAAAGCTTCAGGTCGGGTAAGGGAAGTAGAAAGGGCTCTAGGGATGTTAAGTCTATAAGCTGTTTTGGTGGCTGCCAGCCGGTCAGGCCACAGTAAAGCCAAGGAAACAAAGGATTATCTTGTTTAGTCGATGCCCAGGGGAGACGAGCAGGATTGAGAGAGAGAGAAGGAGATAGAGCTAGCCACTTAACCCTTAAAACAGTTAGAGCCTTTGTTTATTATTCAAATGTCCACTCCAATGGGTGGAGGAGTCCTCTATTGTTGTTATTAAGGCTGTCAATCCGTTATATTCAACAACACATCAATCGCATGATAGGCGGTCAGGTGAAAACATACACAGCAACATGCGTGAAGAATCTGTTAGGGAAAGTAATCATAAGTACTTGTTCATGAAGAATTGGTTGTTAGGGAAAGTAATCCAACAAGGTATTGGTTGCATGGCAAAAAATGCAGCCCGGAGCCGGCAGACGAGGTCCTGGGTGACGTCGAATGTTGTTCCGTTTTGCGAATGCGTTTGTTCTCTGATGTACAGTAGATATACTGTAGATGTACTGTAGAGTTAACAGCATCTTTGTTGACAGACGACTCCTTCAGACACTCGCTGTAAACGTTACTGCACATTTTTTTTTAAATAAAAAAACATCCTGTCACACCGAGGGTGAAAATCTCTCAGTCCAACAAAACAAAAACGCTCACATGAAATGACCTGGATGGGAGGCGGCAGGGAGCTCTCCACGGTCCTAATAAAAAATATCCATACCAGGGCTGCAGCTATCGATTATTTTAGTAATAGAGTATTCTACCTGTTATTTCATCGATTAATCGAGTAATCGGATAAGAAATAGCTTTAGAGAGCAAGAGTAAATATACAAAAGAGAAAATATGACCGGTCTCTTTGACTGCAGCATTTTATTTTCTATGGTTATTTTCTTGAGCAACATAGATATCTTAGATATATTAACATAATAACTAACCACCATATTTAGGTTCTTAACCAGCCATTACATGTAGCCATAATTAACATTAACGTACATTCTTTACTAGCCATAATTTCAACTAGCAATCATAACATTATAGATTTACCTTAAATGCTACTGACAGCGTTACCTCGTGTCGGCTCCGCTCTGTGGACTGGATGTGCACACTGATGCTCTCGGCTGAGATGCTGAAGCATTGGCAAAGTGCTATTGTGGTGCTAGTTAAATTTTAGACACACTGTACTGAGTTTTTCTTTTCTTTCAGCTTGAAATGATCCCAAACTTCTGACATTTTCTGGCATAAGGCCTGTCTCTCTTGGCTCATCGCTATTTCAGTCTTATCTCAGTCTTCTTCATCTTATTCCCCTGAAATATCTTCACTTTCTCATTCCACAGCGGGAGCGTGCGACAGTAATTGTTGTCCGTGTGAAACACAGTGCGCTGTGGGTTCAATCGGGCCTTGAGGAAAAATATATTTTGTAATCGAGTAACTCAAGTTACTCACGAAACCGCTTCAGCTCTGATCCATACATATATTTTGTGGACGGAGACATTAGTCATGATCCTGTTCTCCCAAGCATACAACCTTCCCTACCCATAACCACGCTCCTCCAACCTACCACCTCCCCTCCCCTTCCCTACTTTCTCTCCCTCTCCTGCCCCCCCTCCCTCCCCTCGGTTTCCTTACTTCCCTGACTGTTCCCCTACTGGACTCTGTATCTGTTACTTGTTACCCGTTGTTGTATGTCCTCTGTCTTCATCCTGTTGCTTATTCCCTGTGGTTCTTTGTTTCTCTGTTAATTAGTTTTGCTCATTGTCAGCGTCTTTGGGTTCTTGAAAAGCGCTTTATAAATAATAATAATAATAATAATAATAATAATAATAATAATAATAATAATAATAATAATAATAATAATAATAATAATAATAATAATAATAATAATAATAATAATAATAATAATAATAGATTCAATTTGTACGGCACTTTATATTCGCGAGAATCTCAGAGTGCTACAGGAGATATAGACAAAAAGTTAAATGAATAAAACAATTAAAATGAATAAAAACAATTAAAATGAATAAAACAACCAATGAAATGGAAGAACATAAAAGTAAAATAAAATAATAATAAAATGAATAGAAGTAAAAATAAAAGTAAAAGAAAGATTCAGGCAAAAGCCTTGTTAAAAAGAAATGTTTTTAGGCCCCTTTTAAAAGCCTCGACGGATTGTGGTGCTCTCAGGTGGATGGGGAAAGCATTCCATAGTCTGGGTGCGGCAGAGTAGAAGGCTTGATCGCCCATGGCGTGCAGCTTAGTCCTGGGGGCTTTGAGGAGGTAGGCTGTGCCGGAGCGGAGGGAGCGTGAGGAGGACTGGGGGGTGAGGAGTTCCTTGAGATAGGCAGGGGCACCACCGTGTACGCACTGGTGAGTGAGGAGGGACACCTTGTACTCGATCCTGTGTTCCACGGGGAGCCAGTGAAGGGATCTGAGGGTGGGGGTGATGTGATCATATTTGCGCACCCTCATCAGGATCCTAGCAGCGACATTCTGGATGGTGTAAAGTTTTAGAATGAAGGCTCCGACACATTGATTCCAGTTTGACTCTTTATGAACGTTTTCAAGCTTACAGACACATTCCTGCTGTTATGGCTAGAACTACCACAATGACAATACTCGCGCTGCTTCCCCGTATTCCAATGACAAGATCACCCGAGTGTCTTGCTCTTGAGGAGTAAAACATAGAGCGCCCTCTATAGGTCAGAACTAAACATTACCAAGCTCACTGAACATTATGAACATAAAGTCAACTATGTGAACCATGGACATTACAACCCTCCTTCCTTACATTTATTTTCTTTAACAATAACTACACATTAGTTGAACTCAACAATGTATTTTAGAACATTATTACATTATGCACATTATTCAAAGTCAGTGAGGTATGATGGGGGTCTTCTGCTCTCCCTCACTGGGTACCTGTGACCAGGTGGCTGTGGCCTGGGGCTGTCAGGGCATAAACGTTCTGCAGTGTGGTGAGGATCTATTTCAGTCCAGTCTATGACACCTTGCATGTCAGCTGATTGAGAGTGGTGATCATCCACCTTAGGTAAATTCTTAAAGTGGGATGAGTTTCTGGTGATGACATGATTGTTACGTTTAGCTGTCATCATAAGCAGGGCATAGCTTCCCTTCCTTCTTTTGACGACAGAGAACTCTATCACCAGCCTTCAGAGCCAAAGGAACCACATGGCGCCTCCTTTCCGCATTATGTTTCATCCTGTCCTTCGCCATTGCATCTGCTCGTCGTATTTTTGCATCAGTCGGGGACTGACAGTGGACAGCGGGCGTGGGTAGCTTGATCCTCAGAGGCCTACCAAACAGCACATCAGCTGGAGCCATCCCAGTGGAGCAGTGTGGCGTGGCACGGCAGTTGCGTAGAAATGCATATAGAGTCTGTTTCCATGGACGACCTTCAACATGTGTAGCCTGTATATTCTTCTCCAAGGTGCGCATGAACCGTTCTGCCTCTCCATTCGCCTGAGGCCACAATGGAGTTATCTTTCTGTGTGTAAAACCCAAATATGTTGCAAAATCTGCAAATTCCGAGCTCTGAAAGGGGGGGCCATTATCCGTTTTGACCTGCAGTGGAATTCCCAGTGTTGAGAATATCTTGTCGAGTTTAGGGATAGCTGACGTGGACTGAAGAATCTCAACCTCTGGGTACCTTGAATATTCATCAACAACTACCAAAAGATAATCCCCACAGGGGAATGGACCACAGAAATCAACACTAACCTTTTCCCATGGTGACGATGGCAGATCAGACATGCAGAGGGGTTCTTGTGTGTGGTTGGGCACAACAGCCTGACATGGGATGCAGCCAGCTATCATTGCCTCCACTTGCTTGTCAATTCCAGGGAACCAGACTTTCTCCCTGATCAGCTTCTTAGTTTTGACCACCCCCTGGTGGCCTTCATGTGCAAGTGATATTGCTCTGACTTGTAAAGAGTGGGGGACGACAATCTTTGTGCCACACAGTACAGTGTCACCATTAGCAGTCACTGTCAGTTCATCTTTTATTTTCTTGAACGACACAAGAGCAGATCTGTCAACTCCATCAATAGAGTCCCGTTTGTCAGACAGCAACCTCCAAGAGTCATCTTTAATGAGTCGAATTACTTCACGTAGAGTGGGATCAGTTGTGGTTGCATCCTGAATTTCCTGCAGTGTCATCGCCTTGGGTACAGCATTTTCAGTGACAAAGTTTATGTATTCTTCAGCTTGTCTTTCGTCGTCTGACATAGCGTGAGAGATGTGTGATACCTGTGTCGGGTGGCGCGACATGTAATCCGCCGGGTTGTCTTTGCCAGCCTTGTAACAGACTGTGTAGTTGTATGGTTGCAGACGCAGGCTCCAGCGCTCTATACGAGCAGGTGGTTTGGATTTGGGGTTATTGAAAATCCATTCCAATGGTTTGTGATCACTGACAAGTGTGAAGGCTGCACCATAGAGGTATATGTGAAAATGTTCACAGCCCCAGACAATAGCAAGGGCCTCATGTTCTGTCTGTGAATACTTTTGTTCAATGGGGGACAGTGCTCTACTTGCATAGCGTATCACTCTGGCCGGCTCATTTGGACTGTTCCTTTGTGCCAATACAGCCCCAAGACCTACTGGGCTTGCATCAACAACCAGTTCAGTTAGTTTGTGTGGGTCAAAGTAGGTCATCACAGCGTCACTAGTAAGGCTGCGTTTCATCTCATTAAGAGACCTCTGGTGTTCTTCGGTCCACGTCCAATGAGCAGATTTCTTTGTCAGGTCTCGCAAGGGTTGAGTTATTGTGGCAAAATCCTTTATGAATCGGGCGCTGTAGTTTGCCATGCCAAGGAGACTGCGTATCTCACTTGCATTGGTCGGGGCAGAAGCATCATGAATCGCCTGAACCTTCTTAGGATCTGGAGAGAAACCTCCATCTGAGAACGTATATCCGAAGAAGTCAAGAGTGGTCTGTGCGTATGAGCACTTGGCCTTGTTGAGAGTCAGGTTTTTTTCTTTCAGTCGCTGAAAGGTTGCCCTGAGAGCTTGATCATGGGCAGCCCTGGTTTCCCCAAAAACCAGAATGTCATCACTGAGGTTGATGACTCCTGGAATGCCATCCAGGGCCTGTTGAATGGCATTTTGGAACACCTCTGCAGCCGATGAGACCCCAAAGCTCAGTCTCTTGTAACGTCGTAGCCCTACATGAGTGGAGAATGTTGTGATGTATCGTGAGGATGGATCCAGTTCTAGCTGATGATATCCACTGTTTAAATCCAGCTTTGAGAATAACTTGGCTCCATTGAGTGCCTGTATCACGTCATCTACTGTGGGTGTGAGATGTCTTTCTCTTTCGATGGCACAATTTGGTACCCTCATGTCCATACATATACGCACACCTTCCGGGTCTTTTGGCTTTGGAACAACAACTATCGGAGAAACCCATGGAGTGGGGCCATCAACCTTTTCAATCACATCGAGATCCTCCAGGCGTTGTAGTTCAGCTTCAATCCGCTTCCTCACATGAAACGGCACTCTTCTATGAGGTTGTGTGACAGTAGAAACGTCTTTCTTTATGTGCAACTTGACTTGGACCCCATCCAACTTGCCCAATCCATGGAATAGACCATCGTACTCAGTGAGGATATCATCCACTGTATTTGCTTCTGTCTGTTTGCAAGCTGATGTGGGCTGTATGTCGACCGGTTGTCGTGGAGATGTGAGCTGTTCCTGCTGCTCTGGGGATGTATGAAGGGCATTGGCAATCTTGATTAGCCCAAGTTGACTGGCAGTGTCATATCCGAGTAAACTGCCATTATTTCCTTGTAACACATGGAATGTTGTAGTTGTGAACTGTGATTTGGACTCCACCAGCGAGGTGAATTTTCCCAGGGCAGGTAGTGGCTTACGAGAGCCATAGGGAAATATGGGAACAGTGCATTTGGTGAGTGGGGGCTTATATGTCAGTCTCTGGTAAGTTGCCTAATCAATGATATTTATAGTTGCCCCTGTATCCAGCATCACATTTATTTTGCAGTCACCAACCTTTATGTTTGCATGTGGGAGGTCTGATTTAGTTTGAGAAAGTGTGTACAGATACTCCTCAGAATATTCTCTGTCTGCATTTGTTGAGTTCGGTGTGATTTCCCTGTCACTGGTGTGCATATAATGCACTTCATGTCGGTCTCTGGTGCCCCCTTGTGGTCGTTTGGAACGACAACACTTTGAGAAGTGTCCTTGTTTACCGCAGGAGTTGCACGTTCTCCCCCTCGCTGGGCACGGTCTTTCTTCACGATGGGGAAAAGTGCCAGAGCAATTATAGCATCTTTTATTTGTAGCTCCCCTCCCCATATTCATAGCCAAAACATCTTCCCCCATGTTTCCTTGAGCCGAACTGTGTCGTGTTTGCTCCATTCCTGATGCTTGAGTCTCGGCAAGTGCCATGGTTCTACCCAGTGATAGTAGCTCAGTCAGCGTCATCTCCGGTTTCTGTAATGCTTGACGTCGCAGCTTATTACATGTGCACGTCTGGATAATCATCGTCTTGACCTCTCTTCCAATATCAGAAAACTCACAGGTTGCTGCTAGCTGTCGCAGCCTGGTGTGATAAGAGTCGAGACTTTCTCCAGCCAATTGTATAGCTTGTCTGAATTTGTAAGTCTCGTATGTGACGTTGAGTTTAGGGGAAAAATACTCACTCAGTTTATCTTTAGCTTTATTATAGTCTTTTGCGTCACCCGTGTCTGACAGTGTATCAAAAATATCCTGTACACCTTCCCCTGCATAATGTAGAAGCATCGCACGTCGTCTTGTTTCATCCTAGACATCCAACGCAACAATGAAATTTTCAAAACGCTGTATCCACTTTCTCCAACGGATAGATGAGCTGTGATCGTCACTTGTATCAAAAGTAGGGAACGATGGTAATGCAGCAGCCATGGTTATGCAAAAATATAACTTTTACTCCTCGTCGCCAGTGTAAAGTTTTAGAATGAAGGCTCCGACACATTGATTCCAGTTTGACTCTTTATGAACGTTTTCAAGCTTACAGACACATTCCTGCTGTTATGGCTAGAACTACCACAATGACAATACTCCCGCTGCTTCCCCGTATTCCAATGACAAGATCACCCGAGTGTCTTGCTCTTGAGGAGTAAAACATAGAGCGCCCTCTATAGGTCAGAACTAAACATTACCAAGCTCACTGAACATTATGAACATAAAGTCAACTATGTGAACCATGGACATTACAGATGGTTTGCAATAAAATGTTTTATTATTATTATGATTCTTCATAAGCTCAGAGTTTTCTAAAAACTAAGTTTTCAAAAAATCTTCACCCTGCCAGGAGTATTTGTTTAATCCATCATGGGTATATTATGTCAGACTAAAATGGTGAATTTGTTCTCATATCCACCCATTCACACACCGACGGCGGAGGTGACCATGCAAGGTGCCAACCTGCTCATCAGGAGGAGTTAGGGGTTAAGTGTCTTGCTGAAGGACAACTCAACACGCTGCCCGGGATGAACAGGAATCGAACCGGGAACCTTTTTCCGATTACCAGCCACCGCCAAGCATCATAGTCTGGCTAGCAACAGTCATTACAGTGACATTGTTTGACACACATACACACAAGTCCTGCATTGGAATTCTGATGCGCAGCACATTGTTTTATGTTTTTCTGTTGGTTAAAACCGGAACAATTTGGTAGTGAATGTTGAAAACCGGGACGTTTTTGTTTTTTTCACAGATATTTGTTCGGACAAAATGCCTGAAACGTCTGGTCACATAATAATAATAATAATAATAACTTTATTTGTATAGCACTTTTCATACAGAGGTTGCAGTTCAAAGTGCTTCACAACAGCAAAAAATACAGGCATAAGCGAGCATAAAAAGATAGACAGGTAGAATCACAGTGTTTCACATTAGGATCTAGCATCCCAATAGGCTCTCCGCTTACAGTTTTCAGTAACACAAATAGTAAAAATAGTTTAAAATGATTCAGTTTAAAAATAGTCAAAAAATTATAAAATAGAACGGACATACAAAATACAGGCATGAGCGAGCATAGCAAGATATGGCAAATCACAGTGTTTCACATTAGGATCTAGCATCCTAATAGGCTCTCTATTCAGTAATACTCCTGTAATTCATGAACAAATAATCACAGTGTATCACATTTGGATCTAGCAAATAATAAGAATAAAATGATTCAGTTTAAAAATAGTCATAAATAATCAGTGTTTCACATTTGGATCTAGCAAATAATAAGAATAGTTTAAAATGATTCAGTTTAAAAATAGTCATCAGTAAGAAGTAAAAAGTGCAATAACCGACACATGAATTTGATAGGCAGTGTAAAAGAGTAGGCAGGGTAAGAATAAATACAAGTTGTGTCAGGATATCCCTGATGTTTCCTCTTGCCACTAGGTGGTAGCAGATATCTATCAGTGAAATGCCTGAGCAAAGAGATAGGTTTTAAGCTGTCTTTTAAAGATGTCTAGCGAGTTGGCTTCCCTGATGTTTTGGGGTAGTTTGTTCCATAGTTTTGGGGCATAGTTGATAAAGGCTGCATTACCGATCCTCTTTTGACTGCTTCTGGGAGCCTCTAGTAGTCCAGCAGCTGATGATCGCAGTGTTCTTGCTGGTGTGTAATTTATTAGAGTGTTGGCGATGTAGCTAGGTCCCTGTCCATTTAGAGCTTTGTATGTAAGGAGAAGGACCTTAAAGTCAATTCTAAATGTTACAGGAAGCCAGTGTAAAGCGGCTAGGACTGGACTAATGTGCTCTCTCCTTTTGGTTCTAGTTAGCAGTCGGGCTGCAGAGTTTTGGATTAGCTGAAGCCTCTCTGTGGTTTTCTTAGGGAGACCTGTGAAAAGTGCATTACAGTAGTCTAACCGGCTAGATATGAATGCATGAATTAGCTTCTCAGCATCGTTCTGATTAATAAATGGTCGTACTTTTGCTATATTTCTGAGATGGAAGAACGATGTTTTCGTCACTTTGCTAATATGAGAATTGAAGTTCAGTTCTGAATCTATGATAACCCCAAGACTAGTGACCTCAGATTTGATCCAAGGGGTTAGTCCCCCCAGGTTCTTTATTAATTCTATTATTTATTCTTTTTTAGTTTTGGAGCCGATAATTAGAATTTCAGTTTTGTTCTCGTTTAGTTTCAGGAAGTTCTTACTCATCCATTTATTTATTGCCAGTAAGCAGTCTGTAATGGAGCTAATCGCTGTATCATTTGGTTCAGCAGATATGTACAGTTGTGTATCATCCGCATAGCTATGGAAATCTACATTATGTTCTCTGATGATATCACCCAGCGGTAACATGTAAAGGGAGAAGAGTAAAGGACCTAAGCAACTCCCTTGTGCAACTCCATAGTTGTTGTCGTATATATCAGACATGTGATCTCCTAGTTTAACATAGAATTTCCTCCCTCTGATGTATGTTTTAAACCAGCCCAGCACATGGTCTGAGAAACCGACATGGTTTTCAAGACGATCGATTAGAATATCGTGATCGATTGTATCAAATGCTGCACTGAGATCTAACAGGATAAGGATGGAGATCTTATTCTCGTCAGAGTTTAGTCTGAGGTCACTGATTATTTTGGTGAGGGCAGTTTCAGTGCTATGATATTTTCTGAATCCTGACTGAAATTCTTCTAAGATGTTGTTTTCTTCAAGAAAGGAATTTATTTGAACTGAAACTATCTTTTCAAGTACTTTACTAATGAATGGTAGGTTGGATATTGGACGATAATTTGCCATTTCATTACTATCCAAGTTAGGTTTTTTTAGTAATGGCTTTACAACTGCTGTTTTAAAGGCATCCGGGAAAATACCAGTCCTAAGGGAAGTGTTTATGATATCTAGCACAGGGCTTGAAACACTATTAAATACCCGTTTGAAGAAAGCTGTAGGTATAGGGTCAATGTCTGAGGTGGAGGAGTTAAATTCTGAGACAGTTTTGCAGAGTACATCTAATGTGATGCATGTGAAACTTCTCATGGTTACATTGCACGGTTTGCCGCAATCAACTTTATTTCCATCATGAGTAATGCTGGCCCTGATCAAGGTTATTTTGTTGTTAAAGAATAGTGCAAGTTCTTCACACTTAACCGTTGATGACTGAGGAGGTGTAGGGGCAGTGTTGAGTAGTACATTAATAGTGGAAAAGAGGATTCTGGAGTTTCCAGCATTTTCTGTAATGATTTTAGAGAAGTAATCTTTCCTTGCTAAGCGGATGGTTTTATTATAAGCAGTTAAAGCATCTTTGTATATATCACAGCATATGGTGGTTTTTGTTTTTCTCCATTTTCGCTCCGCTGCACGACATTTCCTTTTTTCTTTGTTGACCGTATTATAGTTTAACCAGGGCGAGGCTCTAGTTTTCTTCTTTTTCGTTTTTAATGGGGCGACAGAATTTAATATAGATGACATTGCATCATTGAGATTTTCTACCATTTCATTTAGAGAGCTGTCATGATTGTGTGGTTCATGTAGTCTGATAAGATCAATGAACTTTGATTCAGCTTTGTCGTTTAGGAGCCTCTTTTTAACTATGATTTCTTTTTTTGTTTTAGTAAGGGTTATTTGAGTATCAAAAAATATACAGTGATGGTCGGAGAGAGGTAATTCAGTTATTGAGATATTTGTTATGCTTAGCCCAGTTGTTGTTATAACTAAGTCTAGTGTATTCCCAAGCCGGTGAGTTGCATTTGTTATATGCTGTATTAGGTCAAAGCTATCCAGTAGATTTTTTTGTTCCATAGTTTTGGAGTCTGTTTTCTTATTAAAATGGATGTTCAGGTCTCCATTTAGGATCACCTTATCATATCCGGTAACACATAGTGAGATCAGTTCAGAGAGCTCCTGTATAAATATTGGTGAGTGTCTAGGCGGGCGGTATATTGTGACAATAATAGTTGATTCTGTTTTTAGTTCAATGGCAAGATATTCCATTCCACATACAGTATACTAACAAGCTTATTTAATGTTAGCTGTGTCATTTATCACTATAGATATGAATCATATTAACGTGTCTTTTCAATGATTCTATTTGCTAAAGTCTCAGGATCGTATAGTGGATCGCTACTGTATCTCTGCTAATTGTACTCACACGTTTGTTCAAATGTCTTATAAAAGATTTGGAGTCGGAGCCAGGCGCTGCGGTACAAAGACAGTCTCGCCGTCGTTTATTTGTTTAAACAGACAGCTTAAAGTTCTTGCCAATTTCTCTATGTCTAAAACAGCGTCTGCAGCACGTCTCGATTGGATAGTTTTCAGCGCGGGTTGGGATCGTCTCAAGCGGCTTTCTCCGTGCGTCCTCGTGGTTTCTCGTCTCCGTGCATGATCCTCAACGTCTCTCAACCTGTGGTACATATAGGACTCACCCAAACCCCGCCCAGTGGTCGAGTCTCTGCCCCGTGATGTCACAGAACAGAGACTCCGGTTCCTGCTCTAATTGGCTTAACACGAAAGAACTGGGTTCCCTGACCAAATAAGGAAGTGAACTGACTATTTTCGGCTCGTTCTTCCTTGTAATGAAACGGACTAACATTGAATTTTAATTGAATAAATGAATGAATACTTTGCTAACAGATTGCAGAATGGGTACAGCACAGCACAATACATACAATTCTGCCAAGGGGATATAGATCAGAGAAAAACCTTTTGTCCGTGTTTACATCAGGGTCCCCACTTTTCAATTCATAGTATTAACATTTTCTTAACACACACTACTTTCCAACAGATGAGAAATACAGTATTATTATTCTAGTTTTACTAAATGCTTTTTACTGTTACATTCCAGACTGTGCTAGACTATCTAATCCTATACATGATATAGTATAATTCAGATTTTAGACAATTGAGGTCACAGTTTTTCTGTGAAAACATGTGTACAATGTTTGATGCAAAACTCCATAGTTATTTTATTTCATAAACAATGTATAATGAGAAAAGGTAATACTGTTGTTTTAATCTTACTTTAGTTTAAGTTCTAAACCCTATTTTGTTTAACTTGGTCTCCCGCTGGTAATAGTCTTAACTATTAGTCTTAAATTAACTAGAATCTTATTTCTTTGACAATGATATGTTTCTCCTATTTTATTAATGTTCTTTAGTGGGTATTCCAGCATTTTGATCCAATTTCACCCTCTATCTTAGTCTCCAAATGGAGGGAAACCTATGTGTTGTTCTCTTTAGCAGCGAGTCTGTTAATTCCATTTATCAGTGGTCAATTAGTCTCCTTTTTAGTGTCATTTTGCTTGTATTTTCTTGATGTCTCTCCTATAGTTATCTTTTGGTTAATAACTTTCTTATTTAGAGTTTTAACTTTCTGCATTTGTGTAAGACATAATCTGTTTGGACCAGGTGCATGTCATTTCCTCCTCAGCCTCAGGGTCTATCTCCACTCAATCTACCACCTCCTGTCTTTTACTGTCTTTCTAAGGTATGTGACCCTTTAACCATCTTATCTATCTTCCTGGCAGAAGACTTAAACTGACACAGGGGGGGTAGCACCATGGTCTGGTCTGTTTTTACCCTAAAAATACACCAACCCCTCCTTCCTACTGTCGGAGGGGTAGGCTTTTATGACGTTACTGACCTCGCTGAGTGGGGTGTGGGGAAACGGTAATCTAACCCTAAACAAAAGTGCATTCCTTGCTGTTTGCTTTGACTTGTCTCTGGTATGGTTCTCTGACTAGAGCGTCATTCCTCCTTAAAAGCTGTGACCATATGTCTCCTTAAAACCCTAACTGTTGTGAAGGGCCAGATTAAACCGAATATATATATTTATTTATATATATATATTTAATTGTATTTGTATATTCTCTAATATTCCCTGATATCCCTTGTATATTCCTTGTACAATATACATTGAATATCCATTCTAGCCTACTGAACATCCCATAATAGTCTCCATTCTACTATTGGTCGAGACCTTGGTGCCAGGCTGCCATACCCCTCAGACCCAGTTCAAACGTACCGCTCAACATGTACGAACAAGTCCTAGTTCCGCGTAGGAATCTGGCTACCGCACCACTAATGGGACTATTTGTTCATAGTGCGTATATATACTGCGCTACTAAAGTAGGACTTCCTTTTCAGTCCAGTTTCTTACCCTCCAATAGAGTCACAGACGTAAAGCCTCCCCGCGACGCCACGTGTGGGAGTAAGGCCAAGTTCGCCTACCATCGGTATTGAGACATCGTGTATATTAATATTTGAATAGTCATATTTGGCACTATATCATCGAGTTGGACGTAGTCTATTAAGCTAATAATAGTCTGTTAATATATAGTGCTTCGTGCGGTGAGAATACTACCGTAGTCAGCACCCCATCGTTTCGGGCAGAAAACTGGCTGCTTATCCAGGGTGGTTGACCCCACGTGAAGCTGCACCCGAGGAGCCCCAGAGCCGACGAGCGAGTGGACCTGTATACCGGATTATTCTACCGACGACAGCCCGCCTTCCCAGGCACGGATTATGCTTTGTATACGTTGATTATTCCATGGATAAAGACCCCCGACACTGCCGTGTGTTGGAACCCCCCCCCCTGGAGAGGACGCAAGGTGAGGAGACGCTCTGCAAGACAAGGTCGCTTCACGTCTCTCCTCCGTGGACCGGAGGACGCCGGCCCACAAAGAGTCCACCTGCTTTCATCTGTGGTCCAAGGATCGCCGGCGCATTGAACGGCACTACAGTGGGTTCACCTGGGATACCCTTGGCCGGATGAGGCAGCCGGATTCTACCCCCCCCCCCTTCCTACTCCTGTCGGCTTACAAGCGACCGGATTAACCCCCCCTAGTGTATCCAGTATATAATCATTAAAGTATCATTGCTGTTATTCCTTAAACTATTCCAGGTCGTATATGTACCACCTGCGCCTTCAGAGATTGGACATTCTCTATTGATATACCGACGAATACTCTTGCCATAAAAGTGCATACTAATTCCCATTCATAAATGTGATTGATTTGATTAAGTGCTTGCTCTACACACCATCGCTGTGTAGAAATAAAGACCTATTTCTAATTCGTACATTTGTGTTGGATCCGTTTCATCTACGTGACAGTGTTCATCATAATATATTTATGCCGAGTACTGGGTGGCCGAATATTAAGTACAAAGGTAGTGGTAGTAAGTATCATATCTAGTAATACAGTCAGGGAATTGTACCCCTCAGTTACAATTGGTCCTTCGAGCCGGATGGTAATTAGTGTAATATTAATATAGTGTTATTAATATTGAAATGGCCTATGATGAACACTCCACGAAACGATCCTCCTAACCAACGCCCGCAGCGCGAACGACGGCTCCCTCAGTACTTAGAGGCTTACGCTGTCAGTCAACAACCTAGTCTTCTACTAACAGTAAACGCGGTAAAACTAGAAAGTAAAAGTATGTCTAACCCCAACGCCCAGACTACCCCGACCATAGAGGCCCCTACGGGTTCTAATGTAACTGACCAAGTTCACGGTGGGGACCAGTGGGAACCAGACATGACTTCACACCCCGGCAGTACTGAAGAAGTAGTCCCCGATGAGTCCCGGGAGGAATACAACGCTACCGAGAGAGAACTCGGCACGGAAGAAGACGGGGAGAGCACCGTGGAGATAGAGCTCCAAGGCTCCGCAAGGAGTACCCCGAGGGAAGGCTCCCCTATACAACCGCCTTCTCCCAGCGAGGCAGAGAGGACCCTACAGCAGGCCTTCCTCATCAGCCTGAACGCCGCTGCTGAACGCGACCGACTGCAGATCCAGCAGCGGAGCGAAGAAGAGCATATACGTCTAGAAATAAGACGCATTCAGAGGGAAGAGAATGTGGCCCGAGACCGAGCAGACAGCCAGCGAGAAGCTGCTGGTGCTCTACGGGACGCAGAGCGCGACAGACAGCAAGCGCAACTAATAGAACAGCTGATCAGACGGACAACACCCTCTCCCTCCGCCAGAGGCTCCAGGAACTCGTCTAGACACACCTCCAGGGCGGCATCCCCTAGCCGAGTAAACAACCCTGAACTTGACCAACAGACGAGGTCTATACCCCCCACAGACCACCTCCCCCCACCGGTCCAAGCGAGACCTAGCAACCGGGAAGGAGCAGCATATCCTGTGGAGAGGCTAAACCAGAGACTACAAGCACTGGATGACCTAACTGAAGACGAAGAGGAAGAGGAGGAGAACCACGCCCGACGACAGCACAGTACTCTACCGGACCAGGAGGTCCGGTACAGCCCAGGCTATACTCCCGCGGAGCTGCGCTACAGACCCCCGACTCTATACACGGGTGAGCACGACGCACGACCCGCACCGAGGAACAGCACCTGGACAAGCGGGCCATGGTACACTGCCGGTACCAGCCCATACCAAGGAGCGGGAGGAGACTCGCCTAGGAGGCCTCTCCCCCAACGCTCGCCGATGTATCCACAGTCAGCGTCATACATTGGCACGCCTATGGTACCCGACTTCACCCAAGAGAACCGGGCCCAGTATACAGAACTCCGCATGTGTCTGGAGACCATGTTGGTGGATGTATTGGATGAACGCCATAAATACGCCATCCTACTGAAGCACTTAAAGGTACCCCGCGCACATAATATAGCGCTCGCCTACGCGACTTCCACCACCCCATACACAGCAGCGCTGGTAGCATTGGACCAGAGGTATGGGCGCATATGGGATTACGTGATCCAGGAGATCCGACACATCGACCGCTTACCCCCAGCAATAGACAATCGAGCACTGGACGACCTGTCCATCAGAGTGCAGTCCCTGGTAGGGATGTTGGGAGCGCAGAGAGAGAAGGGGAGGCATGAACTTTACGCCAACTCAAATGTGGAAAGGATCTTGGAGAAGCTGCCGCCCGCTCGACAGGAGCGTTTTAGGTGACAGAGAGACCACCGAGACCCGAATGGCCCCGAACCGAACCTCCTCGATCTAGCGGACTTCCTGGCGAGAGAAGTCAGCAGCCTACGGCTAGATACATTCGGACGGAGCACCCCTGGCTCCAGAGAAGGAACCAGACGACTAAATGATGGAAGAAGATCGGTGACTGTGATGCACCAATCGGAGTCAGTACCGAGCAGCAGGAGCCACAGTACCCCCTCCAGAACGGAGAAGTGGAAGATAGTGTGCCCCTACTGTGAGAAAGAACACTGGCTAGCGCAATGTGACTCCTTCCCCAAGCTGAACGCGGAGGAAGCAAGTCAATGGATAAAGTCCAACAAGCGCTGTTTTCGCTGTGCGCGCTCACACATGGCAGCCGAATGCCGCTTAAAGAAAAGGTGCACCAAGTGCGATGGAGCCCATCTGGACATACTTCACGACAGTAACAGACGGCGCCCTTCACCCGCACCATCCAGCAGCAAAGCGAGCGTCATGTACATCGATCCCGCCAGCAGCAGTGGAGCCCGAGTACTCCTAAAAGTAGTGCGTGTGACACTAAGCTACCAGAATAAAGTCCTGGACACTTACGCCGTCCTCGATGACGGGTCCGAGAAGACCCTTCTGCTCGCCTCCGCTGCGGCCCAGCTAGGGCTGCGGGGAAGCGAAACCCAAATGACAATTCGGACAATAAGACGAGATTTGAAGACGATAAAGGGCGAGAATGTCTCATTCTCTATCGCAGCAAGCGGCCAGCCTGAGCGACGGTACCAGATTACAGACGCTTTCACCAGCCAAGAAATAGGACTGTCGCGGTACACATACCCCGTCGCCAAGCTGATGGAGAAATATGCACATCTGCGCAAGTTACCGATCCCGCTCATAGACCATATGCCGACCCTGTTGATAGGCTCCGACCATGCAGACCTCATTGTCCCGATAGACCGGGTTCATACCGGACCCCGAGGCTGTCCTGCAGCAGTCGAGGCCCGTTTGGGATGGACTCTCCAAGGCCCGCTCGCCAAATCTCTCAACCGAAGTACAGCCACTAGATGTCTCCACTCCCGAGTCACAGAGGGAGAAACCGCACTCCTGCAACACGTAGAGCGGCTATGGACCTTGGAACAAATGCCCTTTAAGAACGGAAAGAAAGACATTCGCTCTAAAGATGACATTTACGCCATTCACCTCCTCGAGACAGGGACCAAGAGAGTCCCGGTCAACGGCGTGTTGAGATACGCCACGCCACTCCTGCGGCGAGAAGGAATGCCTACTTTCCACGCCAAGACAGACGCCACAGAACGGTACCTGCTGAACACGGAGCGGCGCTTAGCCAAGAACCCCGCCCAAGAGAGTGTATACCGCGCTGAGATTGAGAAGCTCATCACAGCGGGACACGTCACAAAGATGGACATTAAAGAGGCTGACCAGACCACTGAATCGTGGTACGTGCCTCACCACAAGGTCCATCACAACGGTAAAGACCGCATAGTATTTAACTGCAGCTACCAGATCGGATCCCAAAATCTGAATAAAGAGTTACTGCCCGGTCCCACACTCGGCCCCTCCCTACTCGGCGTTCTACTCCGCTTCCGCCAGGAAAGGGTGGCCATCAGCGGGGACATTAAAGGAATGTTCCTGCAGGTGAGATTAGTAGAGGAGGACAAGCCCCTGTTACGGTTCCTATGGAGAGAGAAGCCAGGAGATGAGCACCCAGCCATCTACCAATGGGAAGTCCTCCCCTTCGGAACGACGTGCAGCCCCTGCTGTGCTACATTTGCACTACAGAAACACGTAGCAGAGGACCCAGCAGCGGACGAAGAGGTCCGACACAGCGTAAAGAACAGCTTCTACGTAGACTGTCTACAAAGCCTTTCAACCCAGGAAGAAGCCGAGGCTCTCCTGATTAAACTCCGCGCCTCATTGATCAAAGGCGGCTTTGATCTCAGGCAGTGGGCCAGCAGCGATCCGCAAGTACTGCGCAGCCTCTCCTCCGAGGACAAGGCAGCCAGCAGCGAGACCTGGATGGCTACAATCCCGGGAGAAGCCCAGGAGATGACCCTGGGATTGGTGTGGCGATTCAAAACAGATTCGCTTCACTACAGACACAAGCCCCTGACTACGGCGCAGGGAAGGCCGGCGGCGGCGCCGACCACCAGACGGAGTGTGTACACAACACTCGCCCGACAATATGACCCGCTAGGATGTATTCTACCGTACACCACCAGGGCAAAAATGATTGTACGAGCATTGTGGGACAAGGACCAGGGCTGGGACGACCCCATTCCCGCACACCTTAGATCCACCTGGAGAGAGTGGGAGATGGAGCTCCACTCACTCCCAGGCGTTAATATGCGCCGAAGCTACTTCCCACCCACGGTGAGGCCAGAGACATGTAAAATGGACTTACACGTCTTCAGTGACGCCTCAGAGGTCGCATACGGATCAGTAGCCTACTTGCGGGCCCAAGAAAAGGGGGGAGAGATCTACACAGCATTTGTCCTCGCCCGCTCGAGAATAGCCCCACGCAAGCAACAATCTATCCCACGTCTAGAGCTCTGCGCAGCCCTAGCCGGAGCGCACCTAGCCACGCTCATCCAACGTGAGCTCACCATACCGGTGTCTAGAACAATCCTGTGGTCAGATTCCACGACAGTACTCGCCTGGATCAAATCGGACTCATGCAAGTACAAAGTCTTCGTGGGAGTCAGAGTCACCGATATTCAAGACTTAACCGAAGAGTTAACCAGAGAAACAGAGTGGCGCTACGTTGATACAAAACAGAACCTAGCTGACGTCATCACCCGGGGGATCCCCCTGGATGACCTCACCCGTCGCAATGTCTACAGTGACGGCCCAGCATTCCTAAAGCTCCCGGAAGGAGAGTGGCCCACGCCTATCCCGAGGGAAGCCAGTCAGGAGGAGGCTGAGAATAAGAAGCCTGTGTTCTGTGGATTGAGCACTGTTATCTCCGCAGACCCCAACACACTCCTGATGGGGCGGCTAGATCCTGCATTACCCCAGACAATGTACCGGCCTGAAGAAGCGAACGGCCGACGAATGTGGAGGTACAGCCAAGTATTAGCCGACAAGTTTTGGAGCAGTTTCCTACTGCACTACCTACCGTCTCTACAGACCCGCCAGAAGTGGGTAAAGGAGAGAGACAATTTGACAGAAGGAACAGTCGTCATGATTATTGATCAATCACTGCCCAGAGCTATGTGGCCGGCCGGCTGCGTAAGCAAAGTGATCACCTGTGCCGACGGCAAGGTCCGAGCAGCTGAAGTGCTCGTCCAGGGTCGCACTTACACCCGCCCCGTGGCGAAGCTCATAGAACTGCCCCGACTCCCAGACACAATCGATGATGACCATGACCCTATAACCCTATGACTTTGTGAAGTTGACTGACCCCTACAGCAAACCCTTATGTGTAAATAGACAACGCGATTAATCTGTCTCTGTTTAACTGATTAGGTCTGGGACCAATCAGGGGGTGGCTGTTGTGAAGGGCCAGATTAAACCGAATATATATATTTATTTATATATATATATTTAATTGTATTTGTATATTCTCTAATATTCCCTGATATCCCTTGTATATTCCTTGTACAATATACATTGAATATCCATTCTAGCCTACTGAACATCCCATAATAGTCTCCATTCTACTATTGGTCGAGACCTTGGTGCCAGGCTGCCATACCCCTCAGACCCAGTTCAAACGTACCGCTCAACATGTACGAACAAGTCCTAGTTCCGCGTAGGAATCTGGCTACCGCACCACTAATGGGACTATTTGTTCATAGTGCGTATATATACTGCGCTACTAAAGTAGGACTTCCTTTTCAGTCCAGTTTCTTACCCTCCAATAGAGTCACAGACGTAAAGCCTCCCCGCGACGCCACGTGTGGGAGTAAGGCCAAGTTCGCCTACCATCGGTATTGAGACATCGTGTATATTAATATTTGAATAGTCATATTTGGCACTATATCATCGAGTTGGACGTAGTCTATTAAGCTAATAATAGTCTGTTAATATATAGTGCTTCGTGCGGTGAGAATACTACCGTAGTCAGCACCCCATCGTTTCGGGCAGAAAACTGGCTGCTTATCCAGGGTGGTTGACCCCACGTGAAGCTGCACCCGAGGAGCCCCAGAGCCAACGAGCGAGTGGACCTGTATACCGGATTATTCTACCGACGACAGCCCGCCTTCCCAGGCACGGATTATGCTTTGTATACGTTGATTATTCCATGGATAAAGACCCCCGACACTGCCGTGTGTTGGAACCCCCCCCCCTGGAGAGGACGCAAGGTGAGGAGACGCTCTGCAAGACGAGGTCGCTTCACGTCTCTCCTCCGTGGACCGGAGGACGCCGGCCCACAAAGAGTCCACCTGCTTTCATCTGTGGTCCAAGGATCGCCGGCGCATTGAACGGCACTACAGTGGGTTCACCTGGGATACCCTTGGCCGGATGAGGCAGCCGGATTCTACCCCCCCCCCCCTTCCTACTCCTGTCGGCTTACAAGCGACCGGATTAACCCCCCCTAGTGTATCCAGTATATAATCATTAAAGTATCATTGCTGTTATTCCTTAAACTATTCCAGGTCGTATATGTACCACCTGCGCCTTCAGAGATTGGACATTCTCTATTGATATACCGACGAATACTCTTGCCATAAAAGTGCATACTAATTCCCATTCATAAATGTGATTGATTTGATTAAGTGCTTGCTCTACACACCATCGCTGTGTAGAAATAAAGACCTATTTCTAATTCGTACATTTGTGTTGGATCCGTTTCATCTACGTGACAGTGTTCATCATAATATATTTATGCCGAGTACTGGGTGGCCGAATATTAAGTACAAAGGTAGTGGTAGTAAGTATCATATCTAGTAATACAGTCAGGGAATTGTACCCCTGAGTTACACTAACCTTACTGTACCGTACATTTTTTATTCAATTAATTTACGACAATCCCTTCTCTGAGGGGTCTACCCTCATTATGTAACCAGTACATTTCCAAAATCAAAAATGATATGATTACCATAACATATAAACAATTTTTAAAAATTTCCAAAAATTTAAAAAATCCAAAATTTCACTTACCTCTTCTTCTTGCACAGTTATACACATTTATCAGTTATTATTATGACATCCAGTCTAGGTCCGTCTCTCTATGCAAAGAGATGATCGTACCATTCTCAGCTTTTTTTCGTTTAAGACTATATTTATCCATGTAATTACCACCTGTGTCTATTTGTGTAATGGACTCTGCAAGAAAAGATTTACCTCACACCAATATAAGACTAACAGTTCTAATAAAAAACGAAGGAGACTTAAACCATAAACATATAAAAAACTGAATTTCTCCTTCGCAAAAGACCTTCTGAGGTCTACTTCCTCTTAGCTGCAATTCTACCAGTTATCCTCACTGAAACCTCTGAGGTCTATTGATAACCCTTTTTGGCCGTGGCTCTTTCGTTGCAGTTGCGCTAATCGCTCTCTCCTCCAGCGTCCTTGGTTCCGCTGCTGGTACTCCGCCAAAATCCACAAAGGAAAAATCATCATTTTCCAATTCCAATTCATGATCTCCTCTGTCTGGCTCCTGCAAAAATCCTTCATTTCCCCTAGAGGGACCATCATGTTCGCCCCTGTCTGGTTCCCCATAATCGTCTTCCTTTTCCCCTTCGTCGTGCTTTTCCTCCTGTTCTTGATCATTGAACAGGGGTTCGGATTCCAATTCTTGCCCATCTTGCAGGGCTTTTACGCAATGCGAAAGGTGAAACCACATTGAAGATCCTTTTACCTGTAGAGCTCTTTCCGTAGCTCTTACGACCTCGTACGGTCCTTCCCGCCGCGCACCATACCACTTGCGTCTGAACACTTTGACATAAACGTAGTCTCCTGGTACTATCTGGGGAGCATTCCGCCTATCCTCCTCCTCCTCTGTCTCTCGTTTACTAGAGACATAATCATAGATTGCCCCGTGGAGCTTTGACATGTACTTCACGTACTCACGCATCTCGTGGTCTAGAATATCCAAACTCGGACCTTTTCCTGCTGCGCGCAATCCGGGCACAACCATACATCGGCCAAACAACATTTCGTGCGGAGTTAAACGCAGGCCCCAGATCTCGCTTGATCTACACGCCATCAGTGCTAACGGTAACGCGCTCAGCCAACTTAGACCTGTGTGTTGACAGATCTTAACCAATTTGTTCTTAAGTACCCCGTTCATGCGTTCCACAGCCCCCTGGCTCTGAGGGTGGTAAACGGACCCGAAACGCTGTTTTATCCCCATCTGTTGGAGTACTAAACGTACAGTTTTGTCCACAAATTCTTTTCCATTATCTGACGAGATCTTATCTGGAATTCCGTAACGGCTTACTACCTCACGGCATAAGAACTTAGCCACTGAGGCAGCATCCTTATGTTTAGTCGCGCAAGCCTCCACCCACTTTGAAAATCGACACACCACGACAAGAATGTACCTTTTTTGGTTAATCGGTTTTATCATGTCTACATAGTCAATCACAAGTTCTCTCATTGGGCCATTTGGGGTGGGGATGTGTCCCGGAGACACAACGATCCCTCTGCGTGCATTGTTCTTCAAGCAAATTGCAAATCTACTTATTACACAATCAATCTGCCGTAGCAGGTTTGGCGCCCAAAACCCATACTCCTCTATTTTCCTACTCACCTCTCTCCGGTGTGCATGACAGAACTCATGCGCAGTTTGGATCAGCAGTCCGACCAGGCCCGTTGGTGCAACCACAAGTCCTTCATGGTTCCGCCACAAACCTGCCCCATCCCTACTAGCCCCCCTTGCTGACCAGAGATTTCTCTCCACCTGACTCGCCTCTTCCTGAAAGGTCAAAACATCTTTGTAAGTAATCTTATCTTCCAACTCCACCTCATGTGTGATAACCAATACCTTACCTGCTCTGTCTGCACCTGTCACTTGTTTGGCAGCGACATCCGCCATGTTGTTACCTCTGGTCACCTTAGACTCATCAGACTGATGGGCAGCACATTTGATAATCGCAATTTGTTTGGGTTTCATTATTGCTTGCAACAAATCGGTTATCTGACTACAGTGTCTTATGGCGGTACCATCTGCTCTCTTAAAACCTCGCCCTTTCCACACCGCTCCGTAGAGAAAGGCTATGTTCTGCGCGTAGCTACTGTCTGTATAGACATTACAGCTCTTGCCTTCTGCCATTTTGCACGCTTCAGTCAGAGCGACTAGTTCCGCCAGCTGAGCTGAACAGGGTTGTGTCAAGGCTTCGGCCTTTTCTACCACAAACCCATCACCTTGTGATTTTACTACAGAGTAACCTGCTTTTAGGTCCTCTCCAACTCTGTAACATGAGCCGTCTGTCCATAGTTCCAAATCAGGACTGCTAAACGGGAAAGCCTGCAAGTCAGCTCTAAGTCTGGAGTACCTCTCAGCTTCCGCCACACAGTCGTGAGGTTCTCCATCCTCAGGCTTAGGAAGGGTCTGCGCTGGGTTCACTATGGAACACCTAGTCAAAGTAACATCTTCCTGTTCCAAAATCCTGTAATAATTTTTCAGACGGGGTATCGTTAGTGCAGATTTACCAGATTCCAACAAATTTTGGATCGCATGTCCTACCATAATATTGACTGGATACCCCATCATGATACTTGCAGCTTTCTCGTACATCAGGAAGACTCCGGCGCAATCTCGGTAGCACGGAGGCATTCCCATTTCCACCTCTGAATAGGCGATGGAGTAGTATCCTATTGGTTGTGGATGGATCCCCACTCCGGTGTTTTGTGCCAGTACTGCGCATGCATACCTCTGATCTGAAGAGGAAGAGACATACAGTATGAACTGCTTGGTATAATCAGGCAAAGTCAAGGCCGGGGCAGCTAACATACGGGTCTTTATGGTCTCAAATGCACTCAGGCCCTCCTCAGTCCATGTTACTTTAGCACTCAACTTATCATTTCCGCAAACTTTTATCATAGCTCTTAAGGGCCCTACTATTTCTGTATAATTTTCCACCCAAGTGGAACTATACCCGACGATTCCCAAAAACATCATCATCTGTCTTACAGTCACTGGCTTGGGAGCTTTCTTAATAGCCACCAAATGTTCCTCTGTAATAGCTCGATGGCCTTTTGAAATCGTTTGACCTAGATATGCTACTTTAGGTCGACAGTACTGCAATTTTTTCAAAGACACCTTGTGTCCCTTCTCTGCTAGTAGTTGCAATAGTTCGATAGATTCCTTATGACATGTTGTCTGATCGTCGGCACACAAGATAATATCGTCCATATACTGAATGACTCTGGATTTTAATCTCAGGTCTAACCCGTCCAGATCCTCTCTCAAGATCTTGTTAAAGATGTGTGGGGAATGCTTTAATCCCTGTGGGAGCCTAGTGTACTCATAATGCTCATTCTTATAGGTAAAACCAAAAAAATGCTGGCACTCTTTGCTCAAAGGTACGCTAAAATAGGCGCTACACAAATCTATAACCGTAAAATACTCAGCTTGCGGCGGGATGAATGTCAGTAGTGTGTGGGGATCTGGGACATCGGCGGGATAGTCAATTAAAACCTCATTGACGGCCCTCAAGTCGTGTACCAGACGGTACGAGGTGTCAGGTTTCTCCACTGGCAGCAACGGCGTGTTGCTCTTGGGGCTCTTTAGGTCGCATCTTTAGGTTGGACCACAGTGTACGCCGCCCCGGTGTCTGCCATCATCCTGACAGATTTATTATTCACCGCTACGTGCACTATCGGTTCCTCCCTTAAGTGTGACAATGACAGCTGGCACCCCCCCATTGAACTCTCTGGGCCTCGTCAGAACTCCTGTTCCGGCCCTCTGGATGGATTCACTGGGCCCCTGTTCTGTTGCTGGTTCTGGTCTTGCATCTGGTCTTGGTCTTGGTTCTGGTATTGGTTGGGTCCGTACCACTGCTCCTGGGATCGGCCATAACCTCTTCGGCCACCTCCTCTGTTATTTCCTCGACCCCTGCTGCTGGGTCCTTGGCTTCGCCATCCTTTTTCACAGTTCCGGGCGAAATGTCCGATTTCTCCACAATGCCAACACTCCGCCGACGCCGGCCATTCCAGGGGTCCGCTTCTTGGCTGTCCATTTCCTCTTCGTGACTGCCCGTTTGATCCCCTCTGATTTTGTTGTTGAGTGGGTGCCGGTGCTTCCTGTTTGGTGGGCTGTGCTGTTTCCTGGTTGTTCAGTTGTCCACTATTCCCCGTCTCGGCTCTGGGCGGTGTGGCTTGTACCATGGCTTGGAGGTACTCTACCATCTTGATTGCCTCGACCGGCTGTTGGTACATGAGCTTTCGCTGACTTGCCGTTTCTTTGTCTTTGGCCTGTTGTTCCTTCTTCCTGTGCAGCTCCACTTGATGGCTCACGTTCTCCATGTATGCATCTAAAGGAAGGCTTCCCAGGCATACCACTTCGTTCAGTTTTTGTCTCACCTCATTGGAGAGGCCCTTCTGTATTTTTTCTCTTAGCATCGCCTCTCCCATTGGATTTTGTGCGGGGTCTTGGCCAGTCATGTCTCTCCTTGTGCCACATACTCTCTGGGGGGGGTATCAGGTCCCAACGCACCAATGTGGATCTTGTCTGGATGCATCAGGGTTTGATAGGTCTCCCGCAGGACCCGCCACAGTGCTCCTCTATGAGCGGCGAAGAGGTCATGGTCGTGGGCTCCAGACTCTACATACCGCACCATGGCAGCCTTGGTTAGTAGTTCTTCCATACCAGCGACTCCTACTTTGTGAGAGAGTAGTCGCTTGACATCGCCGATAGCCAGCTGTTGGCCTACCATCATTTCCTCCAGCTTGGCAATCCATGGAAAAGCCCCATTCTGGAGGGAGGGCAACTTCTCCGATATTTGGGACATGTCTGAAGCATTCCATGGCTGGTACTCCAATCCCTGATGTCTTATCATCAAGGGTTGCATGCTGGCCGTAGGCTCTTGGGTACTGGATCTGGTCACTCTTTTTTCTTCCGACTTTTTCAACGCTTTGATTTCATCCTTTGCTTTTTTCATTTGTTCTTCCAATTCTTGTCGTGCGGTGGTGCCCCTTCTCCAGTTCTCGGTGCTTGCTTGGTATCCCGCGGAATCAGTGTCTTGGGCCTCGTGGTAGGACTGTATCTGTGCTTCCATCTCTCGGTTTTCCTTACTCATTCCCTGATGTCGTCGCTTTAATTCCTCCATGGTAGCCGTCAGTTTCAGCATCTGGTTGCTTTCTTCGAGGGTAGGTGCGGAAACGAGGAGTGGGGTAGTGAATCGTGGAGCAGGTCTTCTGCTTGGCGTCACTCCTCTGGGGGGTCTCTCCCTTCTCTCCTCTTCCTCTCGTTCTCTGTCTTTCTCCTGGTATTTGTTCAGGGGCTCCCATGTCTGTTCCTCGTCCTCTGTGTCTTCCCAGTATTCGCGGGATGCGTGGGGAGAGAGCTGGCGACGGCGGGGAGCTTGTCTTGACCTCTCCTGGGGATAGTCTCTTCTGTGGCTGAGACTCCTGTCGTATAGACTATCTATTTGGTCGTCTAACTCCCTGATGTCGTCGCTTCGGCGTCCCTCTCCTTCCGCCCAGAGAATTTCTTTCTGTGCGGCAGTGAGCGGTTCATGTATGCATCGATGTCTCTCTTCGTCTCGATATCTCTCCGCCGCCCTGGGATAAGGAATACTGTGGGACTGAACGTCTCGCTCCCTTCTTCTCTCCCCCTCTGTTTCGTCTGCTTCAGGCGTTAGGGTGATTGTTGTCACTGCCCGTCCCATCTCTGTTCTAAGGCCGCTATTGTTGGTTATCTCATATTGGCTATCCATGTCTATTATAGGCAGGATAGGGTAGATTGGTTCCCTATTCCTGCTGGCATAAGGTGGAGGTGCTATATTTACCTCAGTTGCTCTTTGGGAGGTGACTATTGTCCTTTTAGGGGCCTGGGGAGTGATCAGGATGGGAGCTAGCTCCTCTGTCGGCAGGGCCTCCTCATTGACAGTCGAACTGTCCTCTCCCTTACTCTTCCTTCTCTCAGCTTCCCGAGCGAATTTTGATAAGGCGTCCATTTCTTGCATGCGTTTTTTCCCTCTGGTTGTCATCTTTCCCACTTTTTCCTCCCCCGTTCTATATGTCCTAATTAGAGCATGCAGATCTGATAGTATTTCTAAATCAAAAGAGCCCTCAATAGGCCAGGGTTTGGTGATGTGTGGCCATCTTTTATTCCATTTCTTTGATAATTCAATAAGTCTTTCCACATAGTAAGGATTGTCCTCTGTGTAAGGATTATTTTTAGCAAGCACTTGTATCGGGTTATCCTCCATCCAACCAATTGGGGTACTCGCATCTTTATTTGCCTCCGTTTTCATTTTTCTATATGCGTTTCTTCTTCTCATGTACTAGAGTTTTTTTTTTAATTCCTCTTTCTGTATCCTATTTTATTTTTAAAATGGCAGCAGGCAAGAGTGATCTTTGTATTCCCTGTCTAAATGTAGGTGTCTATGCTTTTGTGACTATCTCCTACTCGAACAACCGCTAACGGTACTTGTAGCCCTGTCTATTCTCTTCTTTCCCTTTTCACTGGTGTTCTGTAGTCTTACCTGACTTGCGGTGCCCTTGTTGCCTGGCAGAACTGCTGAAAACAGAGCACAAAATACAACAGTTCTTTTTAATTTTTCAACTGGAATTTCAGTTTACTCCGTCTTTTCAGTATGAATATATCTTCTATCTAATATTCATACCACATCTAATTTTTTAGAGATTTTTTATCAACAGTATGAATAATCCTTTACTTAATTCATACAACTTTTTCAAATTTTTGAGAGATATTGTGATTGACAGTGGTGTTTGCGTTTCCGGTGTCTACTCCCTTATTTCCGCTTCTATGTTGACTCCTCCTTCGTCGAATTTCCGCTTTCCGATGTTTCCCCCGTGGTCCCGCTCCAATATTCTGTTTCACCTCGAAAATCACAAATTTTTTGATTAGTGTCTCAGCCCTCATTACACATTTCATTCATTCTTCTGTTTCCATTTTTCAATACTACTTCCCCCCAGTGGACATTTGTCCTCCTCCGACACGTGTCCACCAACATTGTTCTTACGCACCTTCTGACATCACTCCCTGCACGCCGCGAGGCCCCACCCTCTGTTTTCCGAAGCGTCCATTACAGACTCCCCACAGAGGACAGGATAACCTCACCATAGGTACAAGGTAGTCAACGCCCAGGCACCCCACCTTGTTACTAACCCCAGGAAGCCCAGTGCCCTGCTAAACGGTCATGCATAACCGTACAGACTCAGCACCAGACCCCAGGGACCTAACAACTCTCAACCCATTCCTTCTCCGTGTACCTACTATGGAAACAAAACTCATTCACAAAAACAAACATCACTTTTACAATATCCCCAGGCACGTCCCCCCAGCACCATACCCCTCTGCACACCCCATCCCCCACCCATCGACCCAGACTGTCCAGCAGTCCAGATCAAAAAATTACAGACAGGGCGTACTCATGGTACCTTGGCACCAACGGAACGCCCACCTCCGCTCGGCCCCCTTCCTCATCCTCCTCTACCGCCATCATCTTAGTCATAACAGGTGCAGCCGAGCGGAGTGACTTCTCCACCGCCGGACCGGCTGCGCAGAGAGTCCTAATCAGATACCCAAAGCATGCTCTAATCACCGACACACACACGACCAATATCACAAATATCAACACTGCATAGAGAACGTACTTAACTATCACCCAACCTATATACCCCATCTGCTCCTGACCCCAATCTTCCCACGACCTCTCCCGAGTGTCATGGAGATCCCTCGTAATGTTCCTCAAATGTTCTATCACGTCTGGCATCCCTACTTCGTCATTATCGGGCACATACGTGCAGCATTCCTGACCAATTAACGCACACGTACCCCCTGAAGCCGCCAACAAAAAATCCATAGCCGCCCTTGTCTGCATCTCCATTAACCTCCCTCATAAGCCTCTTTGACCGGACCAGGGCACCCCGAGTCATTGGTGATGATGTAGATGGCGTACTGGTTCCCCTCATTCTCGCGAATGTCCTTGCGAACCAGCCCTGTGGTGCAGACCGCCGCTCCACCGTCTGGCCATTCACCATCTTTCACTGGTCAGATCAGTCAAGCATTAGTCAACCTTAATAGATCAATTAATCCCCATATTCAACACCCATACTCGTTAGTACCCTAGACCCTGCCTACAATGTCTCAGACCCCAGACCGGATCCCCCTAAAAGGGACCCAGAATTAAGGAAAGAAAGCCAGGGCAGAAAACAGCGCGTGGGGGGGGGGGGGGGGGGGCAAAAAGAGCACTACATCTGTACGGGGGCACACACCACATCATGGAGAGAACTGATATCTCAATCCTACAGCGGGGCGGGGGGCATACACCATAGTATAAACGGGAATGAGGGAACGAGAGACTAGGAAGGGAAGGGAAAGAGGCACCTAGGGAAAGAGGGGAGGGTGCATCAATGTAGGAAGGGGTGGGGGGGGTTCACACTAAACTTCCAGTATCACCACACCTCTGCTGTGCACACTGCACCACATAGGGAGGAAAAGAGAAGTGAGGGAGATTGGAAGGGAGAGAGAGAGAGACGGAGGGAGGGAGAGAGAAGTGAGGGAGACATGGAGGGAAAGGAAAGGAGGAGAGGAGAGGAAGGGAGGGAGGAGGAAGGGAGGGAGGGAGGGAGAGAGGAGAGGAGAGGAGAGGAGAGGAGAGGAGAGGAGAGGAGAGGAGAGGAGAGGAGGAGAGGAGAGGGAGGGAGAGGGGGGGGGGGGGAGGGGGGGAGGAGAGGGAAGGAGGGAGGGAGGGAGGAGGGGGGAAGGAGGGAGGGAGGAGAGGGAAGGAGGGAGGGAGGAGAGGAAAGGAAGGAAGGGAGGGAGGGAGGGAGGGAAGGAAGGGAGGGAGGGAGAGGAGAGGAGAGGAAAGAGGAGAGGAGAGGGAGGGAGGAGGGAGGGAGGGGGGGGGGGAGGAGGGAGGGAAGGGGGGGGGAGGGAGGGAGGGAGAAGAGGGAAGGAGGGAGGGAGGGAGGAGAGGAAAGGAAGGGAGGGAGAGAGGGAAGGAAGGAGGGAGAGGAGAGGAGAGGAGAGGAGAGGAGAGGAGAGGAGAGGAGAGGAGAGGAGAGAAGGGGAGAGAATGAGGGAGGGAGGGAGGAGGGAGGGAAGGGGGGGGCGGGAGGGGGAGAGGGAGGGAGATGAGGGAGATGAGGGAGCACGCAAGGGCGAGAGATTGAAAGCACCCCGCACAACATACCAGGGGGACCGTGGAACAATAGGCTATACTAATTTCTAAAACAATATCGCCCCCTGCTGCATTTTATCGCACATCACCCCTATTGCACCACAGTGCCCCCAACATCCTGCAGGAGGCGCCCTGATCCTTCTAACAATATGTGCGTCAACACGCAGCCACACCCCCCAGTACGTCAGCCCACGTGCCCACTCAACTTTAACCCCAACTCCCAGAATCCCCTGCACCGAATTGTAGTTCGTCTTCTAGGCCGGCCCCCTACAACACGTCGTCACCGAAATTACGTCACGTCCACAATCCTGAAGTCTCGTTGACCACCAGAATAGCATCACGCGAGGCTTTGTCACGGGACTTTACATTTGTTTACAAAAATTATCTCTTTCTCATTCATTCCTAACCTTCTAAATCAACTCATTTTCACTCCATTTCACACAACGCCACAGTCACACACATACTCTTATCCAGCATCATAATAATCTTTTAGCCCTGGGCAGCCTCGTACAGCCTGTAGCACCTAACATTAGCCCTCGGGTTCCAAACGGCAACCTCTTAGCACGGTCCCCGCCGTAGCAACTCGCGACGCCAATGTTAAACCGGCATTACACACTGGATTAATACATATGTCAATTTACATCCCTAAACCATATAGTTATACATCTTCACACAGGTCCTCATTAGCCTCGCTACTAAACAGTGCTTTATATACTAACCCCAAACGCTTCTAAGTGCCTTTCTTTAATTCTAACATAAGCGCAGTTACCCCACAAGTGCACTATCCCAAGAGTTACTTTCCCAACGTCATCCCTCTCCCCATCCTCTTAATTTTCATACTTAGCGCCGTCGGGGAGCTCACCCGTCTCACCCCCAACAACCAAATACCTCCCCAAAATTCGTACCAAAGGCGAATTTTTAAGCAGATTGCGTCGGACCACGATACAACAGATTTGCATGAAACGTCTTTCTAAACTTGTCTGTCATACGCGCCGATTCTAAGAGTGAAGCCGCGAATGACGGTCTGGCAAAGCAACAATCTCTTGGTTGACGCGGTCTGAACGAACACAATCCAGTCTATTACATTTATGATTGCGTCCGTTCCAACTGACCGCGTCCTCTCCTCCCTCTTCAAGCGCTTAATTCACATCACAGCGGCCGATACCAGTCCAATCTTGTGAGAATTGGAACCAAATCTCGGCCGTTTTGATGTTATTAGCCGCTCCGTTTCAACCCTCGATTCACAGCTGTCCAAATTCCACCCTTCTAAATCCATCTCCCCTGCTGCAACTTACCGTTACTCTCCGCTGGTGCGTTGGATGTCCGTAGAGTGTAAACAGCCAGATGTCGTTGAAGACGTCGTTGCTCTGCTACTGAGAGATCTTGTATGTTGAAGACGTCGTTGCTCTGCTACTGAGAGATCTTGATCTTCGAAGGATGGTAGAATTGGATTTTTCAGCCCAGGAAAACGGCTCCAGATTAACGTGTCTTTTCAATGATTCTATTTGCTAAAGTCTCAGGATCGTATAGTGGATCGCTACTGTATCTCTGCTAATTGTACTCACACGTTTGTTCAAATGTCTTATAAAAGATTTGGAGTCGGAGCCAGGCGCTGCGGTACAAAGACAGTCTCGCCGTCGTTTATTTGTTTAAACAGACAGCTTAAAGTTCTTGCCAATTTCTCTATGTCTAAAACAGCGTCTGCAGCACGTCTCGATTGGATAGTTTTCAGCGCGGGTTGGGATCGTCTCAAGCGGCTTTCTCCGTGCGTCCTCGTGGTTTCTCGTCTCCGTGCATGATCCTCAACGTCTCTCAACCTGTGGTACATATAGGACTCACCCAAACCCCGCCCAGTGGTCGAGTCTCTGCCCCGTGATGTCACAGAACAGAGACTCCGGTTCCTGCTCTAATTGGCTTAACACGAAAGAACTGGGTTCCCTGACCAAATAAGGAAGTGAACTGACTATTTTCGGCTCGTTCTTCCTTGTAATGAAACGGACTAACATTGAATTTTAATTGAATAAATGAATGAATACTTTGCTAACAGATTGCAGAATGGGTACAGCACAGCACAATACATACAATTCTGCCAATGGGATATAGATCAGAGAAAAACCTTTTGTCCGTGTTTACATCAGGGTCCCCACTTTTCAATTCATAGTATTAACATTTTCTTAACACACACTACTTTCCAACAGATGAGAAATACAGTATTATTATTCTAGTTTTACTAAATGCTTTTTACTGTTACATTCCAGACTGTGCTAGACTATCTAATCCTATACATGATATAGTATAATTCAGATTTTAGACAATTGAGGTCACAGTTTTTCTGTGAAAACATGTGTACAATGTTTGATGCAAAACTCCATAGTTCTTTTATTTCATAAACAATGTATAATGAGAAAAGGTAATACTGTTGTTTTAATCTTACTTTAGTTTAAGTTCTAAACCCTATTTTGTTTAACTTGGTCTCCCGCTGGTAATAGTCTTAACTATTAGTCCTAAATTAACTAGAATCTTATTTCTTTGACAATGATATGTTTCTCCTATTTTATTAATGTTCTTTAGTGGGTATTCCAGCATTTTGATCCAATTTCACCCTCTATCTTAGTCTCCAAATGGAGGGAAACCTATGTGTTGTTCTCTTTAGCAGCGAGTCTGTTAATTCCATTTATCAGTGGTCAATTAGTCTCCTTTTTAGTGTCATTTTGCTTGTATTTTCTTGATGTCTCTCCTATAGTTATCTTTTGGTTAATAACTTTCTTATTTAGAGTTTTAACTTTCTGCATTTGTGTAAGACATAATCTGTTTGGACCAGGTGCATGTCATTTCCTCCTCAGCCTCAGGGTCTATCTCCACTCAATCTACCACCTCCTGTCTTTTACTGTCTTTCTAAGGTATGTGACCCTTTAACCATCTTATCTATCTTCCTGGCAGAAGACTTAAACTGACACAGGGGGGGTAGCACCATGGTCTGGTCTGTTTTTACCCTAAAAATACACCAACCCCTCCTTCCTACTGTCGGAGGGGTAGGCTTTTATGACGTTACTGACCTCGCTGAGTGGGGTGTGGGGAAACGGTAATCTAACCCTAAACAAAAGTGCATTCCTTGCTGTTTGCTTTGACTTGTCTCTGGTATGGTTCTCTGACTAGAGCGTCATTCCTCCTTAAAAGCTGTGACCATATGTCTCCTTAAAACCCTAACCTTACTGTACCGTACATTTTTTATTCAATTAATTTATGACAATATGATCATGGTTAGTTTTGTTTCCTCCTACTCATTCAGATTAGCAATCTGTCTATAATATAGCTAGGACACTATAACCAAGTTCCTATCACTTCTCATATTAATTTGCAAAGATTATTCAACAGTGCTATAGCTGGCTAGCCAGATACAGGTGTTGTTTGATTCTATTTATAGATAATTTGCAAGTGAATATCATGTTTTAGACTTATAAAGAATAAATGTTTTAGACTCTAAAACAACTGCCTCTTTGCACTGCTGCGGTCAGGCAAGCGCTAACCGGAGTCTCATGGCCGGTACAGAGAGGCTCAGAAGGAGCTTCTATCCCCAGGCCATCAGGATGCTCAATGTGGACTCTATGTAACATCAACCCATCCATCTACACTCACTGCACACACGTCCACATGCACTTTAAACAAACACTCACCTTAACACTCACTTTAGACACTTTAAACACTTTTAACACTACATATAGGGGTGTAAAGGTACACGTATCCGTACCGAACCGAACCGAACGGCTGTGTAGTTTACCGAACGAATACAACGGTATGTTAACCACTAACAACCGCCCACCGGGGCTGTTTATTTCACAATGTAATATCATTATTATATTTATTTTTATTTTTTTACAAGTCTATTATTAATTTCAATATAGAATATTCGTTGACAGCCCTACAAGTACAATTAGTTACTGCACACTACATCACCCCTGAGTGGAACATGGAAAGCCAAACTTTCCCCCACTGTACCGAAAACCCGTACCGAACCGTGACTTAAAAACCGAGGTACGTACCGTACCGTGTTTTTTGTGTACCGTTACACCCCATCATATCTATCTATTTATTAAAGAGATTTGCACTACATCCATACCTCATTTTGCATCTTGCCTTTTTTACCTCATTGTCGGCATTTTGTACCTCATTCTCTGCATTTTTACGTCATTGTACTTAGGTTGTACTTTAGTTTGTATATTGTATATTGTATAGTGTTGGGACTTATTCCTCTTTTACTTAGGTTTTTTACTGTATGAAGCACATTCTCAGGGGCTCATACAGAACCCAAGCATTTCACTCTAATGTACATGTACTTTATACGTGACAAATAAAAGCAAACATGAAACTAAAGTGCTGCACTCATTAATGGTTTAGAATTCCTTGACTCTCGAGTTACTGTAACTGTAAGTGCTGTGAAACATTGCTGATTTTAAAAAGGCGTCCATTTGATATGTCGACTGCTGGCCACCCAGAGTCTCAATCCACCATTTGACCAAGCTGTTGAGGAGCAGTTCATTTTACATTTACATTTAGTCATTTAGCTGAATGCTTTTATCCAAAGCGACTTACAAGTTCTGTACGACATGTCATCAGGAAGGGTACGACTCTTACAACTGAGTAACAATGTCCGTCAAACAGTGCTGAAACGTGGGTGCTGCAGTGATGAGTGCATATAGTAGTAAAGACATATTAGTATAGTAGGAAAAGTGCATGATAGTATATGTATTTTTTTCCCATTTCAGATATTGATTGAAGAAGTGTGTTTTTAGTGGATGGTCGAAAGATTGATCGGGTTTCGGCTGTCCTAACTGTGGTGGGAAGTTCGTTACACCATTGTGGAGCGAGGACAGAGAATAGGCGGCTCCTCTTTGATGACCCTCGGATAGGAGTGGGTCTGAGACGACCAGAAGATGTAGAGAGCGCAGGGGTCTGGACTTGAGGGTGTGTAGTTTGTAGGGGTGTAACGGTACACTTATCCGTACCGAACCGTTTCAGTACTGGACCTTCGGTTCAGTACGCGCTGTGTACCGAACGAATGCAACGGTACGTTAACCACTAAGGGAACACTTTTTTTTTGTGTGCAGATTCAGAATTGAGTTCAAAACTCCCAAGTTCACCCCTTCCGCAGAGTGCCGGGTGCTCGTTCAACACATGCACAACACTGAGAGCTTACCTGTCATTTAGCATAGCCCCATAGTGTGGCGAACACACGCACACGCACACACACACCCTCTCTCTCTCAGTGCGTGAGGTGGAAGGGGCTGTCTCTCGGAGATCAAATTAATGATATGAAACGGGACCTGCACGACACTTTTTTTCTATTCAATAAGGTTTTACCCTGAGGGATGATTTACAATAACGTTCTAAAACAGAAAAGTAGGCTACTTACGTTCTTGACGCTAGAACTCCAGCTGTAGTTTACATAGCTTGCATAAAACTGTCTCGCTGTTCCACAAGTTAATCAAAATCCGAAGTATTTCCAACCGGGGCTTGAGATGCTCAGAGTGCAAACCACTGTCTTCTAGTTGTTGTTGTTCATTATTACTTGCACGTTGTTCAGCTCAATGATGATTTGGTAAATCATTTCTCTGTTTCTTGGCAATACATTTTATACCGTTGGAAAGCCTGTTTATTTACCTTTTTAAATGGTGCCCCATTTGTAAGGAACATGCATTTGTGGGATGAGCAGCAAAGCTGAGTATGTGGGTTGCGCCCATGAAACATGTGCCAGATCTTGTTCAAACACCTTATTCTGCTGTTGCTATTGACTCTTGTTTGGTGTTGGTTGGTGGATTGGATTTTTGATTTTATTTGATTTTATTACGGATCCCCATTAGCTGGTGCCATAGCAACCAGCTAGTCTTTCTGGGGTCCACACACAAAAAGCATACAAAAAAACTATTATTATTGCAAAAATAAATTATTAAAAGTCAGTACTCAACACACAATGCATAATGAAACTAACAATTAAGATGGCTAAAATTACATGCAAGCACAGATAAAAAATAAAATACTTTACAGTGTTAAATACAATTTAAGATTATTTTAAAAAGTGAATCTATGAGGATGATTGAAGTCTATCAGTAACACAGGGCTGTCTCCTGTCCTCGTCCTTGTTCAGGAGTCATGTGGCTTGTGGGGAAAAGCGGTCCTCCCTGAACCTGCTGGTTCTTGTGCTCCGGTAGCGTTTGCCAGACGGGTTTGTGACCCGGGGTGACTGTGGTCTCTGAGAATGTTCCGGGTTTTCCTTCTGCACCTCGGCCGTCCATGGCTGGCCGCTCAGTCCTGGTGATGTGTTGTGCTGACTTCACCACCAGTCATTTATCTACATTTAACTAGTGCTGTCAGGCGATTAAAAAAATGTATCTAATTAATTACAGGATTTGTAATAATAATAATTATCACATTTTAATCGCATAACCATTTTGGGCCTGATATTTTATATTCTATAATCATATTTCAAATTGCATGTGTCCGGATGGCAGAATTCAGTACTGTATCTACAAAACCTTCTGTTTAATCATCTTCCCTTTATTCATTTGCTTAGATTTGTCAGTTCTGGTCAATTTTAGCATGATGTTATTCACAGTCAAAGATAAAAAACAAATACAAAATTGAATTGATATTCTCATTTGGTTCATTACAATTTACTCAAGTAACAGACACAGTATTTCTGACACTGGGAATACATTCCCCCCCCCCCACTCTCTCTCTCACACACACACACACACACACACACACACACACACACACACACACACACACACACGCACACACACACACACACACACACACACACACACACACACACACACACACACACACACACACACACACACACACACACACACACACACCAGAAACAAACACACCAGACACACACAAATGCACACATGTCATGTACATGTTCTCTCTCTCTCTCTCTCTCTCTCTCTCTCTCTCTCTCTCTCTCTCTCTCTCTCTCTCTCTCTCTCTCTCTCTCTCTCTCTCTCTCTCTCTCTCTCTCTCTCTCTCTCCCTCTCTCTCCCCCTCTCTCCCTAATGTACACACAGACACCTTTCTCCCCTCAGGTCAGAGAACAGCTTAGCAGCATGTTGTCTGCAGGACTCATGGTTAGGTCACCGCCCCTCTGCTGGTCGTGCAGAAAGCTCAGAGCGTGGGGCTGTGATGTGATGGGATTGTGATGCCGTGTATATCAGTGTACAGGATCGGTCAGTGAGACGCCATCGCGGCGGGCTCCTGTCGGGCCATCAAGCAGACATGGAGCGACTAGAGAGGTGCGCCCAGTAGAGTGCAAATGTCCACCATTTTTTCTCTCTCTCACGGAGCAAATGCATCTATTATCATTAACTATAATTACCGGTATCAAACTGACTAAAATTGTACGCAGTTTGAGTAAAATGTACTCAGTTTGAGTAAAATTTACTCTGCGAAATGTACTGTGTACTACTACTACACTACTACTACTACTACTACTACTACTACTACTACTACTACTACTACTACTACTACTACTACTACTACTACTACTACTACTTCTACGACTACTGCTACTGATACTACCAGTACGCGCTGTGGGACTAGATGGGGGGACTGGAGGGGGGGGGGGGAGTGCACAAGCCAAGTCCTTGGTGGGGGAGGTAGGGATTGGGGGTGGGGGAAGCCGCTCGCCACTCTTATCTCCCAGAGGGCCTTCGACTCCACAGCTCTCTGGTTCGACCTTGGTCCAGGAATTTGTTTTGGCTGACTGGCACAATTTATCCCAGCCACGTCACTTTAAATTTTATTTGAATAGAGTGAAATATAACTCTATTGATTTGAGTGGAGTGAGTTTTAACAACTCCGTCCAAATGACTGAATACATTATTAGTCCAAGTGTCCAAGTGTCTTAATCAGTTCATTTTGGTAGATCCTGTGCGCGGTAAACAGATCCAAAATCTTCTTATTGCAGTCCAAAAGCTTCGATAATCCAAAAATGACCACGTCTTCAAGTTGGTAGCCCGATTATGATGTCCCAATAGGCAGAGAGGGTTAGCCTTATTCTGCTTCTTGAAGAAAATATGCAATCCACTGATTAGATCCATTTAGAGTTGATTTGAGTATAGTCCGGCCACCGGCACGAAGCAGGGCATAGCAGCATCGGGCTCCATGGAGCAGTAGAGGCGGCGGTAGGAACGGCCTTGAAGGCCTAGGGAGAGTGTCAGAATGCAGGTAGGTGAATTCCAATGGGTGAAGGCAATCACAGAGACAGAGAGTGTTTACTCTTGAACAGGTTCGACTTTAAGTAAGAACACAGAGTAAATTCTAAGAGAGAACAAGTGCTAATAGCACAAGTGGAAAATAAGGTAAATGGGAGCTTATTGGAGGTCCAGAGTAGAACCGTCCGCGTTATCCCCGAACGCAATTAGTGAAGACCTGACAATGGACAAGCAGAAGAGAGGTATGTTACATAGACACCAAATACCAACATTCCACACACACCCCCGTGACAGCCAATCAGGAACCACCCCTAAGTGACAGCACTAATTGACAGGGAAATGACAGGTGACAAGCCCAGTGACAAATGCCAGGAATGTGGGTGGTCACCGACCAAGGTCGGTGTCCAGAACGTAACAGTACCCTCCCCCGACGAACGGCACCAGACGTTCACCTAGGAGCCTCGGGATTCAGCCGCCAGAAATCAACGATCAGGCTGGGATCTAAAATATCCCTTTGAGGCACCCAAGAACGCTCTTCTATCCCGTACCCCTCCCAATCCACCAAGAACTGAAACCCCCTACCCCTCCGCCTACAACCCAGTATCCTCCGCACCGTGTAAATGGGTTGACCGCCAATAAACCGGGGCGGAGGAACCACAGGCAGTGGCGGGGCCAAGGGCGATGAGAGGAATGGCTTCAACAGGGACACATGAAACGTCGGATGAACCCTCATAGAGCTCGGAAGTTGTAGCTTGTAAGCCACTGGATTAACCCGATGAATCACTTTAAATGGTCCTATAAAGCGAGGAGCCAGCTTCTTGGATTCCACCCGGAGAGGGAGATCCCGGGTGGAAAGCCAAACCCGCTGCCCTGGACGGTAAACTGGAGCCGGACGACGCTTACGGTTAGCCTGCCGTTGGGTACTAACCGAAACCTTCTGTAGCGCCTTCCGAACCTGTTTCCACGTCCTGCGGCTGCTCGGGAAACAGAGGAGGTTGAAAACAATACTGGCACTGAAAGGGAGACATACCGGTAGAAGAAGAGAGAAGGGTATTATGCGCGTACTCAGCCCAAGCCAACCTCCTACTCCACGTTGCCGGACTACCGGCAACGTAACATCTCAAGACCCCCTCCAAATCCTGGTTGACCCTCTCCGTCTGCCCGTTCGACTGTGGATGGAACCCAGACGACAGACTGACAGAGGCGCTGAGGCCGGCGGCAAACGCCTTCCAGAACCTGGAGGCGAACTGAGGACCCCGGTCCGACACGATATCTACTGGCAGCCCGTGGACCCGAAAGACATGCTGTATAATTAAATCAGCAGTCTCCCGGGCCGAAGGAAGCTTGGGGAGAGGGACAAAGTGAGCCGCCTTAGAGAACCGATCCACCACCACCAAGATGGTGGTGAATCCGTCCGAAAGGGGAAGACCAGAAATAAAGTCCAGAGATATGTGTGACCAGGGTCGTTTAGGAATAGGAAGTGGTCGGAGGAGACCCGCCGGTGCCCGTCGAGAGGTCTTACTACGTGCGCACACCGGACAGGCCGCCACAAAGGAACGCGTATCCCCCTCCACTGTCGGCCACCAGAACCTCCTACGGATAAATTCCAGGGTCCTGGTTGCCCCTGGGTGGCTGGTGAGGGATGACGCATGTGCCCACTGTAGCAAGCGTGAGCGCGCCACCTTGGGAACATACGACCGTCCCGGAGGACCCCCACCAGGATCGGGCTCCCGCGTTAGCGCCGACCTTACCACCTTCTCTATGCCCCAAGACACGGGTGCCAAAATCAAGGCCGGTGGAATAATGGGATGGGGCTGCTCCTCCCGACCAGGAAGATCAAACTGGCGCGACAACGCGTCAGGTTTGATATTCTTGGAGCCGGGTCTATAGGAGATGGTATATCGAAATCGTGTGAAGAACAACGTCTATCGGTTCTTGATGGAAACGTCATTCAATCCCCTATAATCAATGCATGGGCGCTGATCCCCATCCTTTTTATCAACAAAGAAGAAGCCAGCGCCGGCAGGGGAAGTGGAAGGGCATATGTGCCCCGCAAGCAATGCCTCCTCTATGTAGGTGTTCATGGCCAAGGTTTCGGGGCGTGAGAGAGAGAACATTCGCCCGCGAGGCGGGGAGGTACCGGGTAGAAGATTAATGGGACAGTCGTATGATCTATGAGGCGGAAGTGCTTTAGCACGCGTCTTGCTAAAAACGTCCGCCAGGTCCCAATAGATCTCAGGCACCCCTATTAAATCGGGATTAGAGGGTAGATCAGAATCTGCCACGCTCCCCACCATCCTGGAGAAAGAGGGAGGAGACAAAAGAGAAGAGGGGGGGGGAGACAAGGGTTTGGGCAAACTCCCGCTGACGATCGACTTGACGTCGGCCGCCGTTGAGAGTTCGCCCGTGCTCCAATTAATGACACGACAACCAGGGATGACCCAACACCATGACAGAATAGGGGGAAAAGATGACAAAAAATGTAACCCATTCCCACTCCCCACCCTCCACCCGGATGTGTAAGGGAACTGTGCGCTGGGTGACGCTCCCACTGCCCAGAGGCCGACCGTCCAGGGCATAAACTGGTAAGGGAACCCCTAAATCCTCCACTGGGGTTCCCCACTCCACCAATCCCACGTGAATAAAATTGCCCGCCGCCCCTGAGTCAATGAGAGCCTTAGTTCCCCTAATGTCACCCCCACAGTTGATCGCCACCTCAAAAAATGTACGAGAATCCGTGGTTTTGGCAGGAATGAGCCCACCTGCTGGCGCCTTTTCGAAGCCCGACGGCGCACCTTCCATCACCGATTGGCGCCGAGCCGATACAGCCTGGACCCGACAGCTGCCGAATCGGTGACCGGTGCGGCCGCACCGGAAGCAGCGCCGCTCTTTGATGAAGCGCTGCCTCTCGTCGTCCGAGAGCGACAGCGCTCCAAGCTGCATGGATTCATCACCCAGTGGCCCACTCGTGTAATGCATGGAATTATCAACACCAGGAGAAGAAGGAAAACATACCTGGGGCTGGGTGTTGTTGACATGCTCCTTCTCCCTCTCCCGGTGCCGATTGTCCATCTTGATGGTGGTCTTGATCAGCACTTCCAGCTGCTCGGGGATCTCCCGCGCGGAGAGCGCATCTCGCATCCGCGCTGAGAGTCCCCTGACGAACAGAACCACGCAGACGTTCTCCGCCCAAGCTGTCTCCCGAGCCAAGATCCGAAAATTGATAGCATAAGCTGCGACCGTGCGGAGGCCCTGCCGGCAGTCGAGAAGACGACCACCAGCCTCGAAGATCGAGAGTACCCGGGAAGTATCGAATACTCTTCTCAATTCCCGGGTAAAGGCGTCCAGACTGTCGCAGATTATCGCCCCTGCCTCTAATTCCGCCGTAGCCCAGGAGAGAGCTTGACCGGTGAGCAGTGTGATAATATACGCTACCTGCGCTGTCTCCGATGGAAATGATCGTGGTTGCAGCCGGAAAACGAGTAGACACTGGGTGATGAATTCCCGACAACCATCCGGTGATCCGTCATAGCGAGCGGGCGCCTGCAGATGTGGTTCGCGGGACCGCTCCTGGACCCCGAACACCCCCCGACTCTCCTCTGCGTGGAGCGCTGCTTCTCCCGTCGCCGACTGAACACCAGCCACTCCTTCTTGGGCTTGTCTGGCTGTGGCCAACGCCGACTGCGCCACCGCTTGGGATGATCCGACGACCCCATTGAGTCGGATTAACTCGGCGCTGACCAGCTGCTGATGTTCCTCCATCCGTGTCTGGGCTGCTCCCTGCGTCCGGAGCATCTCCATGATGGCCTCCATGGAATTCTGATGGTCAGGTCCTCTGTCAGAATGCAGGTAGGTGAATTCCAATGGGTGAAGGCAATCACAGAGACAGAGAGTGTTTACTCTTGAACAGGTTCGACTTTAATAGTAAGAACACAGAGTAAATTCTAAGAGAGAACAAGTGCTAATAGCACAAGTGGAAAATAAGGTAAATGGGAGCTTATTGTAGAACCGTCCGCGTTATCCCCGAACGCAATTAGTGAAGACCTGACAATGGACAAGCAGAAGAGAGGTATGTTACATAGACACCAAATACCAACATTCCACACACACCCCCGTGACAGCCAATCAGGAACCACCCCTAAGTGACAGCACTAATTGACAGGGAAATGACAGGTGACAAGCCCAGTGACAAATGCCAGGAATGTGGGTGGTCACCGACCGAGGTCGGTGTCCAGAACGTAACAGGAGAGAGGAAAGAAATGCGACTTGTCTCTGCAAGAGGTGGGAAGGAACTGCTAATTACTGCTAATACTACTGCTACTACTGATACTACCACTACTACTACTACTACTGCTAATACTACTACTACTAATACTACTGCTACTACTGATACTACCACTACTACTACTATGGCAAGCCGTTTTAACATTTATTCCCATTTTCTAGCTAGCTGGGTACCTAGCTAGCTCATTCACAAGGACAATTTTGCGAATGAACTAGCTGGGTACCCAACTAGCTCATTCGCAAAGATGACCTAGCTAGCTGGGTACCCAGCTAGTTCATTCACAAAGACACATTTGCGAATGAGCTAGCTCACTACCTAGGTTGCAAATGTGTCAGCTAGCTGGGTACCCAGCTAGCTAGGTAGCACGTGTCTTAGCTAGTTAACTAGCCGGCTTTGTCCCATAGGCTTTACACCAAATTTTGCCTCAGCTAGTAGCTAGCTCATTCGCAAAATGGTACTTGCGAATGAGCTAGCTGGGTATCCAGCTAGCTAATGTGTCAGCTAGCTGGGTACCCAGCTAGCTCATTCGCAAGGACCATTTTGCGAATGAGCTAGTTGGGTACCCAGCTAGCTAATGTGTTTTTGCAAATGAACTAGCTGGGTACCTAGCTAGCTCATTCGCAAGGACCATTTTGCGAATGAGCTAGTTGGGTACCCAGCTAGCTAATGTGTTTTTGCAAATGAACTAGCTGGGTACCCAGCTAGCTCATTCACAAAATAGTCCTTGTGAATGAGCTAGCTAGGTACCCAGCTAGTTCATTCGCAAAGACACATTAGCTAGCTGGGTACCTAGCTAGCTCATTCACAAAATACTCCTTGTGAATGAGCTAGCTAGGTACCCAGCTAGTTCATTCGCAAAGACACATTAGCTAGCTGGGTACCCAACTAGCTAGCTTGTCTTTGCGAATCAGCTAGCTGGGTAGCTAGCTAGCTCATTTGCAAGGACACATTTGTGAATGAGCTAGTTGGTTAACCAGCTAGCTGATTCAAGAGTGTTTGGGGGCGGGGGGTGTTGGTGTTTGGGGGCGAGGACCAGGCCAGCAAGACCTCACCTCCATACTAGTATAGCTGGGCAGGCATAACAGAGTGTGAATGAGCTAGTTCGTTAACGAGCTAGCTCATTCGCAAGGACACATTTGTGAATGAGCTAGTTCGTTAACCAGCTAGCTCATTCGCAAAGACCATTTTGTGAATGAGCTAGCTGGGTACCCAACTAGCTCATTCGCAAAGATGACCTAGCTAGCTGGGTACCCAGCTAGCTAATGTGTCTTTGCGAATGAACTAGCTGGGTACCTAGCTAGCTCATTCACAGGAACAATTTTGCGAATGAACTAGCTAGGTACCCAACTAGCTCATTCGCAAAGATGACCTAGCTAGCTGGGTACCCAGCTAGTTCATTCACAAAGACACATTTGCGAATGAGCTAGCTCACTACCTAGGTTGCAAATGTGTCAGCTAGCTGGGTACCCAGCTAGCTAGGTAGCACGTGTCTTAGCTAGTTAACTAGCCGGCTTTGTCCCATAGGCTTTACACCAAATTTTGCCTCAGCTAGTAGCTAGCTCATTCGCAAAATGGTCCTTGCGAATGAGCTAGCTGGGTACCCAGCTAGCTGACACATTAGCTAGCTGGGTACCCAGCTAGCTCATTCGCAAGGAACATTTTGCGAATGAACTAGCTGGGTACCCAACTAGTTCATTCGCAAAGATGACCTAGCTAGCTGGGTACCCAGCTAGTTCATTCGCAAGGATCATTTTGCGAATGAACTAGCTGGGTACCCAACTAGTTCATTCGCAAAGATGACCTAGCTAGCTGGGTACCCAGCTAGTTCATTCGCAAGGATCATTTTGCGAATGAACTAGCTGGGTACCCAACTAGTTCATTCGCAAAGATGACCTAGCTAGCTGGGTACCCAGCTAGTTCATTCGCAAGGATCATTTTGCGAATGAACTAGTTGGGTACCCAGCTAGTTCATTCGCAACCTGCGAATGAACTAGCTGGGATGAGTAGCAACGTCTGGGGGCGGACGTCTAGGGGCGTGGTACATGACGCAGATGCTGGTATTTGCATTTCAATGACAGAGCGCATTTGATTGGGTCATTCTGAAGTCTGGGGGCGGGGCGGACAGCAGCCGTGGTTCAAGTTTGCAGTTCAGTTCAAATATAGTTGCGTCTCAAGATTCAACGTTACAGTAGTAGAGTAGAGAAATGGCTGAAGTTGTTAGAATGTAATAGGACATGTATGGCAATCTGTCTGACAAGGATATGCGAGATTTGTTGATAGAAAATGGAGAATTGAAAATGATTTGAGAGAATATACTTTATTAATCCCCAAATGGGGAAATTGATTGCCACCAGACGTATGTAACATACAACACAAACAAAAAAAATATTATAATAAAATACGGCAAAGTGCTTCCAGACAACACATATGGATTAAAGAAATTAAATAACACACTATATATATGCTCAATGGCTTTCTTGCAGGGATGTACAGAAGATTCATTTGAGATGGCAGCGATCTGCCGATACTGTAGAATATTAATACAATAATAACTAACTACTACACAATTAGTATGTACGTTTATTATCTTTGTATTGCATGTTCTTTGCATGTTTTGTGTTCACATCAACCTGCAAAGGGACTAGATGGAAACCGTTTATACAGTAACCATCCACTTAACGTTTTATATTCACCATAGTGACTTACCGTTTTTAATAATACAGTAACCAGGTTACCATCCAGTGACTTACTACTTTATACAGTAACCACCCAAGTGTGTTAAAGTTTGTAGATGGAAATGAGTTTATAGCTACAATCTGGCATGTTTACATATAAATGTTTATTAAATAAATAAATTGAGTTGAATTTACAGATTAGTGTGATTGAGGTCTGCTCCACAAGCAGAACTGGACTGGAATCAAGAGTATTAATTTATATTTACAGCATATATAACCATAATAATTCTATATACCTACTTATACACCTGCATATAACCCATATAACTATGTATGATAGCAGTGTACAGTGGGGGAAATAATTATTGAACACATTTTGTTCAGTAAATGTATTTCCAATGAGCGTATTCAAGCGAAATTTGCACCAGACTTTTGTATTTGAATAAAAAATTTACACATGGTCCAAAGATGTTTATTAAAACATAACAAACAAACATTATGCCACATCAATGTGGAACGCCCTACCCACAGCTGTAAAGGAATGTGAATCACTACCCACTTTCAAAACCACTCTCAAGGAGAACCTACGGGAGGCGGCAATTCGAAACTGGCCTCTGTAAATGTCCTAATAGTCCAGTCATTATATGAAAAAACCTAGGACAAATTGCAACAGTAGCAAACTCAACTGATTTTGTATCCTCATTATGTCCTTAGTGAGGGAAAAAAACTCCCAAGGAATCCCATCATGGGAAAGTTTTGAAAACGACCTATATATATTCATATCGATTATAACAGTGGTGAAAATTTTACTTTTCGATATCACTATAAAAACTCACAAGCTGATTACACACACAAAGACAAGAAAAAAAGTCAATCACAACTTCATTGAATTATTCTGTTTACTCATGCAAATCACACATTATCTTATTTGATATGCACCAATTAGCATACACGCCAGAACTAATCAAAACATTTGATAAAGAAATTTTTTTCTTCTTGGAATATTAGTAGATAGGCTCTGTGGAGCTCAGTCCACGAGGATGGGGCTCAAGGGTTTATGTCCGTGGGGATAGGTCCATGGAGATGGGGGTTTTTATAATAGGCGGAAACTACATATTTGTACAGCATGCAAAACACTACATGATTCTTGCACAAAACTACATGGGCTTAACATAAATTTGGTATATCTGTATAGGGGAGGCTTGTAGGTACCCATGTAACCCATTTCCATTAACATATATTGAGGTAGAAGGCCAAGGGACCATTTGAAAAATGGTGATGGCCATATTTCCCTCCCCAAAAAATCGTCTTAACTTTGAATAATTAGGTATGTAGCCCCCTTTCCAATGAGGTAACATGACATGGTTGGTCTCATTGGAAACCCGAGGTTGTCTAGAATCAAATGGTATCTTTACTTTTGAGCTACCTCAAAATTTGAACGCGTCACAATCTCTGAAAGACAGTGTCGTCAGTGATCCTGCCAGCAATCAAGTACATTGAAAAAAAACACATTTCCCATGATGGGATTCCTTGGGACTTTTTTCCTCTCACTAAAGACATATTGAGGATACAAAATCAGTTGAGTTTGCTAATGTTGCAATTTGTCCTAGGTTTAGCCTAATTCTGGCCTATAATGACTGGACTATAGGGGTAACAAAACATTGTAAAAAAAACACATTTCCCATGATGGGATTCCTTGGGACTTTTTTTCTCTCACTAAAGACATATTGAGGATACAAAATCAGTTGAGTTTGCTAATGTTGCAATTTGTCCTGGGTTTAGCCTAATTCTGGCCTATAATGACTGGACTATAACCCAACCCCCTCCAATGAACAGTTACACCCCCCCCCCCCCCACCTCCAATGTACAGTCCCCCGCCCCACCTACTCAACCCCCACCTCCTCCAATGTACAGTTTCTTCCCCCTCAAATGTATATACTCTCCAATGTATATAATGTCATGTGGGGGGCATGTATCGCAGTTCTATGGCCCTCTTCTCCAATTCTGCTTCAACCATTTTTAGTTCCACCATCTTTTCTCTGGCGCTTCCTGAGGGTGTTGGATTTTGTGATGAGCTGGGCCAGGACCAGGACCCAGCCTTCCCGTAGGCGAGGAAGCTGTTATCTCTTGCTTCAACAGACAGAAAGTCCCCAAACTGTTGAGTAATCACATCACCTGAGACAAACAACATAAATACATAATTTAGGCATCAGTCAGTCAGATACTTTTCATATCAAGAAGCACATTTTCATATCAAGAAACACATTTTATGATAATAAAATGTGCTGAAAACCCCCAGCCCTGCACAATGGTGCGGCCCCTGTTGAGGTCCCTGCTGCGATTGAAGATTTATATGACTCATTTAATTTATTAGGACAATGTTGTCTACTAACTTGGCCAGTGAGTCATCTAGTCTTTATATATGTCTATGGAGGAGACAGTGGCAACATTGTGCTCAGTACTCAGTGAATATGCTCATCGCCCCACAGTGCAGCTCAGGCTGTGTGCTGATTTCCCCGGAACATGTCTATGGGCTGGTGGGACAGCAGGCAGAACCAGGACTCGGTCAGAACCAACAGGTCCTCCGTCTGCTGCTCTGGCTTAAACACAGTACGGCACAGTTTACTACAGACTACAGGCACTTAAGCATTCTTACTCTCACAACAATAATAAATATATTAAATATTAAATTGAATACTTTAAGAAAAAACACATAGCGACACTGAACTGGCAGCGCCCATGGCAAAAACGGGGAATTTACGTTTGAGTTTTCAGACAAATAAGCAGGATTTCACATTTGATTATAGGACCATGTCTTACCCAAGGTACACAACAAACAAACTAGGCTCATATTGTTTAACGCTTCATCTCCCCTTTAAGGCCAAAACATGTAAAAAAATAATAATAATAATAATTTTTTATATCGGCCCAATCTTGATATCGGACCGATACCGATGTGTAAAAAAACGGCCATATCAGCCGATATTATATCAGCGGCCGATATATCGTGCATCACTACATGTGCTCAAAACACTGAGCTCAGGCCTTCTCGTGTCGCTGCGCCCCAAGCCACCACGACACGCACACACACCTGTAGAGACATCAGTTGTGAGATGGACAGGTTCGAAACTCAATTCTAAGAAATAAATCAACAGTTCTGGCTTTCCAGATTAATTTATAGATGAGGGAAAGTCAGTAAGTAAGAAAAATGAGGTGGCAGAAAGATTCAACAGATTCTTTGTTAATGTAAACTGGCAGAGGAGATAACCCCCTCCACAAGGGGGAGGTGTTTCTAATTATTTTATATAACGAAACACAAGTACCATCTTCTTGAGAAAAACGGATAAAAATTAAATTATGGATACTGTGATCAAATATGTCAGGACTAAATTGGCACGGAGTGTTGGTGTTTTATGCAAGATAAGGCACATTCTAAACCAAAAAACACTGTATACACTGTACTGTACACTCTTCCTATGGTATACGACTATATGAGCTACTGTGCGGAGGTGTGGGGTAATACCTACAAAAGCACTCTACAGCCAATATGCACCATGCAAAAAAAAGCAATAAGAATAATCAACAATGTAGGATATTATGAACACACCAATAACTTATTTATAAAGCTACAAGCATTGAAATGTATGGATCTAGTGTATTTCAAAACTGCCCTCATTGTATACAAAGCCAGATACAAACTAATCCCAGGCAACATTCAAAAATGGTTCAGAGACAGGGAAGGAGAATATAACTTAAGAGGGAGAGGGAATCTTAAACAACAAATGCTACACACTACGCTGAAAAGCATGTGCATATCGGTGTGTGGAGTGAAGTTGTGGAATAATTTACCTGAAAACATCAAACTGAGTAAACATGTAGCACAATTTAAAAAGCAGCTAAAAAAAACACACATTAGAGAAATACAGAAATGAGTAATGAGGATAAACAAAGTTATGTTATATTGTGTTATGTAGTGCTGTACTATATTCACTGCTGTCAAGTGAATCAATTTTATTAGATTTTTTTCTTTTAAATACCGGTATAAGTAAAAGTATATTCTATATTGTAATATACTAAATTATGTTATATCTAGTCAAATTAATGGAAGAACAAACATAAATGTAAGGGGGTAGGGATCAATAAGCTTAGCTTCCCTCTACTCCTTTTTTGGACATGTCTGCTAACCAAACACATTGCTCTTGACCTTTTGTTTATAATTCCATGTAATAAAAACGGAGCTCAACGCATGCATTTTGTAGATCATTGGCTAAATGATTATCCAGTTTGATTATCGTCTACAACGAGCCACCGTACCTGTAGTACTACTGCTTACAAACTGCCTCGCTACTGTGAACCTGCTCTTGTCGTCACGTCACAACTAGATGTTAAATAAACTAGTCTAGATGGAAATAGGGGTCCACGCGCACCCCCCGGAACTTTTTATGCCACCTGATTTTTCTTAATCCTTAAAGTGTCTACTTTCAGAATCTGCCAGGTGCCAAGCTGAAATAATGTCCGAAAGGCTCCATTTTTAACCCTTTATTGCACCTAACCCAAAACCGAAACATTAAAATGTGATGTAGCAAGAGGCATAACCTTTGAAGTAAACAACATAGAGACAAATGAATACATTTGTCCATACAATTCTGACCGTAGGAATTCAATGGGATGGTTATTTTTGACATGACAACATTTTGACTGTATTTCTGGACAAAAAATACAAAAAATACACAAAAAATGTGTCGACCAATTACCTTTTTTCAAACGCATAGAGTGATTTGGTGACAATAATTTTTTTTTTCAATCCTCCAAGTGTTTATTTTGAGATTATATTGGGTACCAAGCTGAAATAATGTCTCAAAGGCTAGTTTGAACCCTTTATAGCACCTAACCCACATTTTTTTAAATGAAAATATAATGTAGAAGAGGCATAACTTTTGAGGTAGACGACTTACAGAGCGAAAATACATTTTCCCACACAATTTTGATCCTAGGAATTCAAGGGGATGGTTATTGTTGACATTTGACAACATTTTGACTGTATTTCTGGACAAAAACAGCAAGAAATGACCAAACGTGTGTATGACCAACTACCTTTTCATTTTTTAAAGCACATAGTGAATATTCTAGAGTTGAACCTTATATACAGCTCAAGCATTACTGTAGATGAAGCAGTTAAATGTGCGTACAAACTTGGAACATCTGATTAACTACAAGAAGCAGCACTCACCCTCAATTCTCAAAGGCATTCAAAGAGTCAAAGGAGCTACCATGGCCCCCAACTGCACACAAGCTGGATGCTGTGAAAATGGATGAACTGCTCCCAGAGCATCTTGTACCATTTCTGAGCTCAGTGGTGACTGGGACACTTGATGAAGAAAAGTGTGAGAAGACGCAGAGGCTGGTCTATTCGATTACACAAGATGTGTGTCGAGTAGGGCTGCACGATTAATCGATTTTTTATCGAAATCGCAATTTGTAATGATGCAATTATCAAATCGCCTGCAATTAAAAAAAAAATAAAAATTTTACCAGGAAGTCCCATTGAGAGACAAGATCTCCTTTGCAAGGGAGACCTGGCCAAGATGACAGAAATAACATTTGCAATACATCACACAGCAATAAAAATGTGCGATACATCACACAAGAACATAATAAATGTGCATGTATACAATATACAATACATCACATGTAAACACAAAAACAAAGCAGAATAGTCTACATGATAGTAAAAGTGTATAATACAGGGTAATACAGTAATTTTGCAGTTGGGACCCGACTACAGAAAGCAGCAACATTCTTCTTGTAGGAAGTTATGTAATACAGATTTAAATTCACCAAGAGAGACTGGGGTGTAAGTGATAATGGTCCTGTAGCCCATTCCATGCCCAAGGTGCGAAGCTTGAGAAAGCTGTTCCTAGCTAACCCTGCTCAAGTCAGAGAAAACATGAGCCGAGTAAGGAAAGGGTGGGGGGGGGGGCATCTCTCTCTACTGGTTCAATTAATGTAGAAAAACGTTGCACTATAAAAACGAACTGGATAGTTGATAATAAACATTTAACTTCATTAGCTGAAGTATTCTAAAATAATTTAAGCAATTCTCCTTTTCTGTGTGTGCACGTGTCTCATATCTCATTTGATAGTATTTACTGAGGATTGCCAGATAATGTTGATATTTAAACACACAAAAAATTATAATACAAAATATACATGATCATGCAACATAAAAAAAATTGTTGTAGGAACAGTTTGGGAGAGGGAGGTAAGGGGTTTTAGATTGTGTGTTGTGAAGTTTACTTCAGAGAGGGAGAGTAAAGTACAGGGGAAAAAAGGTACCGTTGGGTACCGTACCGGTATCGATTCCCAGGTAAAAAGAAAAATGTTCAGACTCTGTGTCCCGAACAGACCCACCGCGTAGGCCAGATGCAAGCCACATTTTACAATAAACCTCTGTGGGGCTGCTTAAAAAAAATTATAATCGCAATCGCAATATCTGTCAGAAAAATCGCAATTAGATTATTTCCCAAAATCGTGCAGCCCTAGTGTCGAGCAGCAACTAACAGCAAGTGAAGTGAAACTCCAAAAGCACATCCTCCTGTGTGCCACACTTCGGCACCTCTATCGAAGCAAACAGGTGAGTGATCAACTAACTTATTGCTTATGAGGTCCTACATTGTCATTGCTCAACTATGCTTCATACAGGTATTTGATATTGATACAAAAAAACATTTGTTTATCTTTACAGCTCACAACCATCCTTTCACGACTAGGACACTCGGAGACATACGACTTCAGTATGGAACTTGAGACAGCCATGGCCAATGCTTTTGATGAGATGTCCACCAACATGACCCCTGAAATCACCACTGGCGAGGGAAACACTGTTTTTCACAGCGAGTGGGACAACCTGAACAGAATCACCACCAACGTTCATGGTTCAAATGTGGTAAACAGCGCCGGGGGAATCATGATTCAAGAAGTGAAGGAGAGCCATGTGAGCACCAAGAAAAGGACCCTTCCTCTCTATGACAGGTCATCCAAGATGAGAAGCCTTAAGATCACGCCTCCCGAGACACTGCCAGAGCTGGCATTCAAAAGAGTTGGCCCCAAATTCCCCAAGAATGCCAACTTTACCCCTGCTGCTGAGGAATTACTGGGCCCCGACTACTGTAGCACACTGCTGGGATTCTACGACTTTACTGGGGAGGACTGTACCAGCGCTTTTAAAGGCAAATGCAAGGTGAATCCCCTGAAGAAGCTGGAAAAGACTCGTAAACTCCACAAAGCTTTCAGGCAGCTTGGTGCAGACTGGATGGTCACTGATGAGCTTCAAGAGGAGATGGAGAGCTTCACATGCATTATGTATGGCCAAGCACGGATGACATCAGTTGACACAGTACGGGTGAAAATTATGAGAAAGATGGTCGGCGCTGACAAAGTCCTGGACTCCAAGTCAAAAGTAGACCTGGAACGCCTGCCAAGGTCTGTCTCATTCCACATGTCCAGCGAGCCTTCTATAAGAGAGCAGACAAGGCAATAATCAAGAGCCCAAAACCACATGATCCAGGCATGGGCTGGGAGAAGACAGGAGAAGAGGAGGTGTTGGAACCGGTCTGGGCAATTGGACCCATCCTCCCTCCTTCTCTTGTTGAGGTACTGGCTCAGAGAGCAGAGTCAGAAGAGCATGCAGCCCTTGACAAGGTGACCGATTACGCCAACAATAACTTTGTCTGTGGGTAAAGTGGATGGAGAGTACGAGCATGAGGATGAAGAGCTGGAGATGCAATAAATTGAATTAGAAGATCTCTTCAGTGACGATGAGGATGAGTAGTTTAGGTCAACAAGTTGGTAGTGACATGAAAAGGTAAATGTATTGGTTGTCTACTTCAAAAGTTATGACTCTTCTACATTATATTTTCATTTTTAGATTTTTGGGTTAGGTGCTATAAAGGGTTAAAACTAGCCTTTGGGACATTATTTGAGCTTGGTACCCAATATAATTTCCAAATAAACAGTTGGAGGGTTGAAAAAAAAACGGATTGTCAACAAATATTCACTATGCGTTTGAAAAATAAAAATGTAGTTGGTTAGACACGCATTTCTTGCATTTGTTTGCTGTTTTTGTCCAGAAATACAGTCAAAATGTTGTAAAATGTCAAAAAAATAACCATTCCATTGAATTCCTAGGGTCAGAATTGTATGGTAAAATGCATTCATTTGTCTCTGTATGTTGTTTACTTCAAAGATTATGCCTCTTGAGTCTTGCTACATCAAATTTTAATGTTTCGGTTTTGTGTTAGGTGCAATAAAGGGTTAAAAATTGAGCCTTTCGGACATTATTTCAGCTTGGCACCTGGCAGACTCTGAAAGTAGACACTTTAAGGATTAAGAAAAATCAGGTGGCATAAACATTTCCGGGGGGTGCGCGTGGACCCCTATTTCCATCTAGACTAAACCCACGGTTTGATAAACCCAAGTGTGTTCATTGACCCACACGCAACTGAGGTACATATTAACAGTTTACACATTTGATGGTAGAAATCAGTTTGTTACCCTCATACCAAGATGGCGGCGGTCTCGTGACGTCAGAGTGTCTTCGATTTCAAATAAACTTGAGTAAAAGATAAAAGCATAGCAGATAGACAGTGAGATTTGAGATAGATAGATAGGAGGACACAAAGTATTAATGTAACAGCTAATACAATTTAAACTTTGCAAACTCCCATACATGTAACGTTATGATAGATCAGCTGTAGCTGTAGCAGAAAACACAAGACTGAGTCGAGTCACAGAGTAAATCGAAGTGTTGAAACAGTGCCAAGCCAACACGAACTCAAAAACACTTTAACCTATTGGTAAACAAACGTATTGTTGAAAATATACACTATGACTGCTGTTGTGACATGTTTAAGATCGTATTGACTAGTTTACACACTCACCTTCAAAGTTTCAAACCGCGGCGCTAACGTTAACTTGTTGATCTTAGCTCTGTAAATCGGGATCTTCTTCTCTGCTCCTATTTCCTAAATGTTGTAACAGCGCCACCACAAACTCGCAACAGCGCCACTTGTGGCCAAAAATATGATGATAGACAGACAATTGTTAAGCTGCGTACAGTTGAGCGGTGATAGAATGTGATTGGACAAATGGGATTTAGGGGAGGGGGAGGTGACGCAATTCATTAGTCTTTGGGGGAGGGGTGCTTTTAGAAGTGTCTGTCTTTTAGAATTCACAGTTCAAGTGACTACAAACTTTGATTGATTGATTGAACATTTTATTAACAGATTGCAGAATGGGTACAGTACAGTACAGCTCAATACACAATTGTTAAGGGGATGCAGACCAGAGAAAGACTTAATTTCGCCTTGTTTACATCAGGGTCCCCCATTTTCAATTCATCATAACACACATATATGGCTCAGCTTCTTCCCCCAGGCCATCAGAGACTTGAACACTGAACTCTCCACACACAAGCACACATGAGCACACACACACTGTACATGCTCACACACTAGCAGCCACTTTAACATGAGCACACACACACTCATGCTGCACACGCTCACACTTATGGTCACTTTACAAAAGGAAAGGTCACTTTAAGAATAGTATAGTATAATTTGAGATTGTATAATATAGCATTGTATAGCAGTGTATATTGGGGGGGGGGGGCACTGTACACTGTACAGTGGAATACTGACAAAGCCATACTTGGTCATTTACTGTACAACTGGGTTAGAACATTTGTAGGGGCCAGTTTCGAATTGCAGTCTCCCGTAGGTGTTCTTTGAGTGTTTAGACTGACTGTGTGCGTGTGTGTGTGTGTGTGTGTGTGTGTGTGTGTGTGTGTGTGTGTGTGTGTGTGTGTGTGTGTGTGTGTGTGTGTGTGTGTGTGTGTGTGTGTGTGTGTGTGTGTGTGTGTGTGTGTGTGTGTGTGTGTGTGTGTGTGTGTGTGTGTGTGTGTGTGTGTGTGTGTGTGTGTGTGTGTGTGTGTGTGTGTGTGTGTGTGTGTGTGTGTGAATAAAAAAAAACTTTACAGACAACATTGAGACAAAGCTTCCTGACACATCTCCATCCAAACTCTTGGAAGAACTCATTGAAATCTCATCTGATACCACCTGGAGAGCTAGTTTCAGAGTGTGGTGCTGAGTACCAAGTATCTTATGATGCAGCAGTTAAGGTGTTGATACCATTCAGCACCACATATCTGTGTGAAGCTGGCTTTTCATCCATGACAGCTCTGAAAACAAAATATAGGGCCAAGTTGAGCCTTGAGGATGACATGCGTGTTGCCGTGTCAAAGATCTCCCCACGTATTGACCGTATTATTAGCCAGCAGCAGCAGACCTCGCATTGAGCTAGAAATGTCCACTGAGTGAACTAGTGCTTATTTTCTGTATTTATTTATATTTTTTGAGAAATGGTAACTTGGTGATCCTTTTCTGTATTTAAAAAAAATACATGATTTTCTGTTTTTGAGAAATGGTCAAACTTATCCAAATATGCTATTTTTATGGAGAACAGTGCAGCTGCAACAGATAGCACTTTAGTGATCCTTTTCTGTATTTAAAAAAAAATACATGATTTTCAGTTTGAGAAATGGTCACACTTATCCAAATATGCTATTTTTATGGAAAAGTGTGCAGCTGCAACAGATAGCACTTTAGTGATAATTTTCATTATCACTTTTCTCTCCAGAAAAGAGAGTATATACATTTGACGTAAAAACTGTACATTGGAGGAGGTTGGGTGGGTGGCTGAGGTTGGGTAGGAGGGGTTGGGGGGGCACTGTACGACTGTACAAGCAAAACTGCACATTGGAATATTGACAACCATACTAGGTAATTTACTGTACATTGGGGGGGGGGGGGGGGGGCAGTGTACAAACAAGCAAAACTGTACATTGGAATATTGACAAAACCATAATAGGTAATTTACTGTACATTGGAGGGGGTTGGGTTAGGACATTTGTAGGGGCCAGTTTCGAATTGCAGTCTCCCGTAGGTGTTCTTTGAGAGTGTTTTTGAAAGTGGGTAGTGATTCACATTCCTTTACAGCTTTGGGTAGGGCGTTCCACATTGATGTGGCATAATTGCGAAACGTGTTTAGTCCCTTGTTTGAGCCGAATCTGGGTTTTACATGATTTGTGGAGCTCCCTCTGGTGTTGTGATCGTGGTATTCACTGACCTTTGGGAAGTATTTTGACATGTACATGGGTACCTTGGTCGTGCAGTGTATCTTGTAGACCAGGCCCATTGCAAGTTGCTGTACTCTGTCGTCTACTCTAAGCCTTCCTAGGTTGGCAAAGTGGGCAGGGGTGAGGTGGGTTCTGGGAGTCAGGTCAAGCAGTAGTCTGACTAGTTTGTTTTGAGATGTTTGTAATTTGGTTTTTAGTGCCTTTGAGGTGTTTTGGTACCATGAGGTGCAAGCATAGTCGTAGTACCCTTGAATGAGTGCTCCTGCCAGAGTCTTCAGGGTATTCTTGTTTACCAGAGAGGAGATCCAGTACAAGAATCGAGTTCGTTGGTTGACTTTTTTTATTACATTGGATGCCATTTTGTCACAGGAAAGATTAGCCTCTAGGATGGAACCCAGGTAGGTAATTTCATCTTTCCTTGTGACAATATTGTCACCCACTGTAACTGAGAAGCCGTCGGTCTTGCTGAGTTTGTTATTTGAACCGAAGAGAATGGACTCTGTTTTGCCCATGTGTAATGATAGTTTGTTGTCGGCAAGCCATATGCAGATTTTGCCTAGTTCTGAGCTGAGGGTTTTTTCAACCTGTAACTTGTTCTTGTCAGAGACCAGCAGGGCTGAGTCGTCCGCAAAAAGGAACAAGTTGCAGTCACAAGCTGACGACATGTCATTTGCATAAATTAGGAACAGTAGCAGACCTAGTATGCTTCCTTGTGGAACACCACAGCTTACTGTGAGGGGGGGGGGATAGGGTACCGTTTACCTCCACCATCTGCTCTCTCCCCTCCAGGTAGGATTGCATCCAGCTCACTGATAGACTATCAAAACCAATTGCTTTTAGCTTGTCAATCAGAATGGTGTGATTGACAGTGTCGAAGGCCTTTTGTAGGTCCAGCATGACCATGCCGCAGTATTTGCCCGCGTCCACCTCTTGCTTGATGTGGTCGTTCAAATAGAGAAGGCATGTGTCAGTGGAGTGGGATGTTCTGAAGCCAGATTGGAATTCGTAGATTAGATTTTTATCCGCGAGGTACTTTTCGACCTGTTCGTATACTATTTTTTCCATGACTTTCGAGATGGATGTAAGGATAGAAACAGGGCGGTAGTTGCCTGGGTCTAATTTGCTGCCCTTTTTGTGCAGGGGTGTTACTCTCGCAATTTTGAAGTCCTTGGGGACGTGTCCCTGTTTTATGGAGAGGTTTATTATGTGTGTGATGACTGGGGTGATGGCGGCTGCTGAGTCTGGAGGGGATGTTGTCATGGCCAGTGGCCTTGTTCGGTTGGAGGGCGCTCAGTTTTTTGAGTACCTCATCTGTAGTTACCATTTCCAGTTTGAAATCGTCTTTGTGGACGCCTAGGTTCTTGTAGTATGCTACTATGTGTTCTACCCCATACTGCCCTGAGTGGGAGGGTAGTTTGTTTATCAGTGTTGTGGCTATGTTTGTGAAGAAAGTGTTTAAGTAATTGGCTACATCCAGTTTGTCTGTGATGAGCGTGTTGTCCGTCTTTATGTTTATGTTTGAGAACCTGATTTTAAGTTTTTTACTGCAGCCTAGTTGATTATTGAGTAATTTAAAAAGTTCATGTGGTTTATTTTTGTTTTCCTCAGTTTTGTCATTGATGATTTTTTTTTAGCAGTTTTTATCATGGAGTTTACGTCATTTCTTAGTCTGTTTCTTTCTAGTTTGAGTTCAGTCACATGGGCTTGGAGTTCACTGCTTGTGCTTTTGGTAAGCTTTGACTGACTTTTACTTTTACGGTCAGTATTTCAGTGTGCATCCACGGCTCAGCGCAATTTTTTACCCTGGTGGTTCTTAGGGGGGCCATGTTGTTTAGTATTGTTGAGAATTTGGTTTTGAAGCCAAGCCATGTTTCTTCAACCAGTGTACCATTGAGCTCATCTGACCAGTCCAGGCTCTCCAGTTCAAGGTTAAAGGCCTCGCTAGAGTAGGTTTTGAGGTCTCTAGATGTGACTGTTTTGTGACAGCCAGCCTTTTGTTTTAGCTTTTTGCGGGTACAGAATATCATGGCGTTCTATCGCCATGCTCTAAGACAAACTCTAACCTTAACCAACTTCGAAAGAGTGCCTAAGCAGCAAAAAAAAAAGTGAGTGACTGATAGTGCCATCTAGTGGTAAGGTAAAAGTACTGTATTACAACACTCACTTAATTTTACAATGGCATTCAAGTCCCTTTAAATAATATTACAACACTCCCACTTAATTTTACAATGGCATTAAGTGCCTTTAAATAATATTACAGCGCCATGCTCTCCTTCATAAAAAGAAACGTCAAGAAAAAATATCTTTTAAACAGCAAAAAGAAAAAAAACTTTTTACAATGCTTTTACTGGAACTCTTTTTCACATTTTTTCAGACTTGCTTTGACTAGGCAGCGTTCGGCGTTCACCTGTCAAGCACAAATAACCACTCTATTTTACATGTGAATTACCAAAGTGCCACTTAACCCTTTCACTGCCACACGACAGAAGGTTAACCCAAATGAAACAATTAAATTTTTTTTGTATATATATATTGAACAATTAACAATATTCCTGTGAATGCATGAGTACACTGAATGAATACTGAGAGTATTACTGGCATAATAGATCATGTAAATAGAATTCTTACAATTTCTGGATTAATAAACCATCCTCTGACAAGCATGTTCTTGAATAATTTGTGTGTTTTTGAAACTCAATGCCTCTTATCACCTCTGTGGGGGGTGAGTGGGCTAATAATTCACAAATTATATTGTGGTGCAGGTATTCTAGCTAAACAAAACAGTGATAATGACACTTTTGAATGGTGTGAATTTAGTCATTGTTAGTATAAATAAGAATAATCAATTTTGTAATGTTGGGCAATAAGGCATAACAATAGAGCCTCTTGATTGATTGATTGATTGAAAAGTTTATTAACAGATTGCAGAATGGGTACAGTACAGTACAGCTCAATACATACAATTGTTAAGGGGATGCAGACCAGAGAAAGACTTTCGTCTTGTTTACATCAGGGTTCCCCATTTTCAATTCATCATAACATATATGACATACAGATAGACAGTACATCTATACATTTATGACATATCAGATTTGCAAATACAGTACTGTTTGTGATACAAAAGTGTCCAGAAAAAGAGTGTATTTGACGTAGAAACTACATTGGAGGAGGTTGGGTGGGGGCTGTACATTGGAGGTGGGGGGGGACACACACATTGTACACTGTACATTGGAATACTGACAAAGCCATACTTGGTCATTTATTGTACAACTGGGTTAGGACATTTGTAGGGGCCAGTTTCGAATTGCAGTCTCCCGTAGGTGTTTTTTGAGAGTGTTATTGAAAGTGGGTAGTGATTCACATTCCTTTACAGCTTTGGGTAGGGCGTTCCACATTGATGTGGCATAATTGCTAAACGTGTTTAGTCCCTTGTTTGAGCCGAATCTGGGTTTTACATGATTTGTGGAGCTCACTCTGGTGTTGTGATCATGGTATTCACTGACCTTTGGGAAGTATTTTGACATGTACAGAGATACATGAGAGATATTTAGAGAAAGTAGATAGATTTTGGGGGGGAATTGTTAATTCTACTTAAACTTAATGCAACATCTATAATAGTAAATATCATTCATACAGAAAACATGCAACATCTATACAGTAATATAGTAAATGTATCACTCATACAGAAAACATGCAACATCTATTTCTTCAATGAGCCTGTTGGTTGACAGAAATGACCAGGTTTGTAAACAAACATGATATTTATTAACATAAAGGAAGCACAACATGCCACACTTCAGTGGGTGCAACGTTATTCCTATTTTATGCTAAAGGCTTAATGTGTCACAGCAGCACAAACATTCCACACATTTAACATTCACAAACACAATATTGAAACATAAACACCGCATAGACCACCGTAACACTTCCGGGATTCTGAAATCAGGGAGGAGATTGCGGGGGTCAAATGAATGAATGTGGACGAGAGCCATGATGTAAGTGGTTGCCGATACGGCTGTGGGGGTGCTAGAGACATGATCGAATAGACGTTTATGCGCCTCGCTCTCCTGAACACGGCGTGACCCATAACTAATCGATCAGAACTAAATCGGCAGAGAAAAAGCCCATTTTAAAGCACCTATTCCGCATGGACATGCGCAGAGTGCCCATGGAGTCTGGACGGCGCGAGATGACGCTCAAATGAATGTGGACTGTTCCATCAGAGGGGGGAGCTTCGATGGTCATGTAAGTGGCTACAGACCGCTGCACTTAAATATAAACATTAGTCTACCTGGAGACTCAATGAGGTAATTGTAGATGTCGCCATAAGACGCGTCTTGCCATTTAGTGGGATAATTTTTACATTATCCTGTTCGGCTGAAAGGACATTGGCCACCGAAGCTCCCCCCTCTGATAGAACAGTCCACATTCATTCGAGCGTCATCTCGCGTCGTCCAGACTCCATGGGCACTCTGCGCATGTCCATGCGGAATAGGTGCTTTAAAATGGGCTTTTTCTCTGCCGATTTAGTTCTGATCGATTAGTTATGGGTCACGCCGTGTTCAGGAGAGCGAGGCGCATAAACGTCTATTCGATCATGTCTCTAGCACCCCCACAGCCGTATCGGCAACCACTTACATCACGGCTCTCGTCCACATTCATTCATATGCTCCCCCCGCAATCTCCTCCCCAATTTCAATGTAACGCGGAAGTGTAGTGGTCTTCGTTAAACACTAAAACTACGATACCCAGAGCTCATCGCGCAAACCGGAAGCGACTATACGTCATCTTTCCTCGCCACGTCCTTTAACTATTCCTCACCGGCAACTTATCTAATTTAAAAGAAAATTAAAACATCTTTTTAAAATCTTTCTTCACATCTAGATTTGTAAATTCCACATAACCTTAGATGTTGTTCTTTAAACATTACGTAGGCCCCTTACCCGCTCGCGAATTGAACGCCACCCCATACGTTAGGCTAAAACCAAAGATTTTCGTCCATCAGCCCGTTTTAAACAGCGTAAATACGACATTTCTCTCCGTTCTTAAAGCAATCAACTTATATACGCCAACTCCCGCACACCTTAGCTAGTATCCCTGCGTTTTTAACAACAATCCGACGGTCGCAACATATTTTAAAACGCATAATATTAGCTAAAACCAAAGATTTTCGTCCATCAGCCCGTTTTAAACAGCGTAAATACGACATTTCTCTCCGTTCTTAAAGCAATCAACTTATATACGCCAACTCCCGCACACCTTAGCTAGTAGCCCTGCGTTTTTAACAACAATCCGACGGTCGCAACATATTTTAAAACGCATAATATTAGCTAAAACCAAAGATTTTTGTCCATCAGCCCGTTTTAAACAGCGTAAATACGACATTTCTCTCCGTTTTAAAGCAATCAACTTATATACGCCAACTCCCGCACACCTTAGCTAGTATCCCTCCGTTTTTAACAACAATCCAAGGTCGCAACATATTTTAAAACACATAATTTGTTGAGCTGGGGACTATAAACAGAACCAGGGTGCACGGAAAAGGCTGTAGCGTATTTCTGTATGCCTAGCCCTGCCCCCAGACTTCAGAATGACCCAATCAAATGTGCCCTATCATTGAAATGCAAATACCAGCAGCTACGTCATGTACCGTCATGTACCGTCATGTACTCCTAGAACCCACCTCACCCCTGCACACTTTGCCAACCTAGGATGGCTTAGAGTAGACGACAGAGTACAGCAACTTGCAATGGGCCTGGTCTACAAGATACACTACACGACCAAGGTACCCATGTACATGTCAAAATACTTCCCAAAGGTCAGTGAATACCACGATCACAACACCAGAGGGAGCTCCACAAATCATGTAAAACCCAGATTCGGCTCAAACAAGGGACTAAACACGTTTCGCAATTATGCCACAACAATGTGGAATGCCCTACCCAAAGCTGTAAAGGAATGTAAATCACTACCCACCTTCAAAAACACTCTCAAAGAACACCTACGGGAGACTGCAATTCAAAACAGGCCCCTACAAATGTCCTAACCCAGTTGTACAATAAAGACCAAGCATGGCTATTCCAATGTACAGCCCCACCCAACCCCACCCCACCTACCCAACCTCCTCCAATGTACAGTTTCCATGTCAAATGTATGTCAGTATTCCAATGTACAGTGTGTCCCCCCCCCTACCCAACCCCCCCCCCCCCCCCCCCCCCCCCACCTCCAATGTACAGCCCCACCCCACCTACCCAACCTCCCCCAATGCACAGTTTCTATGTCAAATGTATATACTCTTCTTCTGGATTTTTTTAGTATCACAAACAGTACTGTATTTGAAAATCTGGTATGTCATAAATGTATAGATGTAGCAGTACTGTTTATCTGTATGTCATGTGTGTCATATGATGAATTGAAAATGGGGGACCCTGATGGAAACAAGACGAAAGTCTTTCTCAGGTCTGCATCCTCTTAACAATTGTATGTATTGAGCTGTACTGTACTGTACCCATTCTGCAATCTGTTAATAAACTTTTCAATCAATCAATCAATACCACGCCCCTAGACGTCCGCCCCCAGACGTTGCTACTCATCCCAGCTAGTTCATTCGCAGGTTGCGAATGAACTAGCTGGGTACCCAACTAGCTCATTCGCAAAATGATCCTTGCGAATGAACTAGCTGGGTACCCAGCTAGCTAGGTCATCTTTGCGAATGAACTAGTTGGGTACCCAGCTAGTTCATTCGCAAAATGATCCTTGCGAATGAACTAGCTGGGTACCCAGCTAGCTAGGTCATCTTTGCGAATGAACTAGTTGGGTACCCAGCTAGTTCATTCGCAAAATTATCCTTGCGAATGAACTAGCTGGGTACCCAGCTAGCTAGGTCATCTTTGCGAATGAACTAGTTGGGTACCCAGCTAGTTCATTCGCAAAATGGTCCTTGCGAATGAGCTAGCTGGGTACCCAGCTAGCTAATGTGTCAGCTAGCTGGGTACCCAGCTAGCTCATTCGCAAGGACCATTTTGCGAATGAGCTAGCTACTAGCTGAGGCAAAATTTGGTGTAAAGCCTATGGGACAAAGCCGGCTAGTTAACTAGCTAAGACACGTGCTACCTAGCTAGCTGGGTACCCAGCTAGCTGACACATTTGCAACCTAGGTAGTGAGCTAGCTCATTCGCAAATGTGTCTTTGCGAATGAGCTAGCTAGGTACCCAGCTAGCTAGGTCATCTTTGCGAATGAGCTAGTTGGGTACCCAACTAGCTCATTCGCAAAATGATCCTTGCGAATGAACTAGCTGGGTACCCAGCTAGCTAGGTCATCTTTGCGAATGAACTAGTTGGGTACCCAGCTAGTTCATTCGCAAAATGATCCTTGCGAATGAACTAGCTAGGTACCCAGCTAGCTAGGTCATCTTTGCGAATGAGCTAGTTGGGTACCCAGCTAGTTCATTCGCAACCTGCGAATGAACTAGTTGGGTACCCAGCTAGTTCATTCGCAACCTGCGAATGAACTAGCTGAGATGAGTAGCAACGTCTGGGGGCGGACATCTAGGGGCGTGGTACATTACGCAGATGCTGGTATTTGCATTTCAATGACTTGATTGATTGATTGATTGATTGATTGATTGATTGAAAAGTTTATTAACAGATTGCAGAATGGGTACAGTACAGTACAGCTCAATACATACAATTGTTAAGGGGATGCAGACCAGAGAAATACTTTCGTCTTGTTTACATCAGGGTCCCCCATTTTCAATTCATCATAACATCATAACATCATAATAACATAACATCATAACATCATAACATTCATTTAACGCTATGCAGTGTTTGTGAATGTTAAATGTGGGGAATGTTTGTGCTGCTGTGACACATTAAGCCTTGGCTCACCCTTGAGTTACCATATTGTGCTTCCTTTATGTTAATAAATATCATTTTTGTTTACAAACCTGGTCATTTCTGTCAACCAATGAGCTGACAGAACCACCCTCCACCCCCAAACACCCTCTGCTCCGCCCCAAAACAGCCCTCCGTTCCACCCCCAAACACCCTCCGCCCCCAAACACCATCAGCTAGCTGGTTAACCAACTAGCTCATTCCCAAAATGGTCCTTGCGAATGAGCTAGCTAGCTACCCAGCTAGTTGATTCGCAAGGACAACCTAGCTAGCTGGGTACCCAGCTAGCTCATTCGCAAAGACATATCTGCAACCTAGGTAGTGAGCTAGCTCATTCGCGAATGTGTCTTTGTGATTGAACTAGCTGGGTACCCAGCTAGCTAGGTCATCTTTGCGAATGAGCTAGTTGGGTACCCAGCTAGTTCATTCGCAAAATTGTCCTTGTGAATGAGCTAGCTAGGTACCCAGCTAGCTAGAAAATGGGAATAAATGTTAAAACGGCTTGCCATACTACTACTACTACTACTACTACTACTACTACTACTACTACTACTACTACTACTACTACTACTACTACTACTACTACTACTACTACTGCTACTGATACTACCACTACTACTACTGCTACTACTACTACTACTACTACTACTACTACTACTACTACTACTACTACTACTACTACTACTATTACTACTACTACTACTACTACTACTACTACTACTACTACTACTACTACTACTACTACTGCTACTACTACTACTACTACTACTACTACTACTACTACTACTACTACTACTACTACTACTACTACTACTACTACTACTACTGATACGACCACTACTACTACTGCTAATACTACTTGTTCTGAAGGATCAGATTAAACCGAATATATATATTTATTTATATATATATATTTAATTGTATTTGTATATCCCCTGATATCCCCTGATAGTCCTTGTATATTCCTTGTACAATATGCATTGAATATCCCTTCTAGTCTACTGAACATCCCATAATAGTCTCCATTCTACCATTGGACGAGACCTTGGTGCCAGGTCGCCATACCCCTCAGACCAGGTTCAATCGTACCGCTCAACATGTATGGACAAGTCCTAGTTCCGCGTAGGAATATGTCTACCGCACCACTAATGGTACTATTTGTTCATAGTGCGTATATATACTGCGCTATTAAAGTAGAGCTTTCTTTTAGTCCAGTTCCTTACCCTCCAACAGAGTGACAGACGCAAAAGCCTCCCCGCGAACCACGTGTGGGCAGTAAGGCCAATTCGGCCCAGTATCGGCATTGAGACATCGTGTATATTAATATTTGAATAGTCATATTTGGCACTATATCGTCGAGTTGGACGTATTCTATTAAGCTAATAATAGTCTATTCATATGTAGTGCCTCGTGCGGTAAGAGTTCTATAGTAATCAGCACCCCCATCGTTTCGGGCATCAGCTGGACGCTTATCCAGGGTGGTTGACCCCACGTGAAGCTGCACCCGAGGAGCTCCAGGCCAAAGAGCGAGTGGACCTGTATATTGGATTATTCTACCGACGACGGCTAGCCTTCCCCGGCTTGGATTATGCTTTGAGTACTTTGATTATTCTATGGATAAAGGCCAACACTGCGGTGTGTTGGAAATACCCCCCCCCGGAGAGGACGACAGGTGAGAAGACGCTCTACACGACGAGGTCGCCTCACGTCTCTCCATCGTGGTCCGGAGGACGCCGGCCACAGAGAGTCCAACTGCTTTCATCTGTGGATCGAGGATCGCTGGGCACCGGGTCGCACGACTGTGGGCTCTCCCAGGATACCCTCGGCCAGACGGGATACAGCCAGACTCTACCCCCCCCCCCCCCCCTCCAGCTGTCCTACAAGCAGTCGGAACCTTCCCCTAGTGTATCCAGCTATATAATCATTCAAGTATCATTGCTATTGTTCCCTAAATATTCCAGGTTGTATATTTGCTTCCTGCGCAATCAGAGATTGGACATTCGATATTGATCTACCTACGAATACTCATTTGCCATAAAAGTGCATACTATTTCAAATCATAAATGTAATTAAGTGATCGTTGTACATACCTTTTGCTATGTATTATTATTAAACGCAGACTTTCGACTTGGTACATTTGTGTTGGATCCGTTTCATCAGGTGGGAGTGTTTATCATAATTATTTATACCTAGTACTGGGTGGCCAGAGTCTAAAGTACAAGAGGTAGTGGTAGTAAGTATCATATCTAACAATACAGTCAGGGAATTGTACCCCTCAGTTACAATTGGTCCTTCGAGCCGGAGGGTAATCAGTGTAATATTAATATAGTGTTATTAATATTAAAATGGCCTATGATGAACACTCCACGAAACGATCCTCCTAACCAACAACGCCCGCGGCGCAAACGACAGCTCCCTCAGTACCTAGAGGCTTACGCTGTCAGTCAACAACCTAGTCTTCTACCAACAGTAAACGCGGTAAAACTAGAAAGTAAAATTATGTCTAACCCTAACGACCAGGCTACCCCGACCATAGAGGCCCCTATGGGTTCTAACGTAACTGACCCAGCTCACGGTGGGGACCAGGGGGAACCAGACATGACTTTACACCCCGCCAATACCGAAGAAGTAGTCCCCGACGAGTCCCGGGAGGAAGACAACACTACCGAGAGAGAACTCGGCACGGAAGAAGATGAGGAGAGCACCGTGGAGATAGAGCTCCAAGACTCCGCACGGAGTACCCCAAGGGACGGCTCCCCTATACAACCGTCTTCTCCCAGCGAGGCAGAGAGGACACTACAGCAGGCATTCCTCGTCAGCCTGAAAGCCTCTACTGAACGCGATAGACTCCAGGGTGAACGCGATCGATTGCAGATACAGCAACGGAGCGAAGAAGAGCACATACGCCTGGAAATAAGACGCATTCAGATGGAAGAGAATATGGCAAGAGACCGGGCCGACGCCCAGCGCGCCGCCACCGGTGCCCAGAGAGAATCGGATCTCACCAAGCGCGAAGCCGAGCGCGACAGAGCACAAGCGCAACTAATAGAACAGCTGATCAGAAGGACAACACCCCCTCCCTCCACCAGAGGCTCCAGGAACTCGTCTAGACATCACTCCAGGGCGGCATCCCCTAGCCGAGTAAGCGACCCTGAACTTGACCAACAGACGAGGTTTATACCCCCCGCAGACCCCCTTCCCCAACCGGTCCAAGCGAGACCCAGCCACCGGGAAGGAGCAGCATACACTGCGGAGAGGCTAAATCAGAGACTACAAGCCCTGGATGACCTAACGGAAGACGAAGAGGAAGAGGAGGAGAACCATGCCCGACGACAGCACAGTACTCTACCGGACCAGGAGGTCCAGTACAGCCCAGGCTATACCCCCGCGGAGCTGCGCTACAGACCCCCAACGCTATTCACGGGTGAGCACGACGCACGACCCGCACCGAGGAACAGCACCTGGACCAGCGGGCCATGGTACACAGCCGGTACCAGCCCACGCCAAGGAGCAGGAGGAGACTCGCCTAGGAGGCCTCTCCCCCAACGCTCGCCGATGTATCAACAATCCGCGTCATACATTGGCACACCTATGGTACCAGACTTCACCCAGGAGAACCGGGCCCAGTATACGGAGCTCCGCATGTGTCTGGAGACAATGTTGGTGGATGTCATTGATGAACGCCATAAATACGCGATACTACTGAAGCATTTAAAGGTACCCCGCGCGCACAACATAGCGCTCGCCTACGCCACTTCCACGACCCCATACACCGCAGCGCTGGTAGCGTTGGACCAGAGATATGGACGTATATGGGATTACGTGATCCAGGAGATCAGGCACATCGACCGCCTACCCCCAGCAACAGACAATCGAGCACTGGACGACCTGTCCATCAGAGTGCAGTCCCTGGTAGGGATGCTGGGAGCGCAGAGGGAAAAGGGTAGGCATGAACTATACGCCAACTCAAATGTAGAGAGGATCTTGGAGAAGCTACCGCCCGCCCGACAGGAGCGCTTTAGGCGGCAGAGAGACCACCGAGACCCTAATGGCCCCGAACCGAACCTCCTCGATCTAGCCGACTTCCTGGCGAGAGAAGTCAGCAGCTTACGGCTAGATACATTCGGACGGAACACCCCTGGCTCCAGAGAAGGAACCAGGAGACTAAATGATGGAAGAAGATCGGTGACTGTCATGCACCAATCGGAGTCAGTGCCAAGCAGTAGGAGCCACAGTACCCCCTCAAGAAAGGAGAAGTGGAAGATAGTGTGCCCCTACTGTGAGAAAGAACACTGGCTGTCACAATGTGACTCATTCCCCAAGATGAATGCGGAGGAAGCGAGTCAATGGATAAAGTCCAACAGACGCTGTTTTCGCTGTGCGCGATCACACATGGCAGCCGAATGCCGCTTAAATAAAAGGTGCAGTCGGTGCGATGGAGCCCATCTGGACATACTCCACGACAGTAACAGACGGCGGCCTCCACCCGCACCATCAAGCAGCAAAGCAAGCGTCATGTACATTGACCCCGCCAGCAGCAGCGGAGCCAGAGTGCTCTTAAAGGTAGTCCGTGTGACATTGAGCTACCAGAATAAAGTCATGGACACTTACGCCGTCCTTGATGACGGGTCAGAGAAGACCCTTCTGCTCGCGTCCGCTGCGGCCCAGCTAGGGCTGCGGGGGAGCGAAAACCAAATGACAATTCGGACAATAAGAAGAGATTTGAAAACGATAAAGGGCGAGAATGTCTCATTCTCTATCACAGCAAGCGGCCAGCCCGAGCGACGGTACAGGATTACAGACGCTTTCACCAGCCAAGAAATAGGACTCTTGCGGCACACATACCCCGTAGCCAAGCTGATGGAGAAATATGTACATCTACGCAAGCTACCGATCCCACTCATAGACGGTGCTACCCCGACACTGTTGATAGGCTCCGACCATGCAGACCTCATTGTCCCGATATACCGGGTTCATACCGGACCCAGAGGCTGTCCTGCAGCAGTCGAGACCCGCCTAGGATGGACTCTCCAAGGCCCACTCGCCAAATCTCTCAACCGAACCACAGCCACTAGCTGTCTCCACTCCCGAGTCACAGAGGGAGACACCGCACTCCTGCAGCATGTAGAGAGGCTATGGACCTTAGAACAAATGCCCTTTAAGAACGAAAAGAAAGACATTCGCTCTAAAGACGACATCTACGCCATTAACCTCCTCGAGACGGGAACAAAGAGAGTCCCAGTCAGCGGCGTGTTGAGATACGCCACGCCACTCCTGCGGCGGGAAGGGATGCCTACCTTTCACGCAAAGAAAGACGCCACAGAGCGGTACCTACTAAACACAGAGCGGCGCTTAGCCAAGGACCCCGCCCAAGAAAGTGTATACCGCGCTGAGATTGAGAAGCTCATCACAGCGGGACACGTCACAAAGATTGACATTAAAGAGGCCGACCAGACGACTGAATCGTGGTACGTGCCCCACCACAAGGTTCATCACAACGGCAAAGACCGCATCGTGTTTAACTGCAGCTACCAGATCGGATCCCAAAATCTGAATAAAGAGCTATTGCCCGGTCCTACACTCGGCCCCTCCCTACTAGGCGTACTACTCCGCTTCCGCCAGGACAAGGTGGCTATCAGCGGGGATATCAAAGGGATGTTCCTGCAAGTGAGATTAGTAGAGGAGGACAAGCCCCTGTTGCGGTTCCTATGGAGAGAGAGGCCAGGAGATGAGCACCCAGCCATCTACCAATGGGAAGTCCTCCCTTTCGGAACTACATGCAGCCCATGCTGTGCTACATTTGCACTACAGAGACATGTCGCAGAGGACCCAGCAGCGGACGAAGAGGTCCGACACAGTGTGAAGAACAGCTTCTACGTAGATAACTGTCTACAAAGCGTTTCGACCCAGGAAGAAGCCGAGGCTCTCCTACTTAAACTCCGCGCCTCTCTGATCAAAGGCGGCTTTGATCTCAGGCAGTGGGCCAGCAGCGATCCGCACGTACTGCGCAGCCTCTCCTCCGAGGACAAGGCAGCGAGCAGCGAGACCTGGATGGCCACAATCCCAGGAGAAGCCCAAGAGATGACACTAGGACTAGTGTGGCGCTTCAAAACAGATTCGCTCCACTATAGACACAAACCCCTGACCACGGAGCAGGGAAGGTCGACGGCAATACCGACCACCAGACGGAGTGTGTACAGAACACTCGCCCGACAATATGACCCGTTAGGATGTATACTACCGTACACCACCAGGGCAAAGATGAGTGTACGAGCATTGTGGGACAAGGACCAGGGCTGGGACGACCCCATTCCCGCACACCTTGCATCCACCTGGAGAGAGTGGGAGATGGAACTCCACTCACTCCCAGGCGTTAATATACGCCGAAGCTACTTCCCACCCACGGTGAGGCCAGAGGCATGTAAAATGGATCTACACGTCTTCAGTGACGCCTCCGAGGTCGCCTACGGATCAGTAGCCTACTTGCGGGCCCAAGAAGAGGGGGGAGAGATCTACACAGCATTCATCCTCGCCCGCTCGAGAATAGCCCCACGCAAGCAACAGTCTATCCCACGTCTAGAGCTCTGCGCAGCCCTCGCAGGAGCGCATCTAGCCACGCTCATCCAACGTGAGCTCACCATTCCGGTGCATAGAACAATCCTGTGGTCAGATTCCACGACAGTACTCGCCTGGATCAAATCGGATTCATGCAAATACAAAGTCTTCGTGGGAGTCAGAGTCACTGAGATTCAAGAGTTAACCGGAGAGTTAACCGGAGAAGCAAACTGGCGCTATGTTGATACAAAACACAACCCAGCTGACGTCATCACCCGGGGAATGTCCCTAGATGACTTAACCCGTCGTAACATCTACAGTGACGGACCAGCATTCCTCAAGCTCCCGGAAGGAGATTGGCCCACGCCCACCCCGAGGGAAGCAAGTGACCAGGAGGCTGAGAATAAGAAACCCATGTTCTGTGGATTGAGCACTGTTGTCTCCGCAGACCCCAACATAGACGATTGCATTACCATAGAGAGTGCGCAGCAACGGACATTCCTGCGGCACCACCCAGAGATTAAGTCCCCCGCTGATATGTCAGCAGCTGACTACGAGGAAGCAGAACTGCTTCTACTGCAACGAGCCCAGAGAGACTCGTTCCCCGATGAACTAGACTGTCTACAGGGAGGAAAGCCCGTCCCATCAGACAGCAGATTGATTCATCTGGCCCCCGAGAGTGACACACATACCCTCATCAGAGTGGGTGGTCGCCTGCGGAGAGCCCCCAATTTACCGGATGACATTAAGTACCCGATCGTATTGAACAGCCGACACAAGGTCACAGAGCTGATTATAAAGAAATACGACGAGGATGTACACCACGCAGGAGCAGAGAGAGTCTTCGCGGAAATCAGACGTCGTTGCTGGATACTTCAAGGAAGAGAGGCGGTGCGACGCTTCCAGCGAACCTGTCTAGACTGCCGAAAGTGGCGCGCGCAGCCCAGCATACCACGGATGGCTGACCTACCTCCATGTCGCCTCCGACTCGGCGACAAGCCATTCCACTCAACAGGCATGGACTGTTTTGGCCCGCTGCACATAAAGAAAGGAAGAGGCACCGAGAAGCGGTGGGGTATTGTATTCAAATGCATGACCACCAGAGCGATACATATCGAGCTCCTTCCGACCATGAGCGCAGACTCATTCCTTATGGCCTTCCGAAGATTCACATCACGGAAAGGAAAACCGTCTACATTATTGTCCGATCACGGGACAAACTTCAAAGGCGGAGAAAGAGAGCTGAGGGAGAGCTTCCAAGCTATGGGCCCAGAACTTAAGACCCACCTCGCTCCAGCCCAGATTGACTTCCAATTCAACCCCCCAAACGCACCCCACTTCGGTGGAACTTGGGAACGAGAAGTACGTTCTATAAAGACAGCCCTGTACGCAGTACTTGGGGCCCAGACTGTGGCGGAAGAAGTCCTAATGACAGTCCTCACGGAGATTGAGGGAGTATTGAACTCGAAGCCCCTCGGTTACGTCTCCAGTGATGTAGCAGATGTCGACCCAGTCACCCCCAACACCCTCCTGATGGGGCGGCTAGATCCCGCGTTACCCCAGACAATGTACCGGCCTGAAGAAGCGAACGGCCGACGAATGTGGAGGTACAGCCAAGTATTAGCCGACAAGTTTTGGAGCAGTTTCCTACTGCACTACCTACCGTCTCTACAGACCCGCCAGAAGTGGGTAAAAGAGAGAGACAATTTGACGGAAGGAACAGTCGTCATGATTATTGACCAGTCACTACCCAGAGCTATGTGGCCGGCTGGCCGCGTAAGCAAAGTGATCACCGGTGCCGATGGCAAGGTCCGAGCAGCTGAAGTACTCGTCCAGGGGCGCATTTACACCCGTCCTGTGGCGAGGCTCATAGAACTGCCCCGACTCCCAGACACAATCGATGATGACCATGACCCTATGACTTTGTGAGTTGACTGACCCTTACAGCGAACCCTTGAGTGGTAGACAGTGCGGTTAATCTGTCTCTGCTTAACTAATTGGGTTGGGACCAATTAGGGGGCGGCTGTTCTGAAGGATCAGATTAAACCGAATATATATATTTATTTATATATATATATTTAATTGTATTTGTATATCCCCTGATATCCCCTGATATTCCTTGTATATTCCTTGTACAATATGCATTGAATATCCCTTCTAGTCTACTGAACATCCCATAATAGTCTCCATTCTACCATTGGACGAGACCTTGGTGCCAGGTCGCCATACCCCTCAGACCAGGTTCAATCGTACCGCTCAACATGTATGGACAAGTCCTAGTTCCGCGTAGGAATATGTCTACCGCACCACTAATGGTACTATTTGTTCATAGTGCGTATATATAATGCGCTATTAAAGTAGAGCTTTCTTTTAGTCCAGTTCCTTACCCTCCAACAGAGTGACAGACGCAAAAGCCTCCCCGCGAACCACGTGTGGGCAGTAAGGCCAATTCGGCCCAGTATCGGCATTGAGACATCGTGTATATTAATATTTGAATAGTCATATTTGGCACTATATCGTCGAGTTGGACGTATTCTATTAAGCTAATAATAGTCTATTCATATGTAGTGCCTCGTGCGGTAAGAGTTCTATAGTAATCAGCACCCCCATCGTTTCGGGCATCAGCTGGACGCTTATCCAGGGTGGTTGACCCCACGTGAAGCTGCACCCGAGGAGCTCCAGGCCAAAGAGCGAGTGGACCTGTATATTGGATTATTCTACCGACGACGGCTAGCCTTCCCCGGCTTGGATTATGCTTTGAGTACTTTGATTATTCTATGGATAAAGGCCAACACTGCGGTGTGTTGGAAATACCCCCCCCGGAGAGGATAACAGGTGAGAAGACGCTCTACACGACGAGGTCGCCTCACGTCTCTCCATCGTGGTCCGGAGGACGCCGGCCACAAAGAGTCCAACTGCTTTCATCTGTGGATCGAGGATCGCTGGGCACCGGGTCGCACGACTGTGGGCTCTCCCAGGATACCCTCGGCCAGACGGGATACAGCCAGACTCTACCCCCCCCCCCCCCTCCAGCTGTCCTACAAGCAGTCGGAACCTTCCCCTAGTGTATCCAGCTATATAATCATTCAAGTATCATTGCTATTGTTCCCTAAATATTCCAGGTTGTATATTTGCTTCCTGCGCAATAAGAGATTGGACATTCGATATTGATCTACCTACGAATACTCATTTGCCATAAAAGTGCATACTATTTCAAATCATAAATGTAATTAAGTGATCGTTGTACATACCTTTTGCTATGTATTATTATTAAACGCAGACTTTCGACTTGGTACATTTGTGTTGGATCCGTTTCATCAGGTGGGAGTGTTTATCATAATTATTTATACCTAGTACTGGGTGGCCAGAGTCTAAAGTACAAGAGGTAGTGGTAGTAAGTATCATATCTAACAATACAGTCAGGGAATTGTACCCCTCAGTTACACTACTACTGTTGTGAAGGGCCAGATTAAAAGCTGAGAATCTACGTTTATTGTTTTATATACCTTGGATATTATTTATATATACAAGTTATATCCCTTTAAGCCTGCGTTTGAATCCCAGTAATATTCACTTTCCTCATTGGATAACGTTCTCGGCGCCAGACGGCGAGCCCCTAAAGTCAGGTTCAAAGGCGAGTCCAGGCATGTTGGAACATGCCTGGAGACGGCGCATTGATTCGAGACGAGAACTGAGGTTTGGCACTAGAAAGCCACTTAAGTATATATATCGCGGCAGGTGCGAACAGTAGCAGTTCATCGTGTACGTTCGTTCGGGAAAACAGTGAAGTCAAGCAGTTCGTCTAAACAGAGTGTTGTGAACCACGTGCGAAGTGAATAGTAAAAGTGTCAGAGTTAATGCAGTAACGTCAAGTTCGACTTAGCTTAATGTGAAGTAAAGAGTCGTTATTTATTGTGCATCGTGCCAACAGCAGTTCGTTCGTGTGTAGCATTACCCAGCAGTTCGTTCGTTTAGCTAGTGGAACCTTAGCCAGTGTGCGTGGACTAAATACATTGGTGCCAGTACCCGAGGAGGGCCTAGTCGTAGAACATACTGGACATGTGCATATTGGAACCGACGGCGGCGATTGCAGAACCAGTATTGGTTGGATTATAGTGATTGTGGAACGTACTACCTGGAGAAGAGCATCGTTAATACCCACTGTCGTTTGGATTTAACCACCTTGAGGATCTACTTCGGGCTGGCTTCGTGGACCGAAGCTAGCTGGCTATCGTCATTGCTATCGTGCAATTGGATTACAGTTATTGCTTTGTTGCTGAGCCTTTGGATTACAAGGACTGGATTCTGTACGTGAACCCCCTTCTTCTTCAATTGAACAGACTGAGTATCCGAACATTCTTCTCTCCTCCAGAGCTTACATCTCTGGGAGGAAACCCCCTGTCTCCAGCGGTACCAGCGTTTCCCCCTATAATTGCCATCCTACGCCAGGCGGCGTCTAGTCTAGTACCCCATCGTAGGAATTATTTATTCCAACTGACTTTTGCTACTGACTGACTTATTCATATTCTTCGCCATACAAGCGCGACCTTAATTCCCATCTCTGTACAATTGGCTGCATAACAATAAATATTCTAAATGATATTTCTTTGTCACCGTGCCGTATTATTCTGAGTGTCTGCCATAATTAACTGTACTTTCTGGCAAGTAATAATAATGATAAATAGCAGTGGTTTAATCTATCACAATCTTTAATACAGTCAGGGTTTTGTAACCCCTCAGTTACAACTACTACTACTACTACTACTACTACTACTACTACTACTACTACTACTACTACTACTACTACTACTACTACTACTACTACTACTACTACTACTACTACTACTACTGCTACTACTACTACTACTACTACTACTGCTACTGATACGACCACTACTACTACTGCTAATACTACTACTACTACTACTACTACTACTACTACTACTACTACTACTACTACTACTACTACTACTACTACTACTACTACTGATACTGAACAAATTGTAAAGCGCTTTGGATAAAAGCACTATATAAATGCATAATTTACCATGTACTACTACTACTAATAATAATTAGAAGAAGAAGAAAATACAATTAAATTGATATAGCTTTTCTAGAAATCAAAGTCTTCACAGTGAAGGGGTCTTCCTCGTGTTGTTATTACCTTCATGGCTCCAATTAATTGTTATTATCCAGGGAATATCCTGAATTACCAAAGGCCTAAATATAGTCGACCCAGGGACGCCCTGGATTTGAACTCAAGTGAATCAATACGTAGCGACGTTCTGAGTAAGAATATCTTGTAGAACCCAGCCTACCTTAGGTCAGAGTTACGTAAACCAGTGTACAATTGTTTTGTGTGGTAAATACTACGGAAGATAACGGCACGTTTCTGAAGGGAGTGTGTTCTCTGTGTTTCTCAAAGTGGGGTTCAGGTACACCCAGGGGTCCTTGAGGGGTTTCCAGGCGGTCCCCAGCAAACCGAGGGGTTTAATTTCAATGATATTTTTAGGGCTGTCTTAAATACTTTGAAGCTTCGAAGCTTCGTTCGATGGGCATGGGATTCGAATATGAAAAAAAAGAATCTATTATAAAAAAAAAAAAAAAAAATTTTTTTTTTTTTTGCTAAATCAACTCTGCCTCTCTTTGTTAACTACAACAAGCAATGCTGTTTGTTATTTAAGATGAGGTCGGACTCTGCACTGACAGATTTGTGTTCATTGTGCTGCTTTTATAAAGCCTCAAATGACGGCTTACAATATTTCATGAAAGCAAAGTGTTTCGTTTGTCTAAGATTTAAAAAGGTTTAAACGTTACAGCACTGACAAAGTTGAACAAAGTGCTGTACAAGATAAATAATAATAAAATAAAATAAACATTTATTTATAAAATTAAAATCGAATCTCGGCCCCGAAGCTTTGAACTCCAAACAAATATTCGAAGGTCAGCCCTGGGTTCTGTGCCTGGGTTCTACCAGTACCTATATACAATATAACCAAGCCAAAAAGCCTAAGCTAAATGTTTGGTAGCATGACCACATGTGGGGACCAGGGCTAAACCAGTAGAGGGCATAGGGCAGCCCCTTGACACCCTCTGACTGAGGGCCTCTCTGGTTGTCCCACAGTCTGGACCGGGAGAACCAGAGGTTCTGAGGAGAAGGACCAAGGACCAGAACGTGACAGGGCTTGTGGGTTGTGGCTCAAACAATGTCACTTGTCGTTGATAATGTGTTCATTTGAAATGTTTATAGATTGGTTGATTGATAGATGAATATATAACCTTAGATAGATTGGTAGGTATGAACTGTATGTAGGTAGGTAGGTAGGTAGATAGACAGACATACTGTACAGACAGATAGACAGACAGGTAGGTCGGTAGATAATTATATTCCATTGACATTAGTTATGCACAACCCAATACAGTGTGTGTGTGTAGATAGATATAGATTTATAGATAGACAGACAGACACGCCTCCTACCTACGCAGCGTGTGTCTATCAGTGGGAGGTTACAAGGACACGCAGGGACGTGCACAGGACTTTAGAGGGGCAGGTGCTCAAAGGATGAAAAGGGCACTACACTTGTGTGTATATATTAACCAAGCGCGCATAGCGATTTTTAAGGGCCCTTTTCGGGCGGGGGGCCCCCTTTTTATGCGTTTTGGGGGGTTTTGGTGATCAAATATTGAATATTGAACTATAATAATCAGTGCAGTTTTATCACTGACTTAAAAGGCCCATACATCTCCATAAATGTTCAGGGGGGAGGGAATAAGTGCTTACCCTACAGACCCCAAGAAGTGCTGTATATTCTGTATTGTTTAATATAAATGCATTTTTTTATTCCAATCCCGATTTGTATTTGAGATTCCCAAATCCCATCGGACGTGACTTCTTCGTGTCCCTCAGTCAGTATAATACCAGCATTCAACTGTATGGGCCACAGCGGTTCCTATCATCATCATCATCATCATCACCATCACCACCCACGCTATGCATAAAATATATAGGTCCGCGGAGAGGCACGCTGAGGAGGCCGTGCTAACTGCAATGGAATATGGGGCATCTCTCTCTCTTTACCTAATATTTTGATTCTATCCTGACATTTTTCAGTTGGAAGGGCAGTCTATATGCGTAACGGTAAAAAAATAAATACAAAAAATATCATTTTTATTTTATTTTTTCAAAAAGGGCACTTTTTTGATGAGGCTCAAAAAGGCAGGTGCTCAAGCACCCCTTGGCCTCTATGTGTGCACGTGCCTGAGGACACGCCTCCTACCTGTGCAGCGTGTGTATCAGTGGGAGGTTACAAGGACACGCCTTCTACCTGTGCAGCATGTGTATCAGTGGGAGGTTACAAGGACACGCCTCCTACCTGTGCAGCGTGTGTATCAGTGGGAGGTTACAAGGACACGCCTCCTACCTGTGCAGCATGTGTATCAGTGGGAGGTTACAAGGACACGCCTCCTCCCTGAGCAGCATGTGTCTATCAGTGGGAGGTTACAAGGACACTAAGGCCCAGGACATACCCTCCTCCCTGAGCAGCGTGTGTCTATCAGTGGGAGGTTACAAGGACACTAAGGCCCAGGACATACCCTCCTCCCTGCACAGCATGTGTCTATCAGTGTGAGGTTACAAGGACACTTAGGCCCAGGACATACCCTCCTCCCTGAGCAGCATGTGTCTATCAGTGTGAGGTTACAAGGACACTAAGGCCCAGGACATACCCTCCTCCCTGAGCAGCGTGTGTCTATCAGTGGGAGGTTACAATGACACTAAGGCCCAGGACATACCCTCCTCCCTGAGCAGCGTGTGTCTATCAGTGGGAGGTTACAAGGACACTAAGGCCCAGAACATACCCTCCTCCCTGAGCAGCGTGTGTCTATCAGTGGGAGGTTACAAGGACACTAAGGCCCAGGACATACCCTCCTACCTGTGCAGCGTGTGTCTATCAGTGGGTGGTTACAAGGACACTAAGGCCCAGGACATACCCTCCTCCCTGAGCAGCGTGTGTCTATCAGTGGGAGGTTACAAGGACACTAAGGCCCAGGACATACCCTCCTCCCTGAGCAGCGTGTGTCTATCAGTGGGAGGTTACAAGGACACTAAGGCCCAGGACATACCCTCCTACCTGTGCAGCGTGTGTCTATCAGTGGGTGGTTACATGGACACTAAGGCCCAGGACATACCCTCCTCCCTGAGCAGAGTGTGTCTATCAGTGGGAGGTTACAAGGACACTAAGGCCCAGGACATACCCTCCTCCCTGAGCAGCGTGTGTCTATCAGTGGGAGGTTACAAGGACACTAAGGCCCAGGACATACCCTCCTCCCTGAGCAGCGTGTGTCTATCAGTGTGAGGTTACAAGGACACTAAGGCCCAGGACATACCCTCCTCCCTGAGCAGCGTGTGTCTATCAGTGGGAGGTTACAAGGACACTAAGGCCCAGGACATACCCTCCTCCCTGAGCAGAGTGTGTCTATCAGTGTGAGGTTACAAGGACACTAAGGCCCAGGACATACCCTCCTCCCTGAGCAGCATGTGTCTATCAGTGAGAGGTTACAAGGACACTAAGGCCCAGGACATACCCTCCTCCCTGCACAGCGTGTGTCTATCAGTGGGAGGTTACAAGGACACTAAGGCCCAGGACATACCCTCCTCCCTGAGCAGTGTGTGTCTATCAGTGGGAGGTTACAAGGACACTAAGGCCCAGGACATACCCTCCTCCCTGAGCAGCGTGTGTCTATCAGTGGGAGGTTACAAGGACACTAAGGCCCAGGACATACCCTCCTCCCTGAGCAGTGTGTGTCTATCAGTGGGAGGTTACAAGGACACTAAGGCCCAGGACATACCCTCCTCCCTGAGCACCGCGGAGCACCTCGCTCTTCATCCCGGCACCCTGAGTTGCCAGGTCCGAGCCGGCGCTGCACCGTGCGGCGGGAGCAGCGCTTGCTGTCCCAGAGATTCGGCGCCGAGTGTGTTTTTTCCTGGCGTGCCGCGCGAGGCACTTGGCAGAACAGACGTCGAAAATGCTCCCGAAAAAATGCTCTGTTGATCATCCTGTGGGTGTGGGACACCGTCACACTGCAGCCGCCACAGGTCAGCGAGTCAGCCGTCACGCTGGCTGTGTGGACATGCTGTAGCGTCATCCTATTAGAGCAGCATCTGTGAGCAGCCTGCCTGCAGATCTAATAGAGCCTGTCCAGTTTCGGAGCGTAAGCACTTTCTCCCTTCAACAGCCGTTAGTGCCGAGCAGCGTTACGTGCTCCTGGACGGACCTTTCCTTCACCGTATTCATACAGACGAGCTCAGACTCTCTCCATTTCCTTTTTTGGTGAGGAGTCGAGACTAGGGCTGGGTGCCGTTCACATTTGAACCGATACCGGTGCCAGTACCAGTTCCTGGAATCCGGTAATGAACGATTTGCAGCATCAAATTGATCTTAACTCCATTGTGTGCGTTTGTGCTGAACTGAAGTATTTCTTATATATCTTCTCTCACACTGTTCCTCCCTGTGCATTTCCAGCGGTTAATGGTGATGGGGAACTATAGTATAGTTTTTTCACAAGTTACAACACATAGAAATGGCCTTTCTGAATGTATCAAGGCCATTTCCTTCAGCACATCTAATATGGCTGCCATCATTTATTGTCAGAATGTTCATCATGGTGCTGTGCCAAATCTGTTCCTGGTTGCACAATTCTGAATTCAAAATTCGACCTACATCCAGGTCATAAACTAACATAGAATCAAGTTCATATTTGCATTTCAAAACAGTGACGTCGATCTGTCATTGTGTGTACAATCAGTACCGGACTTATACAACCATTTCCACTACATATCGTTTCAGGTTGTCAGCGTGATATGGTATCAGCTTAGCACGGCTTGCTAGCCAAGATGGCAGACGTTCACATTTGAACCGATACCAGCACCAGTATACCAGTTCCTGGAATTCGGAATCGGTACCCAACGGAACCTTTATTTGACTCTTTCTGTAATAACAAACAGTTGTAAGGAAAATAAGTCCAAACTTCTCAACTTCAACATTGTTATTTATTTAGAACATTTAGTTGTTTATTGTTGTAACACACTGCACAAAATAAATCGCATGATCATATATTATGTTTTTAAATGTTTAAAATATCAACATTATCTGGCCATCCTCTGTAAATATGATGGGACAGTAATATAAAGTATACATTTGTGGAAAAAGGCTCCCTCTTGACTAGTAATATTACACCGTTATACTAAACATGTAAAGGTACCCAAATTTGGTACTGATTGATCCGGCGTGAATCGGTACTCGGTAGTACCGGTGTAATTCAGTCGGTACCCTTAAATTGTACCGAGTTCGCTACGCATCCCTAGTGAGGTCCAACCTGTGCTGCATGCCTCGATGAGGGTCGACCCGCAATGCGACATGAGCCCAAAGTCAGCTCTGTCAATGATTCAGTGATTCAGTGATTTCTCTCCGGCCCGGCCCGGTCTCACTGCTGTGAGATCACTAAATGGACACGAGGTAGTCCTGGTATTGAAGCTTAAGGTAATGAAATGGGTCTGAAGTGTCCTGTCATTGCCACTCAAGGTCTAGTGCCTGAGGACTAACACAATGACAAGATTATGTGCATGTGTTATTGCTGCTTCGGAATCTCTCTTCACTTCGGATTTGTCACGTTTTAATTGTCTCCCGCACTAGTCACACGTGTGTCTCGATGTTCCATGAACCTTAGCTGAAAGACGAATGACTCGCAGCGTCAAATTAATCTTAACTCCATTTTGTACATTTGTGCTCTTATATATTTTCTTATCCCTCTCTCCCTATACTACATCTGTCATTGTGTGTACAATCAGTACAAGACACATACAACCATTCCCACTGCATATCGCCAGATTGATGTGATATTAGCTTAGCATTGTACCTGGCTTGATAGCCAAGATGGCAGACGTTTGCTAGCTAAAAGAGTTAGCTAACAGTAGCTTCTCTATCAAGACAGTCCGTTTGGGTTTTCAAACAGCGGAAACTGATCTTACAACATATTGACGTTAACGTTTAGCATTTTTGAATTGCAAATATCAGCTTTATGTAGTGTTTATCACGTTCGATTCAATCCAGAAGTGGGTTGGAATTAATTTTGCAACCGGAATGGCTTTGGAAACACAGTGGTAATGAGCAGTATTCCATGTGTGGGCCGTGTGGGAGACTTAAGAGGGTTGGAGTGTTGATCGTCACTGCCACAGGAGTATTTGTTATGGTTTGTAACCGACCCCAATCGCACAACACAAGACAGGTATGAGAGTAAGCCAAGAACTGGGCATTTATTGAAACACACAGAAAACGGCACTGTCCCTTTAAGGGAGAACAAAAAATACTGGATAACAAGAATGGGAAAAGGCACAGTGCCTTTAAGAGGCGAGCTGGCTAAGGGGAAGGCTAAGGGAAACAGGGCCGGGGCAAGGGACAAGGCAGGGAAAGGGAGGACTAGGAGGACTGGACAGGGAGGACTAGGAGGACTAGAGAGGGGAGACAGGGACAGAGGCCCGCGGAGGCGGGCTGGGGAACAGGGAGGACTAGGAGGACTAGAGTGGGGAAACACGGACAGAGGCCCGCGGAGGCGGGCTGGGGAGAGGGAGGACTGGAAGGACTAGACAGGGAGGACTAGGAGGACTAGAGAAAACAGGGTAAGGCCTTGGAACAGGGCGAGGGCTGGAGCTAATAATGCAGGACCTGTTGCAGAGGTCTTTATTCGGCATGCAACGACACTCAATGTTTTAGCGGTACACACACAGCGGTTAGTTTTTAGCACACACACCGGAACACACACGCATGCATTGTCTCTTTAGAATCGCCGATGCAATTCGTCTCTGCGATTACCCATCCCGTCGTCCTTCCCCCCCAAGGGCAGCCGGGAGCAGACAGGCGTCAACGTGAGCCGCGCCAGGGGACCAATCCAAGTGCTCCTGTCCGTCTTCGTCAAGGACGCCACAGCGTTAGCGATCTGTTGTTGTGCATGTTTTTCCATTGGGTTTATCTTTCCGGGGGGGAAACCCTTGCGAGCACGGGGAGAACATGCAAACTCCACACAGAAAGGCCTGGGAGATACCCCACCTGGGTACCTGGCATCATGGAAACCTGGTCCCCAAGCGGGAATCGAACCCTGGACCTTCTTGCTGTGAGGCGACAGTGTTAACCACTACACCACCGTGCCCTCTACTGCATACTGGGACAGAGAAAACAGGGTAAGGCCTTGGAACAGGGCGAGGGCTGGAGCTGCATACTGGGACAGAGAAAACAGACAAAGCCTGGGATACAAGCATTAATGAATGTTGCTGCTCTGCAGCTTCTCCCGGGATGGTTCGTCTGAGGAATCAGACGGTGACGTCAGAGCCGCTCTGCAGATTTCTCTCTGCAGATCTCCGTGGTGGTAAACGGGACCGAGAGGGGGAGAGGGAGCGGGTTAGCTCAGAGTACAGTTGGGAACAGAGCGCAGGTGACAGGAGAAGTGACTTGTCCCAAAAACAGAGTAATCCAAGTGACTGAATCTTTGGTGTATATACACACTGTGAGTAACGTCCCAAACACAAATCCAAGTGATAATATCTTCGGTGTGTAAGCACACAGTGAGCGATGATAAGGCCAAATATTATCCCAATGAACAATCCAAAAAGCTGATGCTGGGTGAGTGACTGTCTGACAAAAAGCAGGATATCTTCAGTGTCAATAAACACACGAAAAACGAATAGGATCAAAGACAGTCATAAAAACTCACCCAGGCGCTGTGCGTAAAGAGAGTAGGATCAAAACGGGGCGAGCGCGTCGCCACGGGGAACGGGATGTCCAAGCGGAGGTCTGAGTGGTGTGCGACTGCTTGGAGTACGCGCCGGTACGAAGGGCGCATCTGGCGCGGAGGTCTGAGTGGTGCGCGACTGCTTGGAGTACGCGCCGGTACGGAGGGCGCATCTGGCGCGGAGGTCTGAGGGGTGCGCGTCTGCTTGGAGTACGCGCCGGTACGGAGGACGCATCTGGAGTGCGTCTGAATGCGCGTCTGGAGTGAAGAGCGCATCTGCGCGGAAGAGCGCGCCGGCTCGGAGAGACGCATCCTCCCGTAGAGTATTAGGAAGCGATGCGCGTCTGGAGTGAAGAGCGCGTCTGCTGCGCGGAGGTCTGGATGCGCGTCTGCGCGGAAGAGCGCGCCTGGCTCGGAGAGACGCATCCTCCCGTAGAGTATTAGGAAGCGATGCGCGTCTGGAGTGAAGAGCGCGTCTGCTGCACGGAGGTCTGGATGCGCGTCTGGGCGTCTGCTGCGCGGAGGTCTGAATGCGCGTCTGGGCGTCTGCTGCGCGGAGGTCTGGATGCGCGTCTGGACGTCTGCTGCGCGGAGGTCTGAAGTGGAACACTGGAATACCTCCCGTAGAGGATTAGAGAGCATAGTAACAAGGTATCCATCCAGGCCAACGGCGACAGGTGGCCAAAGCTTGAGTGCATCTCACGCCGGAGATGAAAGCAGCATAACAGACAGAGAACCTCCCGAAGGAGTCTTGGTGATAGAGATATGATACGGAATGATACGGGACGACCCGACAGGAACTGAGGGGAGAGCGAGGTACTTAAAGCCCACAGGGGAAACTAATTAGAATGCACATCAGGTGCGTGAAGGTAATTGATACTTGAAACTAGAAGTGTGTGTTCGGCACCAGACCAATCAAACACATAATGACAGGTAGTCCAAGGGTGTGGTTGCTGAAGAGCAAACGAACACGAGGGTGGGGGCTAGTGAGGTGAGGAGAATGCAATCGATAAACAGAAAACTAAAGGAACAGAGCGAGTAGGCTTAAAGGAACAGAGCGAGTAGGCTTAAAGGAACAGAGCGAGTAGGTGAGCAGCGGACAAACCTCACAGTACCCCCCCCTCCACGGGAGCCACCCGGCGACCCAAAAATACAGACAGAGAGGCAGGGGACAAAACAAGGCAACAACAAAAAGTACTGGGCCAAGCCAGCAGGGGAAGCCACAACAAAAGTGGGGCTAGCAACTGGGGCAGGGTAGCCGAGGGGTAACTAGGGAAGCCGAGGGGTAACTAGAGGAGCACCGGGAAGGGGCTAGCAAAAGGAAAGGGTAGCTGCCAGGGTACTGATAGCTACAGGGCCCATGCTAGCTGTACTGCTACATTAACAAAGAGGCTGCGCTAGCTGCCGGAGCTAGGCTGGCAGACAGGGCTGGACCAGCAAGAGTGAACAAGCTAGCTGGAAGGACAGTCCTAGCTGTGGGGAACTGACCTTGCTAGCTGAAGGGGCAGTCCTAGCAGTGAGAGAAAACTGACCTTGCTAGCTGAAGGGGCAGTCCTAGCAGTGGGAGCAAACTGACCTTGCTAGCTGAGGGACTGGGTTAGCTGCCTGGGCATGGCTAGCTACAGGGCCTATGCCAGCAGCAAGGGCTGCATTAACATAGAGGCTGTGCTAGCAGCCGGGGCTAAGCTAGCAGACAGGGGCCAAGCTGGTAGTAGAGGCCTAACAAGCTGCAGGGGAGCTAACGAGGCTAACAGGGAAGCTAACAGGGCTAACAGGGGAGCAAAAAAAAAAGGCAAACTCAACATACACCGTCTGTGCTGGCTGGGGTCGTCGATTGGTCGGGGGTCGGGTCGTACTGTTATGGTTTGTAACCGACCCCAATCGCACAACACAAGACAGGTATGAGAGTAAGCCAAGAACTGGGCATTTATTGAAACACACAGAAAACGGCACTGTCCCTTTAAGGGAGAACAAAAAATACTGGATAACAAGAATGGGAAAAGGCACAGTGCCTTTAAGAGGCGAGCTGGCTAAGGGGAAGGCTAAGGGAAACAGGGCCGGGGCAAGGGACAAGGCAGGGAAAGGGAGGACTAGGAGGACTGGACAGGGAGGACTAGGAGGACTAGAGAGGGGAGACAGGGACAGATGCCCGCGGAGGCGGGCTGGGGAACAGGGAGGACTAGGAGGACTAGAGTGGGGAAACAAGGGCAGAGGCCCGCGGAGGCGCGCTGGGGAGAGGGAGGACTGGAAGGACTAGACAGGGAGGACTAGGAGGACTAGAGAAAACAGGGTAAGGCCTTGGAACAGGGCGAGGGCTGGAGCTGCATACTGGGACAGAGAAAACAGGGTAAGGCCTTGGAACAGGGCGAGGGCTGGAGCTGCATACTGGGACAGAGAAAACAGACAAAGCCTGGGATACAAGCATTAATGAATGTTGCTGCTCTGCAGCTTCTCCCGGGATGGTTCGTCTGAGGAATCAGACGGTGACGTCAGAGCCGCTCTGCAGATTTCTCTCGGCAGATCTCCGTGGTGGTAAACGGGACCGAGAGGGGGAGAGGGAGCGGGTTAGCTCAGAGTACAGTTGGGAACAGAGCGCAGGTGACAGGAGAAGTGACTCGTCCCAAAAACAGAGTAATCCAAGTGACTGAATCTTCGGTGTATATACACACTGTGAGTAACGTCCCAAACACAAATCCAAGTGATAATATCTTCGGTGTGTAAGCACACAGTGAGCGATGATAAGGCCAAATATTATCCCAATGAACAATCCAAAAAGCTGATGCTGGGTGAGTGACTGTCTGACAAAAAGCAGGATATCTTCAGTGTCAATAAACACACGAAAAACGAATAGGATCAAAGACAGTCATAAAAACTCACCCAGGCGCTGTGCGTAAAGAGAGTAGGATCAAAACGGGGCGAGCGCGTCGCCACGGGGAACGGGATGTCCAAGCGGAGGTCTGAGTGGTGCGCGACTGCTTGGAGTACGCGCCGGTACGAAGGGCGCATCTGGCGCGGAGGTCTGAGTGGTGCGCGACTGCTTGGAGTACGCGCCGGTACGGAGGTCTGGATGCGCGTCTGGACGTCTGCTGCGCGGAGGTCTGAAGTGGAACACTGGAATACCTCCCGTAGAGGATTAGAGAGCGTAGTAACAAGGTCTCCATCCAGGCCAATGGCGACAGGTGGCCAAAGCTTGAGTGCATCTCACGCTGGAGATGAAAGCAGCATAACAGACAGAGAACATCCCGAAGGAGTCTTGGTGATAGAGATATGATACGGAATGATACGGGACGACCCGACAGGAACTGAGGGGAGAGCGAGGTACTTAAAGCCCACAGGGGAAACTAATTAGAATGCACATCAGGTGCGTGAAGGTAATTGATACTTGAAACTAGAAGTGTGTGTTCGGCACCAGACCAATCAAACACATAATGACAGGTAGTCCAAGGGTGTGGTTGCTGAAGAGCAAACGAACGCGAGGGTGGGGGCTAGTGAGGTGAGGAGAATGCAATCGATAAACAGAAAACTAAAGGAACAGAGCGAGTAGGCTTAAAGGAACAGAGCGAGTAGGCTTAAAGGAACAGAGCGAGTAGGTGAGCAGCGGACAAACCTCACAGTATTCATCCAAATGATGCCTTTCCCAGCACTGATTTCCATGATAACTTAATCAAATATTCAATGGTAAATGGACTGCATTTGTATCCAAAGCGCTTTACAACTTGTGCCTCACATTCACCCATTCACTCACACATTCACACACCGACGGCAGAGGCGACCAGGCAAGGTGCCAACCTGCTCATCAGGAGCAGTTAGGGGTTAAATAATAATAATAATAATAATAATAATAATAATAATAATAATAATAATAATAATAATAATAATAATAATAATAATAATAATAATAATAATAATAATAATAATAATAATAATAATAATAATAATAATAATAATAATAATAATAATAATGATGATGATGATGATGATGATGATGATGATGATGATGATGATGATAATAATAATAATAATAATAATAATAATAATAATAATAATAATAATAATAATAATAATAATAATAATAATAATAATAATAATAATAATAATAATAATACACTTTATTTGTATAGCACCTTTCATACAGGAATTGCAGCCCAAAGTGCTTCACGGCAGTGATGTAGACACAGCATAGACAGGAAATTGGCATAATTAAAGACATATTATGGCATAAAATGAGAATTGATATTAAAACCTTAAAGAAATGTGTAATTTATTATCATTAAATTCTATGAAAAAGAAAAAAGAATGAAAAAAAAGAAGATTGTAATAGATTTCTTATTGAGTATGATAGATTTATGACATTCAAATCTATAAAAGACTATCTTAGACTATAAAAGCATCACCTCTATAAAGCACGACTATAACCGTCTCGCTCAAGGACACTTCGACACGCCGCCGGGAGGAGCCGGAATCGAACCAGTGAACCTTCTGAGTACCGGACGACCGCTCTACCTCCACCGCTCTGCCTCCTCCCATGGCTATATTAACCTGTGCCCGGCTGAACCACCGTTCTAGAATGTAGACTTGGAACAGAGAAGGACCATTCTATGAATTAAAATTCTGTGCCGACGCTCGGTTCACCCATGTGAGCGGCGCCTGCAGGGAAAACACAGCCTCTCGCTGTTATCTCGGGAAATACCTCCACGCACGTTGCTTAGCGCAGCGATTATAAGCTCAATATGTGGTGGAGGGAAATCAAAGGGGATTAGTCGGACATAATGAGAGTGAACTTGTGTGATTCACCAGGAGAGGAGAAATGGTATCAAAGACCAGAATGCTGTGATATGGCTGATGTGAAAGAGGAATGTTAATGACCGCGTTCACAAGAGACCTGAGAGCAGTCACCTATATTATAGTGTGTCCCCGTTATTCAGATTTACATATCGGTATGAATCTGCGTGGTGGTGGGATGGCTGATACGTTATCCAACTGAAACTGTCAAATTGAAATACATTTCATTTCATTTCATGTCCAAGACCTCGTTTTGTGAGAAATCCAACTTAATATTTACTTGTCGTGTCGTGATATTGATATAAACCATATACAAAAAAGAAGAAAACCCACGACACAATCACAGTCCTGTATGGAACAACAACTGTAGTTCATTGGGGGTATCAGGTTGTTTAGACCGTTCATTAATCAGAGCAATATAGTTATTGTTTATACAGTAAACAGCTTAGTATAGGCTCAGATTTCACCTACAGGAATGGAGCCAAATTGAACTCTTCATTCATACCAGATGGATACATTGTAAATCAAGTTGAAAGAAGATAACTATTCCGTAAGAAAGAAAGAAACGGAACACCAGGCACCATCAATTATGTCCTCACTTATGATCCATTTAGTTCTGTTATTAATTTAAGTCCACAGTCTTGAAACACTGGCACATTCTATCATCAGATATAAACTTAAATGACCGCTTCCAACACCCTCTGCGCTTTACGCATAAAAGGACTACCAACCTGAAGGACCGCCTGGTTAGAGAGGACTCGTATTCAAGGCCAGAGCCTTTTATTCATGGAAGCTTCCCATGTAGAGCATGTACATCTTGTAGCCACATGATCAAAACAAACACATTCCACGACTCCCACACCGGGAAGAATTACAAGATCAGATCGCTAATAACGTGTAATTCCACACACATAATATATTTATTATTCTGCCAGTGTAAAAAATACTATATCGGACAGACATCCCGCAAATAAAAAATCAGATTGAACGAACACAGAAGCAATATAAAGCGGGCCGACATTAACTCCCCTGTGGCACGACATTTTAACTAAATGGATCATAAAATCAGTGACCTCAAGTGCATAGGTTTAGAGATGGTATTAGGGCTGGGCAATATAACGATAACGATAAATATTGCGATATATTTTAATAATCGATGTTGAATATCGAAAAAAAATATATCGAATTTTTATTTTTTTTATTTTTTTATTTTATATTGTGACCTGCAACAGGGCAGTTTTAAAACCAGAGACAGACTTGTCTTTCTTGCCTGCATACAGTTAATGTATACACAGGGCCGCCTGGGAGAAATGCGAGGCCCTGTGCGAGATTTTATTTAATAATATAATTTAATATTTTTTTTTATATACAGTCAACATATTCTTAAATAATAGCGCTGCCCGAGGCTGGGCATGATACAGTCAACATATAGCAAGAGAGAGAGCGAGAGAGCGCTCCCGTTCTACAGTCAATATACAGTGTACAGAGAGAGAGAGAGAGAGACACATTGGAAAGAAATTGAAATGCTATTTGGCCCTAAACAGAGAGTACACAGTGGCAGAATACCTGAGCACTGTGACTGAAGATCCTTGACTAGGTACAGACTCAGCGAGCACAGCCTAGCCATCGAGAAAGGCCGCCATAGGCAGACTGTGTGTGTTAGAAAGAGAGAGAGAGAGAGCATGTGTGTTTGTGTGTTAGAGAGAGAGAGCATGTCTGTGTGTCGTGTGTGTGTGTGTTAGAGAGAGAGCATGTATGAGAGAGAGATAAGCAAAGATGAGCCCCTAAAGGATATCCAACTTTTAATGGAAGAACAAAACAGAAGGAAAAGATAACTTCACAAAGGCAACATGAATATACATAGATCCAAAAGGACAAAGATCAACACTTAAATCCAAAGAGAAGAGGGTCTATACCAGAGAAAACAAAGTAGCAAGGAGCCAATGGCTGACATCAGCTAAATAGGCTAACTGCAAATAGAGTAGCCAGATACTGACACCAGGCCACACACAGCTTTGGCCAACGCTACCAAGCTACACAAACGACCAAGACAATTCACACACAGCACATGTCGTATCTCCAAATGTTGTGAAGTAACATATGTTTTGCCTGGAAAAAAACATCGTTATTAACAAAACATTCGGGAGGGGAAGGAAGGAAGAGTGGGATAATGTCCAATGGACATCTTACCTGCACCAAGGAACGCAGGGCGAAAGGCCGCAACACAGGTCTCCACATTGACGAAAGGCCTCTCACTGGCGGGACAAAAAGAAGCTATGGCCGGCTCCTTGTCATGGTGCAGGCCCGACTACATCTTCTGTCAAAGATGATGTCGTAGTCAGAGTGCCAGGGCCCCCTGCTATTCTCACGGCTAATGTCAATGGTCGTAGCACAAGCTAACAGCTAACTCTAGGCTAACTGATAGCATCAAACTAACGTTCCCAGCCGAGCGCAGCCGGCAGCTAACGTCGTAGCTAAACAGCTAACTGGCTAACAGTTAGCTCAACCCGGCTATCGCTAACCATTAGCTAACGCAGAAGCAAGCTATGCGGCTACCACTGAAAAACTGTGAGAAAAGCAATACAGGTGCTGACACCAGGCCACACACCGTTAGCTACTAGTACTACAACAGCTAGTCGGCCCGTTTGGCTCCAGAGAGAGAGAGAGAGAGAGAGAGAGAGATATCCACGGCGGGAATAGAATAGAGTGCACTAAAAACTCACCAAACGTCCAAGAGGATGGAGACAACCGCGTGGAGTTGACGAAGTTCATCTGCCGAACGACCATCCTCTTCATCTTGGCATAACAATGCTGCACGCGCTGTCTCTAGGTTAGCTAACGCTAGTTAGCCTTTAGCTAAGCTAGCTACTAGCCGACATCATCATGGCTATATCCCGACTGAACCACACGTTAGGACTCAATATTATAACGTAGCTAAAGCTAACTAGCTGTCCCTGTCTTTAGCTGGGATGGCTAGCCTGACTGAACTGTCTAACATGCAACAACTTTCATCTTCAGTCCATCTGCCGAACGATGTCCTCTTCATCTTGGCTGGCATAACCTCCAATGCTGCACGCGCGAAATAGTCAGACGCCAGTGATGGGTCGGTCATGAGCGACTCGTTCATAAGAGCCGATTCATTGCCGTGAGCGTGAGTCGAATCGCTCACGTCTGGCAATGAGTCGGTTCACGCCCCCCCCCCCCCCCCCCCCCACACAGACACACACAATGAACTCAACAGACGCTACCTTACCTGTAACCCCTCCCCTCATTGAAACCAATTCTGCTGCCTGCAGAGCATCAGAGCTGCCTGCAGAGCCTCAGAGCCAGGAACAAGTCAGACACATTCTACAAACGTGTCTAATGTGAAATATATAAGCATATAAGCAAAACTAGATTTTAGGTCTGTGATGAAAAAGGGCCTCGCGGGAAGGGGGGCCTCAAATTTTTTTTTAAATAAAAAAAAAAAAAAAATTGAGCGAGGCCCCCTTTCCCGCGAGGCCCTGTGCGACCGCACTGCTCGCACACCCCCTGAGGCGGCCCTGCATATCTGTATATATTATCCTGTGTGTATATATATGTAACGGAGGTACCGCAGTCTATCCACAGTCACGGGTACAAGTAGTGACGTGGCTGTGGACGTTAAGCGGTAATGCAAGTAAACTCACTCCCCAGAGGCATCCAGACCAAGTAGCAAGAGGTGGGTTCACCTCTTGGTACAGTGATCTGTGATGTCGCCCCCGGTGCGGGAGACCGGGGTTCAACTCCCACTCAGGGCAATCCCTTAACAGGGGTTGAATTGAAAACAAACACAACGCAGTAAGATCACACCGGCTACATATATATTACCTACCATACTCATAATAATATTATAATGCAGGACGTGTCGCAGAGATCTTTATACGGCATGCAACGACACTCAATGTTTTAGCGGCACACACATCGTTTAGTTTTAACACACACACACCGGAACACACACGCATGCATTGTCTCTTTAGGATCGCCGATGCGATACTCCTCTGCGCTTAACCCATCCCGTCGTCCTTCCCCCCCAAGGGCAGCCGGGAGCAGACGAGGGCTGTGGCGTGAGCCGCGCCCGGGGACCATCCAAGTGCTCCTGCCCGTCTTCGTCAGGGACGCGACAACGTTAGCGATATGTTGTTGTGCATGTTTTTCCATTGGGTTTATCTTATCGGGGGGGGGGGGGGCCTTGCGAGCACGGGGAGAACATGCAAACTCCACGCAGAAAGGCCCGGGAGATACCCCACCTGGGTACCTGGCATCGCGGAAACCTGGTCCCCAAGTGGGAATCAAACCCTGGACCTTCTTGCTGTGAGGAGACAGTGTTAACCACTACACCACCGTGCTGCCACTCATACTAGTTATACCACTGATCTGTTGCTCACTATCACAGTATATATATAATTTTTTTTATCCACTTTTTCTCCCATTTTCAATTTTTCTCCCATCCCAATTTCGTATCGTCCAATTCAACCCTCCCGTCTCGAACGCTGTTTCTTGCCTCCCACAAGCCGGCTGTAATGTGGACTAAGTCATACATAGCACGAGTCCCCTCCGATACTCGAGGTAGCAGCCGTCGCATCTTTTCACCTGCGCAGCGCGATCTTTCAGCGTCAGTGGTCTGCGCTTTGTATGGGCGCCGCCCCCATCGCTTCTTGATTCTACTGCGCAGGCGCACCAACCGACCTGTAGGAGTCGCTGTCCACAACGTCCGATCCCCACCCCTCAGTTTTCCCTCCACCTAATACTGCCAATTGTATTAGTATGGACGACCAGCTAAACTGAAAACAATGTGGAGAGCTGGGCTCGAACCCAGCGTCTCCAGCATTGGTGGTGAGTGCCTTGCCCACTGCACCACCTAGCCGTCCCTATCACAGTATATCTATACCTGCACATGATTATACATACATCAGTTTAGCATACTGTATATTACTCAGTAGCTTGGTATATACGTATATATATATATATATATATATATATATATATTAAACTAAATAAGACTCGTGCACATCTGGTTGGACCCCGACTGGAGGTGCAGGTCAGCGCAAGAGAGATAAATAAACTAAAAGTGTGTGTGTGTGTGTGTGTGTGTGTGTGTGTGTGTGTGTGTGTGTGTGTGTGTGTGTGTGTGTGTGTGTGTGTGTGTGTGTGTGTGTGTGTGTGTGTGTGTGTGTGTGTGTGTGTGTGTGTGTGTGTGTGTGTGTGCTTGTGTGCACAAATATATTGTGTTACTATATTTGTGAGGACCAATTTAATTTCTGGACAGAGGAGGTGAGGACGTTTTTGCTGGTCATCACGTAGAAAAGGGGACATTTAAAAAGGATTAGAGCTGGATTTAGGATTTAGGTTGGTCAAGGTTAAGTGTTTAGTAGTGTGTGGGTTAAAATGAGGGTTTAGGAGCTAGGGATTAGCTCCTCACTTTGAATGATGTGTGTGCATGTGTGTGTGCGTGCGTGTGTGCGTGTGTGTGTGTGTGTGTGTGTGTGTGTGTGTGTGTGTGTGTGTGTGTGTGTGTGTGTGTGTGCACACGTCTGAAATCAAATTGTTGAGCGGTGTGGAATATCATCATCATTTGGTCTCAACCCAGGAGCCCCTTCAGCTCATCTAAAGAGCTGTTTCTGCTGTTTTTTGAGATATTAGAAGTAGAAAATATCAACTTTCATAAAAATGCTGGAGGAATCTAGCTTCACAACATGGACACCAGTTGTAAAGCGACTATTTTAAAGTGACAACTAAGGTGCGGCTGGGTGGCGCAGCGGAGTAGGCGCTCGTCACCAACACAAGAGACACTGGTATCGAATCCAGCTGTCAGCTTTGCCTCCGGCTTGGCCGGCCGTCATACTGGCTCGATTGGCAGAGTCAGCGGGAGGGAAGCCGGCGTAGGTGGGTCCTGGTCGTTGTAAAACAGCGACTCCTACAGCTCGGTCGGGGCGCCTGCGCAGCAAGGGAAGGATCTGGGGGAGGTAGTGTGACCTTCCACACGTTACACTCCCCCAGTGAGAGTCTGCGCTGCCAGGTGTAAAGAAGTGGTGGGCTGGCTACACATGTGTCAGAGGAAGTATGTGATAGTCTCCGCCCTCCCGGACCGACGGTATGGGGTAGGGTGCGCAACGACCAGGAAGGGGATTGGGAATTGGCATAACGACTAACATTGGGAGGGGAGAAAAATCGGAAAAAGAAGGAGGAAAAAGATTAAAACAAATAAAAAATTAAAAAGTGACAACTAAAAGCCGCTGAGAGGGCTTGGCTGGGCAGGGAGATCTGTCCGACACACCAGTCCAATGAATGAGCCTGAGTCCGTAGCTGCAGTGCAAGGGTGTTTATTTCAGCCTTCGGTTACATGCTCGTGCAGACGGTATACTTTGATTTTGATGGTTGAATAAGTAACACAGCACGGTCAACAGAAATATAGGCACCCTGCCTCCCTCACCCTCTCTTAGGGCTGGGCGATTAATAAATTTTTTGATACATTCGAATTAATGATATAGGACGATTTTGAAAAAAATTCAAACAATTTCAAATTAAAAAATTATTATAATTTTTTATTTTTTTCGCCTTTTATTTTACAAAAAGTGATTGTAACTGAGGGGTACAATTCCCTGACTGTATTAATAAGTATGGTATCATTAAACCACTACCGTCTTATGTACATTACTACTGGCCATACAGTACACGAGTATATGATGAGAACACCTCCACAATGACACGGTTTCCACACAAATCTGGGTTAAGAATATTTATTAGCAGCAAGAATACATAATATACTTTACTTTCAATGCGCTTATAAGGCAAAGGAATGTGCGTAGGCAAATCAATAACGAATGTCCATTCTCATATTACGCAAGAGATAATAATACAACCTGAATCTTAGGAATTATATCTATGGTACTCTGGTAGGCAGCGGGTGATACTGGTAGGGGGGTTCCCACCGGTTGTAAGCCAGCAGGGGGAGCAAATGTTCGAATGCAAAGTCTGGATCAGCGGGGACTCAATAAGCTCCTGCTATGGGAGGCGGTATATTACTCCCTGATCGGCAGACGAAAAGCAGCAGCTGTAATCCCAGTATGCGTGCAGCACAGGTGAAAGCAGGCCAGCCTCTCCTTGAGACGGGCTCGAGTGATGTTCCTCACGTCACGGGTAAATCCCACAGTAGTGGGTGTAGACGATTCTTCTCCGCTCCAACAGCCTGGTCCAAAGCAATATAATAATAATAATCCAGCCGGAAAGGGGCTCTGCATTCACCGGTGTAGATTCTCCGGTGCGTGGTACTTCACATTAACTAGGTTGAACTTGACGTTATTCCACTAAGCTCTGACACTTTACTATCCTATTCGCACGCGGCTATAAGTGCTCTATTTAGACGCACGGTTGCTCACTTCACTTGGTCGTTGACTCGTGATGAAGGCTTTACTAGTAAGGAGCGAACGATACGTTGAACAAACGTATTAGGATAAGACAAGACTCTATTTTGGGGCAAAACGGGCCCACTTCACCGCACGTCGTATCGTGGGTGAGGCTTCACTTGGGTAACTCGAACTACTTCTGTATTCACCTGCGCCATATTTATATGTTAGGCGAATAAACTAGTACCAGCCTTATTTCTGTCTCGTAGTCTTGGGCAGAACCGGGCATGTTGAGACAAGCCTTGACGGTGGCTTTGAACTCGACTCTGGGGGTATGGCAATGGCGCTGGTGGAACGCTATCCAATAAGAGAACGAAATATTATGGTCTGTACTAGGTTAAAGGGATATTCCGTGTATATGTACAAAGAATACACAAGGGATATCAAACGATATACAAATATTATGCAATATATATCAATCAGTAAATATATATATTCGGTTTAATCTGACCCTTTGTAACAGCCGCCTCCTAATTAGTCCCACCTAATTAGATAAGCAGAGACAGATTAACCGCACTGTCCACTACTCAATGTCCGTTGTGAGGGTAGGCAGTTCACAAAGTTAGTGGGTCATGGTCGTCATTAAGCGAGTCGGGGAGCCTTGGCGACTCTATCAGCCTCGCCACGGGTCGGTTGTATGTCCGCCCTTGGACGAGCACTTCTTCCTCTCTGACCTTTCCGTCGGCACCAGTGATCACTTTGCTTACGCGGCCGGCCGGCAACGCAGCTCGGGGTAGTGACTGGTCTATGGTCATGACGACTGGACGGGATGAAGGGGGGCTTAGGAGGAAGCGGGCCTGAGACTGCTTTGATCTGTGCTTGGCTGTGCCTCCTCCTCCTCCGTCTGTTTCTCTTGTTTGCTCTGTACCCCGTCTGAGGAGGGGCCGGTGCCGGCCGCCCCGTCAAGGAGTCGCCTGGGGTGCTGGGTTCGAGGTCAGCTACGTCTGGAGCGCAGCTGAGGGGGGTGGAGTTCCGAACTCCCTCTGGTGCCCACGGTTCTCTCACGGGCCTCTCGCTTAATGTCAATAGCCTCTGCTGTACGAGGGAGTGGCCGGTGTCGCTCGCCTTTGTGTGTAGGCAGCGTGTAGACGTGGGTTGACTGTCAAGTCCGTAGAGGGGGCCCTGGAGCGTCCATCCCAGTCGGGTCCGATGTGGGCCGCCTCAATTGGGAGAATGAGGTCCGCGTGGTCGGAGCCGATGAGCAGGGTCGGTGTGGCGCCGTCGATAAGCGGTACAGGTAGTTGACGTAGGTGCACATACTTAGCCATCAGCTGTGGGATGGGGTAGGTGTACTGAGACAAGCCTATGTCGTGGCTGGTGAAGACGTTGGTTATACTATACTGCTTCTCGGGCTGGTCCACCGTTGCCATCTTGAAGGAGACCCTTTCACCTTTTATGGTCTTCTGGTCCCTTCTGATGGTGCGTATGGTCATGGTATCTTTGACACCCCGCAGGCCCAACTGGGCTGCTGCGGAAGCGAGGAGGAGAGTCTTTTCAGACCCATCGTCCAGGACGGCGTAAGTGTCCAGGACCTTGTCCTCGTAGCTCAGGAGCACTCTGACCACTTTGATGAGCACTCGGGGGGTTCCGCTCTGCTTGGGGTCTATGTGGAGCACTCCTGTTGGTCGGTTGCCTCGTCGGGCTATTCTTATCATGTTATCCTCGCACAAGAATCGGGGGTGACCGGCTTGTGGGGGGGTCAGATGCAATCCACTGCTCCATTTCGGCGATGGTCAGTTCCGGGAACACGTCGCACTGGTCCAGCCAGTGTCCTCCGCGGCAGTACGTACAGTCGATCTTCCATACCTCCTTTGCCGGGGGGTTGTCACCTGTCTGTGGTGACACAGAATCTATATGGTGCGAGTCGCACCGTGACTCCCAGTGTCTGCTGTAGCAGTCGGGACACCAGGGAACGGTCTGGTGGAACTTTGGTGCTGGTGCCACCGCCTCGGCATGGTACATTACTGCGACAGGCCCACTCTGTTGTCCTGGCTGACGCCTGTTGATGTCATGCAGGACCTCCAAGTGGGTGCCACCGCACCTGCTGCACTTCTTCTTCAAGCGGCACTCAGCTGCTAGGTGGCTGCGCGCGCAGCGGAAGCAGCGGCGGTGGTCCTTGATCCACTGACTCACCTCGTCCGTGGTCAGCTTCCCGAAAGTGTCGCATTGGTACAGCCGATGTTCTCCCTCACAGTACTGGCACTCAATCTTCCACTGGTCCTCTTTCGTCGAGGGGGTGTTGTGGTTCTTGTGCTGCGGTACTGATTCGGCTTGGTGCATAACGGTCACCAACCGGCGGTTATCTGTTGATCCCCGAGGTCCTGGTCTTGGGCTTGGTCCACTCCATACGAATGTGTCGAGTCGTAGGCTACTGACCTCCCTGGTGAGGAACTCAGATAGGTCTAGGAGGGATGCCTCTGGGCCGTTGGGGTCGCGGTGGTCTCTCTGCCGCCTGAAGCGCTCTTGTCGGGCGGGAGGGAGCTTCTCTAGTATCCTCTCTACATTAGAGTTAGCGTACAGTTCATAGATCCCCTTTTCCTTTTGGGACCCCAGCATCCCTACCAGGGACTGTACCTTGATAGAGAGGTCATCTAATGCTCTGTTGTCTCTGGCTGGGGGGAGACGGTCAATGTCTCTTATCTCCTGTATCACATAGTCCCATATGCGTCCATAACGTTGGTCGAGGGCTACTAGAGCCGCGGTGTATGGGGTAGTAGAGCTGGAATATGCCAGCGCTATATTGTGCGCTCTGGGCACCTTCAGGTGCTTGAGTAGGATAGCATACTTGTACGGTTCATCTGGTACGTCGGACAGCATAGTCTCTAAGCACATTCGTAGCTCTGTGTACTGTGCTCTGTTCTCGTGTGTGAAGTCCGGGAACGTCGGTGTGCCAAGGTACGATGCCATGGATGACTGGCACATCGGTGAGCGTTGGGGGAGAGGCCTCCTGGGCGAGTCTCCCCGTGCGTGTCGTCTTGGGCTGGTACTTGGTGGGTACCGAAGGTCGGGTACCCAGGTGCTGTTCCTCGGGGCTGGCGGTGCGTCAAACTCACCCGTGAGTTGAGTCGGGGGTTTGTAGCGCAGGGCCTCGGGGCTGACGTCTGGGCTGTACTGGACCTCCTGGTCCAGAGTACGTTGCTGCTGGTCGGGGCTGTACTGGGCCTCCTGGTCCAGAGTACGTTGCTGCTGGTCGGGGCTGTACTGGGCCTCCTGGTCCAGAGTACGTTGCTGCTGGTCGGCTTGACATTCCTCCTCTTCCTCTTCCTCTGCTAGGACCTGGAGTCTTCTGTTCAGTCTCTCGGCGTGGTCCGGTTCTTCCCGGTTGCTGGGTCTCGTATGGACCGGCCGGGGAGGGGGTTCGGAGACGTGGACAGGATCCGCCTGTTGGCGGGGTCCCGGGTCGCTTGGTCGGGTAGGGGAATGTGTCCTAGACCCTTGTCGTGACGATCTCCGGGAGCTCCGTGCGGAGAGAGGGGGTGTCGCCATGGCAACCAATTTGTCCATCAGCTGCGCCTGCAGCCGGTCGCGCTCTGCCTCGCGCTGGGCATGGCCTGCATCGCGCGCTGCTTCGCGGTGGGCATTGGCGGCGTCGCGCTGTGCATTGGCGCTGGCCTGGGCGGCGTCGCGCTGTGCGTTGGCGGCGTCGCGCTGGGCATTGGCGCTGGCATGGGCGACGTGGAGCTGTGCATTTGCGATGTCGCGCTGTGCATTGGCGGCGGCGTGCTGTGCATTGGCGCGGCTTCTTTCAATGTTCTCTTCCGTCTGAAGGCGTCTGGTCTCCAGTCTTATGCGGTCGTCTTCACTCCTTTGTTGCGCCTGGAAGCGCTCTCGCTCGGTTGCAGAATGTTCGCGCTCGCGCGTCTGTTGCGCTTGAAGTCGATCGCGTTCGGTGGAGGCTGCCAGGGTGGCGATGAGTGCCTGTGCCAGCATCTTGTCCGCTTCGCTGGGGGAAGACACCGGCGGAGGTGATCGGCTTCCGGCAGTGCTCGTTGGAGATCTGTTCTCTGGGCGCGCCTCGAGGTCCGTCTCCTGGGCGCGCTTCTCTTCTGGTAGTGGGTCGGGTTCCGTCCCTGGAGCGCTTTCTTTATCCTGGAGCTCTCCGGGGACTGTCCCGTTGGCGTTGTCTGGGGGTAAAGTCATGTCATGTCCCTCCTGGTCCCCCCCGTGAGCTTGGTCAGTTACGTTAGAACCCACTAGGGTCTCTACTGGCGGGGTAGCCTGGTCGGTAGGGTTGGACATAATTTTACTATCCGCTTTAGTTACTTTATCCGTATTTAACTTCCTTTTAAAGCTAGGTATTGGACTGACAACGTAGTCCTCTAGGTGAAGAGGTGGCTGCCGTCTGCGCTCCGGGCGATCTAGCTTAGGAGAACCGTTTGTGGAGTGTTCATCATCGGCCATGTTAATATTAATATTATATTAATATTACGCTAATTCTTATCTCCGGCTCGAAGGACCAATTGTAACTGAGGGGTACAATTCCCTGACTGTATTAATAAGTATGGTATCATTAAACCACTACCGTCTTATGTACATTACTACTGGCCATACAGTACACGAGTATATGATGAGAACACCTCCACAATGACACGGTTTCCACACAAATCTGGGTTAAGAATATTTATTAGCAGCAAGAATACATAATATACTTTACTTTCAATGCGCTTATAAGTCAAAGGAATGTGCGTAGGCAAATCAATAACGAATGTCCATTCTCATATTACGCAAGAGATAATAATACAACCTGAATCTTAGGAATTATATCTATGGTACTCTGGTAGGCAGCGGGTGATACTGGTAGGGGGGTTCCCACCGGTTGTAAGCCAGCAGGGGGAGCAAATGTTCGAATGCAGAGTCTGGATCAGCGGGGACTCAATAAGCTCCTGCTATGGGAGGCGGTATATTACTCCCTGATCGGCAGACGAAAAGCAGCAGCTGTAATCCCAGTATGCGTGCAGCACAGGTGAAAGCCGGCCAGCCTCTCCTTGAGACGGGCTCGAGTGATGTTCCTCACGTCACGGGTAAATCCCACAGTAGTGGGTGTAGACGATTCTTCTCCGCTCCAACAGCCTGGTCCAAAGCAATATAATAATAATAATCCAGCCGGAAAGGGGCTCTGCATTCACCGGTGTAGATTCTCCGGTGCGTGGTACTTCACATTAACTAGGTTGAACTTGACGTTATTCCACTAAGCTCTGACACTTTACTATCCTATTCGCACGCGGCTATAAGTGCTCTATTTAGACGCACGGTTGCTCACTTCACGACCCCCTCTGCGTGCCCCCCTGTCTTCGGAGGTTTCGTAGTGGTGACCGGAGTGCCGGATGTCCCGCGATGATGTCGGGGAGTTCGCGACCCTCTCTGTGCCACCCCCCCCTTCCCCCTGTCTCCGGCTGTCCCTGAGCAACGACCGGAGTGTTGAATGTCCCGTGACTAAGACGGGGAGGACGTGACCCTCTTGCGCCGCCCCTGTGCTTCAAATAGATCCGCTATCAACTCTATCTTTAATTTTTCAAAATGTACAGTTGCTATTGCATGCACTCATCTGTGTTTCACCACACACATGAGTGCATGCTTACCAACTGTCCGTCTGCAACACTACTATCACCGACATCTAAGAAGGGAGATCCCCCCTTGAACGGCCCTTCTAAGGTTTCTCTCCTCCACATTGCCTGTGGAGCTTTTTTCCCTATTGTTAGGTTTTAGTGAGTTTTTCCTTACCTTCGCGTGGGGTATGTCTGGGAGTGCTTGCATTCTTTCATTTATTTGCATTCATCTAAAAAATGTTTGGACCCTATGGTGTTCTTGTTCTGTTCTTGACTTATTGTTATGTTGTCTTCTTGACTTGTTTAAAGAAGACCTGTACGGCCCATGGGGACATTAACGTGTGTTGTCGGGCCCTATAAATAAATTTGATTTGATTTGATTTGATTCACTTGGTCGTTGACTCGTGATGAAGGCTTTACTAGTAAGGAGCGAACGATACGTTGAACAAACGTATTAGGATAAGACAAGACTCTATTTTGGGGCAAAACGGGCCCACTTCACCGCACGTCGTATCGTGGGTGAGGCTTCACTTGGGTAACTCGAACTACTTCTGTATTCACTTGCGCCATATTTATATGTTAGGCGAATAAACTAGTACCAGCCTTATTTCTGTCTCGTAGTCTTGGGCAGAACCGGGCATGTTGAGACAAGCCTTGACGGTGACTTTGAACTCGACTCTGGGGGTATGGCAATGGCGCTGGTGGAACGCTATCCAATAAGAGAACGAAATATTATGGTCTGTACTAGGTTAAAGGGATATTCTGTGTATATGTACAAAGAATACACAAGGGATATCAAACGATATACAAATATTATGCAATATATATCAATCAGTAAATATATATATTCGGTTTAATCTGACCCTTTGTAACAGTGATGTTTGGTGAAAGTTAGATTTGCACTTTTATAATCCCAATAGGGCAATTCATTCTTGTTTGATGATCAAGAGGCACGTTTTATTTGTTTGGTGAAAAAGCAATTATTGCACTATTAATCCCACATTCATCTGTGTTTGATCAAGAGTTTTTTAAGTGAAGATTGGTGAAAGTTAGGTTTGCACTTCAAACCCAATAGGGAAATTCATCTTGGTTTGATAATTTTTTGTGTTAAATAAAAATAAATTATTTGAATGATTTCCTAGGTGTTTCTAGTTTTCAAGAGAAAAAAATCGATTAAAATCGGAAATCGGATATAAAAAAAAAATCTGCGATTTTATTTTGGGGCCATATCGCCCCCCAGCCCTCACCCCCACCCCAAAAGAACACTGAGTGGTTCCCAGGCACAGGTGACATTAATGACCCTTCTCCCCCGGTGACCCACCCACACCTCCAGACAGACACACCCACACCTCCAGACAGACACACCCACACCTCCAGACAGACCCACCCACACCTCCAGACAGACACACCCACACCTCCAGACAGACACACCCACACCTCCAGACAGACAGACACACCCACACCTCCACACAGACACACCCACACCTCCAGACAGACACACCCACACCTCCACACAGACACACCCACACCTCCAGACAGACACACCCACACCTCCAGACAGACACACCCACACCTCCACACAGACACACCCACACCTCCAGACAGACACACCCACACCTCCAGACGGTAGGGGTGGGGATGACCAGAGGCCTCACGATACGATACTATCACGATACTTAAGTCACGATATACGATAATATTGCGATTCAAAATATATTGCGACATGCTGAGTATTGCGATATTAATATTGCGATATATTGCGATTTTTTATTACCTTTTTTCAACTGCAACGTAAAACTTTGTCAACATGTTTTATCTAATGAAATTAAGTTTTCAGTGTGTTCGTCTCACTTCAATCATTTTTATTGCAGAACATGGTATTTTCTCAAGCAGACAGATGTAAACACTGTAATCTGTGTTGCATGTACGTGACAAACTGAACTGTTTGTATTACAGTCATATTCCGACTTAACTGAATGCACACGTGTGTGTGTGTGTGTGTGTGTGTGTGTGTGTGTGTGTGTGTGTGTGTGTGTGTGTGTGTGTGTGTGTGTGTGTGTGTGTGTGTGTGTGTGTGTGTGTGTGTGTGTGTGTGTGTGTGTGTGTGTGTGTGTGTGTGTGTTGAGCTGTGTGTTGATTGTCAGGTTCATCATCCATGTGTTTGTGTAACTTTGGTTTCCATTGTCAATTTGGGCACGAATGTATCAGAATAACCCACAATGTACAAGTGCACTGATAATATTTGTGTCCTTTAAACATTGTCTTTATGTGGACATAAATAAAGATTCTGTATGTCTGTGTGTGTGTGTGTGTGTGTTTACATGCACGCGTATCTGTGTGCATATCTGTGCGTGCACGGACGTGTGTTTGTGCATGTCAGCGTTGTACTTGAAACGTGTGTGTTTGTGTGCATACACGTGTGTGTGTGTGTGTGTGTGTGTTGTGTTTATGTAAGGGGAAAACGACCCCCCCCCCTGCAGACAGACGTCCTTCATCCTGAAGCACCACGTGAGGACCCTCGTCACTCCAGGCCTTTTGGAGGCCCCTCGTCACTAGAGGCCCCAAATTATTATTATTATTGTTTTTTTTACTTTTATTTAATTTTTTTTGGAGGCCCCTCGTCACTAGAGGCCCCAAATTATTATTATTATTGTTTTTTTTACTTTTATTTAATTTTTTTTGGAGGCCCCTCGTCACTAGAGGCCCCAAATATTGGTTTATCTTTTTTTAACTTTTATTTTAAAAATGTTTGGAGGCCCCTCGTCACTAGATGCCCCACATTTAATTTAAAATTTTTTTCTTATTTTGGAGATCGATGTCATACTGTGACACTGAAATGAAAACATATTTCATCAACTAAAATATTTAGTCAACAAAAATATTTCATCAACTAAAATATACAGTACGTCACACCCTGCCGTCTGCAAGTGGCTAATCTTGAGTATTTTTTCTCCTCTTCATAAGAGTTTGAGGTTTTCCATTTGAGGTAAAAACAGCAATAAAAAGTCAAAACTTGCATCTCCACATCCCAGCCCCGACGCCTGAATACTTTTACCAACGGATTTCCAGTTCCGCGTTCGCGTTCTGCGCTCTGATTGGCCACTGACGTTTCTCTCAGCGCCAATCGTGTGACGCCTCTTTATTTCACCTGTTAAGCTTAGGCCCTCTTTCGAAGTTGGTTAAGGGAGTTTGTCTTAGAGCAGGGCGATAGAACACCAGCCCTGATTCCATACTCTAACCTTAACCAACTTCGAAAGAGTCGCCTAAGAAACGTCAGTGGCCAATCAGATAGCAGAACGCGAACGCGGAACTGGAAATCCGTTTGTAAAATAATAGACACAGCCCCGACACGAATAAGGCAGATTGAACTGCTTCTTTGAACTGCTGCGGTCAGGCAAGCGATACCGGAGTCTCAAGGCGAGCACAGAAAGACTCAGAAGAAGCTTCTATCCCCAGGCCATCAGGCTGCTAAACGAACAATGAACACTACACAACAACAACCACCAAACGCACATAGCACACACATCCACACGCACACACTCACTTTAAACAAACACACTGTAGCACCCACTCCACACACTTTATAGCACACACCCACTTTAAACAAACACACTGTAGCACCCACTCCCCACACTTTATATTTATTGATGAAGGATTGCACTACAACTCGTACACCTTACTGTAAATTGTACCTAAATTGTACCTCATCCCATTTCTGCTTTGCACTATATAGTACTGTACATTAGTACACTGCATAGTATTGTATATTATATGGTAACTCAGAACATTGTACATATGTCTATACCGAACACTGTGACCTCATTTTCTTCTTCTAAATTACATGCTATACTATGTTATTTGATACTATCTTGTCTAGCACAGTCTCTGGAGCGTAACAGTAAGACGCATTTTGTATGAAAGTATTCTGTACTTCTGTATGACAACTATTAAAGAAACTTGAAACTTGAAACTTGATTGGGATCATTATTCATGCCAGACAGCAGAGACCCGCCGGTGCTGATAGCGGATATCATCGAGCTCCCCCTAGTGACTAGGGGGTGTTATTTCTAAACCTAGCCGCATTTCTGGCAGACGCTCTCTGAGTGGCACTCACTGACGCAAACTACCTGGCGTTCTATCGCCATGCTCTAAGACAAACTCTAACCTTAACCAACTTCGAAAGAGTGCCTAAGCTTAACCGTCGAAAGAACTTGCCGTCACGCTCTAAGACAAACTCTAATCTTAACCAACTTCGAAAGAGTGCCTAAGCTTAACCGTCGAAAGAACTTGCCGTCACGCTCTAAGACAAACTCTAACCTTAACCAACTTCGAAAGAGTGCCTAAGCTTAACCAGTGTAGAAACAGGCGTCGGCCAATCAGAGAGCGTCTTGCCAGAAATGCGGCTATGTTTAGAAATAACACGACTAGGGGCCTCCACTACACACTAGTAAAAAAAAAAAAAAAGATACGAAAATAAATATATATATAATCAGATCCTCATCCAGCGTTTACTTTCACAGCATCTATAGTGACTACTAGTATCATCTCATCTCTTCTCTATCTATTTTTATGAAATATTTTGTATTGCAAATAAAAATAAGATTGATTGTTTGATAATGAGGGGTGAGAGACGTTGAGTCTACGTGACACTGACGTCCAGGTCCAGGGGTCACTGTCAGGTCAGGTCAGGTGACCACTGATCGCGAGAATTGCACTTGCAAGTTGATCAAGTAGGCTAAGACTCGAGTAGTACTGTATGATCATATGACACTCAAAAAACATGGATAAAAAAGTTAAACGGTGGGAAAGCGGAGCTGCTAAGTTAAAATCTAAACAGGAAAGGGACAGAAAGAGCACATTACTTCGGCAAAGCATACCAACTATCTCTTTTTTCACCCCGTCAGGTGCTCTTTGAGAGTGTTTTTGAAAGTGGGTAGTGATTCACATTCCTTTACAGCTTTGGGTAGGGCGTTCCACATTGATGTGGCATAATTGCGAAACGTGTTTAGTCCCTTGTTTGAGCCGAATCTGGGTTTAACATGATTTGTGGAGCTCCCTCTGGTGTTGTGATCGTGGTATTTACTGACCTTTGGGAAGTATTTTGACATGTACATGGGTACCTTGGTCATATAGTGTATCTTGTAGACCAGGCCCACTGCAAGTTGCTGTACTCTGTCGTCTACTCTAAGCCATCCTAGGTTGTCAAAGTGGGCAGGGGTGATCAAAGTCCTTTTAGCTTGGCCCTCAGAGCCCACCACTTCTAAATATTCTATATATTTTTTAAAGTGACATATAAAAACGCCACTGTGCGTGCGTGCACGTGTATGTGTCTGTGGGGGGCCTCCACAAGAATCTGGCCCAGGGGCCTCTGAAGTCTTAATCTGGCCTTGGTGTGTGCGTGTGTGTTACTATATTTGTGGGGACCATTTTAATTTCACGTGGGAAAAAGGGACATTTTAAAAAGGATTAGTGCTGGACTTGGATTTAGGTAAACCTGAGGGTTAAACTAAGGGTTAAGGTTAATCGTTTAGTAGTGTGGGTTAAGATAATGGTTTAGGCGCTAGGGATTAACTCCTCACTTTAAATGCCATGCGTGTGTGTGTGTGTGTGTGTGTGTGTGTGTGTGTGTGTGTGTGTGTGTGTGTGTGTGTGTGTGTGTGTGTGTGTGTGTGTGTGTGTGTGTGTGTGTGTGTGTGTGTGTGTGTGTGTGTGTGTGTGTGTGCGTGCGCAGATACGCGTCCATTTGGTCAGATGCTCTATGTCGTCATGTATAGAAACACACAATGACGAATACCCTACATCTAGAATACCCTATGTAGAATATGCCCTGTCTAGAATATCCTACATCTAGAATACCCTATGTAGAATATGCCCTGTCTAGAATATCCTACATCTAGAATACCCTATGTAGAATATGCCCTGTCTAGAATATCCTACATCTAGAATACCCTATGTAGAATATGCCCTGTCTAGAATATCCTACATCTAGAATACCCTATGTAGAATATGCCTGTCTAGAATATCCTACATCTAGAAAGGCCTGTCTAGAATACACTGTTGAGAATACCCTGTATCTAGAATACCCTACATCTAGAAAGGCCTGTCTAGAATACACTGTTGAGAATACCCTGTATCTAGAATAGCCTGTCTAGATTACCATACATCTAGAATAGCCTGTTTAGAATACACTGTTGAGAATACCCTGTATCTAGAATAGCCTGTCTAGATGACCATACATCTAGAATAGCCTGTTTAGAATACCCTACATCTAGACTACACTGTCTAGAATATCCTATATCTAGAATACCCTACATCTACCCTGTCTAGATGGTCCTACATCTAGACTAGTACACTGTCTAGAATATCCTATAGAATACCCTACATCTACAATACCCTACATCTAGAATACCCTGTCTATAATACTCTATTTCTACGAAGGGCTTTTCAAACCCTGGAACGTGGTTGTGATTCTTGCCTCAGCCACCCTCCTCACTCACCATCACAGGGGACCAACATGGGATTTAAAGAAGCTAATACTTCTTCTTGGACTGAGAATATAGATATAAACCACACTGTGCCATGGAGGTGTTCTGTGTGGCTGGTGAGGTCTACAGTCCTGTGAGCTGTCTCTTCATCTGTGATCTGTGTTCCAGTAGAACCATATAGAGTGGCCATGACCCAAAGGTCAGACGCTGTGTCCTGTTTCTTATTACCCTGAAACAATTATTGATCTCCTGTGCTGATAAACTGAACCAGTATTGATCTCCTGTGCTGCCACACTGAACCAGAATTGATCTCCTGTGCTGATAAACTGAACCAGTATTGATCTCCTGTGCTGATAAACTGAACCAGTATTGATCTCCTGTGCTGCCACACTGAACCAGAATTGATCTCCTGTGCTGCCACACTGAACCAGTATTGATCTCCTGTGCTGCCACACTGAACCAGTATTGATCTCCTGTGCTGATAAACTGAACCAGTATTGATCTCCTGTGCTGCCAAACTGAACCAGTATTGATCTCCTGTGCTGCCAAATTGAACCAGTATTGATCTCCTGTGCTGCAAAACTGAACCAGTATTGATCTCCTGTGCTGCCAAACTGAACCAGTATTGATCTCCTGTGCTGATAAACTGAACCAGTATTGATCTCCTGTGCTGCCAAACTGAACCAGTATTGATCTCCTGTGCTGCCAAACTGAACCAGTATTGATCTCCTGTGCTGCCAAACTGAACCAGTATTGATCTCCTGTGCTGCCAAACTGAACCAGTATTGATCTCCTGTGCTGCCAAACTGAACCAGTATTGATCTCCTGTGCTGATAAACTGAACCATCAGATCTCTTGTGCTGCCAAACTGAACCAGTATTGATCTCCTGTGCTTCCAAAGTGAACCAGTATTGATCTCCTGTGCTGCCAAACTGAACCAGTATTGATCTCCTGTGCTGCCAAACTGAACCAGTATTGATCTCCTGTGCTGCCAAACTGAACCAGTATTGATCTCCTGTGCTGCCAAACTGAACCAGTATTGATCTCCTGTGCTGCCAAACTGAACCAGTATTGATCTCCTGTGCTGATAAACCGAACCAGTATTGATCTCCTGTGCTGCCAAACTGAACCAGTATTGATCTCCTGTGCTGATAAACTGAACCAGTATTGATCTCCTGTGCTGATAAACTGAACCATCAGATCTCTTGTGCTGCCAACGTTTCTCTGACGTTACATTCAGCTCCGTCTCCACAGACATTTCTCTGATGTTACATTCAGGATGTTTTTTATTTCACAGCTTGGGAGGAAGAAAGAGGGGTTACTAGTTAGTTATAGAATGGACTGAAGAGAGAGAGAGAGAGAGAGAGAGAGAGAGAGAGAGAGAGAGAGAGAGAGAGAGAGAGAGAGAGGGATAGATAGGTATAGAATTAGAGTAGTGATTACTATGCTCCATGTTGCTGCACAAAGCTCAACAGAGAGAGAGGTAGAGTACAGAGCGTGGAAGATAGAGAAAGAGGTGTAGAGAGTAAAAAGTACAGAGCTGTCTGTAGAGAAATAGAGGTAGAGAGAGATAGAGATAGAGGTGTATAGAGAGAAAAGTACAGATCTGTCGAGAGATGGAGAGAGAGAGATAGGGAGAGGGAGAGTTAGAGTAGTGATTACTATGCTCCATGTTGAGAGAGAGCGGTAGAGTACAGAGAGTGGAAGATAGAGAAAGTGTAGAATGTGTAGAAAGAAGAAAGTACAGAGCTGTCTGTAGAGAGATAGAGGTACACACTAAAAACAGATTGGTCAAATTTGACCCAATTTGGGTTATTTTTTACCCAATTCACTGGTCAAAAAGGGCCCGACCAGTGTGTGGGTTAATTTGACCCATTATTATTGGTTATTTAATTTGACCCATAACTTGGGTCAAATAAACAAATACTTTTGATACTTTTACTTTTACTTTTCCATTTTAAGGGTCAAAATAACCCAACCTCCAAGTTGATTTGACCCCATATTGGGTTATACCAACGACCCATTTTAAGGGTCAAAATAACCCAACTTCCAAGTTGATTTGACCCCATATTGGGTTATACCAACAACCCATTTTAAGGGTCAAAATAACCCAACTTCTAAGTTGATTTGACCCCATATTGGGTTATACAAACGACCCATTTTAAGGGTCAAAATAACCCAACCTCCTAGTTGATTTGACCCCGTATTGGGTTATACAAACGACCCATTTTAAGGGTCAAAATAGTTGCTTTGACTGAATCTTGGGTTACATCAAAAGGGTCAAATAGACCTTACCCAGATAGCAAAAAATGAGTGAATCAACGTTGAAATAGGGTTAGGCAGAAATATTGAATCTATGTTGAAGCCTGATATCGAAATTATACAAATCGTTGTCTATGACTTACATGTTGAATCAACGTTAGGTGTCAACCATAACTGATACTATATCAATGTTGATTCAACCATCATCTAAATGGTAATCTACATGCACATTTTAGTTGATTTTATATTGAATCAATGTTAGACATCAATGTTTATTCAACCATAATCTAAATGGTACTCTACTTGTACATTTGTAACTTGTACATCTACTTGTAACTTGTAAAGTTAAGGAATCAATACTGATTAATGTACATTTTACATTAAAATATTGCTGCTGATATGTATACATCATAACATTACATGTTTTTTTCCTGCTGTTAAACACACTATTGTTAAATAAATAATAATACAATTCTTATATGACCATATTTCCAAAAATGTGTGAACAAAAATGACAACATGGCTTTAATATGAAATTTTTTTTTCTAGGGTCTCATCATACTTCCAGTGACCATACCTTTTACACAAAAAAAATAACAGACCTTATAACAGGCTTTCATTAACAATACTATATAGCCACTGCCAGAATAGTGACACACGTATTGTGTGTGGTGAGCACATGCATTCATGCACAACGAAGACAAGATTGCGTTGTCTCAATCATTTTAACTATAAATTTATGAGCTCAAAGTATGAGCTCACTGACTGAAATGTCCAACAAAAAGCATCAATTGTCAAATAATATTGATCACATTAACTAGACTAGATGTTTTTGAGGAAATTAGAAAGGGAACAACAACTTAACCCTTGTGTCTGATCAGATTCGTATTTGTTTGATAACTTTGCAGTGATTATGTTTGTAGCCAACATAATATGTGGCATAATCTTTTAATTATCTTGTATTTTTTTTTTTACTCTTCATAAATTGTTTATTCCACTTCAGCCCGATCATAACCACCACATATTGTTTTTTTTGTCTTATTTAACAACTCTTTTCAGAAAAGTGGGAGTATTTCATTACAAAAATAATATAAAAAATTGTTATGATCAGGGCTGAAGTTGAATAAAATATTTATGGAAAAGAAAGTGGGAAATTATTTCAACATAATCTTTTTATGGAGTTTTTCAATTTAGTCCCCTAATAAGAGTATAATACTTTAGTTTTCAGACACAAGGGTTAAATAACAATGGCAGAGGATTTGAATTTAAACACAGTGGAGCTTAGATGATCTACAGTTGTCCACGACTTATCCTCCAAGGCATCTGCTATATAATAATCTTCAGATTTACTTAAGTGTTATTAGTAGGTTACAGCAGTAAGCATTAGTTTGCTCAGTCAATTATGGCCAATTCGTTTTATATTGTTTAATACAGTTAAATAAATAGATAAATGAAAAGCAATTTTTTTTGGGTTTCAGGTTGGTTGTCAGTTTGGCCATGGGTAGGTAGGGAATTTATTTTATTTAATTTTTTTATTTTATTCTTTCCCACGGCGACTATGGATAGGGAATTTCTTTATTTAATTAAAATGTTCACAACAACATGGATGCATGTACTCTGCCAGCATGTTTAATATCCATAATACTAAATGTTTGGCTAAGATTTCTATGAAACTTTATTAAAAAAAAAAAAATAAAGAAAATGTTTTTTTTTCTTTTTTATAATTTTTTCTAAAAACTCATAAAATATATTGGGTTGCACCTAAATCGGCAGGGTCGGTCGGCAACCTGAAACCAACTATTAATTTTGTTAGGCCTGGGCAGCTCCCAGGTGTGAATGGAACTCTGTGAATGTGAAGCAGGGCGTAGCTGAAAAAGAGCATCCGTGCTCAGCGAACCTACCCTGGGTAAATAAAGGTTCAAATAAAAAATAAAAAAAATAAACACTGCAAGAACAGGCTGAAGCAGCAAGTCATTCAAGTAGATGCCGTCCATGGAAGAACAGTGTCCATGAGGGTAATTCCTTGTACTGTATGAACCAGGGAAACAGTGTGCTGGGGTACCCTAAGTTTGACTCTGGTTCGCTTGACAATTAAGTTTGGGTCACTTCGGTTCCAAGAACAGGCTGAAGCAGCAAGTCATTCAAGTAGATGCCGTCCATGGAAGAACAGTGTCCATGAGGGTAATTCCTTGTACTGTATGAACCAGGGAAACAGTGTGTGCTGTGCTGGGGTACCCTAAGTTTGACTCTGGTTCGCTTGACTTAAGTTTGGGTCACTTCGGTTCCTTGAGATGCCTCCCTCCCGGTCTGGCGCATAACGAAGCCACTTCTTGACAGTTTCGCTGTAGTCCTGGTCGGTCAGCTTGGGGTCAAACTGTCGAGCAGCAGCTGATAGACACAAAAATAAAAAAGTGAGGAAGAGAGGTGAGATGATGTACGATGATAAGAGCACCCCTCACTTCACACGAGTGCGATTTTTTTTAATCACTCAATTACTCACTCTGTAGGTCTACAGTAACAAGCTACAGTCAGCATCCAGTTAGACTGGACAGGAAAGAGAATTAAGCAATCGCCTAGCCTGACACCATCTAGGCAATACAATGTGTATCCATGCACTTCTAGATCTATCACAGTGTTTAGAGGGTCTATCACACCCTCTAAACACTGCTAGACCCTCTAAACACTGTGACAGACCCTCTAAACACTGTGACAGACCCTCTAAACACTGTGACAGACCCGACAAACACTGTGACACCTCTAAACACTGATAGATCTATCAGTGTTTAGAGGGTGTGATAGACCCTCTAAACACTGTAATAGACCCTCTAAACACTGTGATATACCCTACAAACACTGTGATAGACCCTACAAACACTGTGATAGACCCTCTAAACACTGATAGACCCTCTAAACACTGTGATAGACTCTCTAAACACTGTGATAGATCTATCAGTGTTTAGAGGGTCTATCACAGTTTTTGTCGGGTCTATCACAGTGTTTGTCGGGTCTGTCACAGTGTTTAGAGGGTCTGTCATAGTGTTTAGAGGGTCTGTCACAGTGTTTATAGGGTCTATCAGTGTTTAGAGGATCTATCACAGTGTTTAGAGGGTCTATCAGTGTTTAGAGGGTCTGTCACAGTGTTTAGAGGGTCTATCAGTGTTTAGAGGGTCTATCACAGTCTTTAGAGGGTCTATCAGTGTTTAGAGGGTCTATCACAGTGTTTAGAGGGTCTGTCACAGTGTTTAGACGGTCTGATACAGTGTTTAGAGGGTCTGTCACAGTGTTTAGAGGGTCTATCAGTGTTTAGAGGGTGTGATAGACCCTCTAAACACTGTGATAGACCCTCTAAACACTGATAGACCCTCTAAACACTGTGATAGACCCTCTAAACACTGTGACAGACCCTCTAAACACTGATAGACCCTCTAAAGACTGATATACCCTCTAAACACTGTGATAGACCCTCTAAACACTGTGACAGACCCTCTAAACACTGATAGACACTCTAAAGACTGTGATAGACCCGACAAACACTGTGATAGACCCTCTAAACACTGTGATAGACCCTACAAACACTGTGATAGACCCTACAAACACTGTGATAGACCCTCTAAACACTGTGATAGACCCTCTAAACACTGATAGACCCTCTAAACACTGTAATAGACCCTCTAAACACTGTGATAGACCCTACAAACACTGTGATAGACCCTACAAACACTGTGATAGACCCTCTAAACACTGTGATAGACCCTCTAAACACTGATAGACCCTCTAAACACTGTGATAGACTCTCTAAACACTGTGATAGATCTATCAGTGTTTAGAGGGTCTATCACAGTTTTTGTCGGGTCTATCACAGTGTTTGTCGGGTCTGTCACAGTGTTTAGAGGGTCTGTCACAGTGTTTAGAGGGTCTGTCACAGTGTTTATAGGGTCTATCAGTGTTTAGAGGATCTATCACAGTGTTTAGAGGGTCTATCAGTGTTTAGAGGGTCTGTCACAGTGTTTAGAGGGTCTATCAGTGTTTAGAGGGTCTATCACAGTCTTTAGAGGGTCTATCAGTGTTTAGAGGGTCTATCACAGTGTTTAGAGGGTCTGTCACAGTGTTTAGACGGTCTGATACAGTGTTTAGAGGGTCTGTCACAGTGTTTAGAGGGTCTATCCGTGTTTAGAGGGTGTGATAGACCCTCTAAACACTGTGATAGACCCTCTAAACACTGATAGACCCTCTAAACACTGTGATAGACCCTCTAAACACTGTGACAGACCCTCTAAACACTGATATACCCTCTAAAGACTGTGATAGACCCGACAAACACTGTGATAGACCCTCTAAACACTGTGATAGACCATCTAAACACTGATAGACCCTCTAAACACTGTGATAGACCCGACAAACACTGTGATAGATTTATCACAGTGTTTAGAGGGTCTATCACAGTGTTTGTCGGGTCTATCACAGTGTTTGTAGGGTCTATCACAGTGTTTAGAGGGTCTGTCACAGTGTTTAGAGGGTCTGTCACAGTGTTTATAGGGTCTATCAGTGTTTAGAGGGTCTGTCACAGTGTTTAGAGGGTCTATCAGTGTTTCGAGGGTCTGTCACAGTGTTTAGAGGGTCTATCAGTGTTTAGAGGGTCTATCACAGTCTTTAGAGGGTCTATCAGTGTTTAGAGGGTCTATCACAGTGTTTAGAGGGTCTGTCACAGTGTTTAGAGGGTCTGATACAGTGTTTAGAGGGTCTGTCACAGTTTTTAGAGGGTCTATCAGTGTTTAGAGGGTGTGATAGACCCTCTAAACACTGTGATAGACCCTCTAAACACTGATAGACCCTCTAAACACTGTGATAGACCCTCTAAACACTGTGACAGACCCTCTAAACACTGATAGACCCTCTAAAGACTGATAGACCCTCTAAACACTGTGATAGACCCTCTAAACACTGTGACAGACCCTCTAAACACTGATATACCCTCTAAAGACTGTGATAGACCCGACAAACACTGTGATAGACCCTCTAAACACTGTGATAGACCCTCTAAACACTGATAGACCCTCTAAACACTGTGATAGACCCGACAAACACTATGATAGATCTATCACAGTGTTTAGAGGGTCTATCACAGTGTTTGTCGGGTCTATCACAGTGTTTGTAGGGTCTATCACAGTGTTTAGAGGGTCTGTCACAGTGTTTAGAGGGTCTGTCACAGTGTTTATAGGGTCTATCAGTGTTTAGAGGGTCTGTCACAGTGTTTAGAGGGTCTATCAGTGTTTAGAGGGTCTGTCACAGTGTTTAGAGGGTCTATCAGTGTTTAGAGGGTATATCACAGTCTTTAGAGGGTCTATCAGTGTTTATAGGGTCTATCAGTGTTTAGAGGGTCTGTCACAGTGTTTAGAGGGTCTATCAGTGTTTAGAGGGTCTGTCACAGTGTTTAGAGGGTCTATCAGTGTTTAGAGGGTCTATCACAGTCTTTAGAGGGTCTATCAGTGTTTAGAGGGTATATCACAGTGTTTAGAGGGTCTGTCACAGTGTTTAGAGGGTCTGATACAGTGTTTAGAGGGTCTGTCACAGATAGGCTCTCTGAAGCAGCAGATAGGCTCTCTGAAGCAGCAGACCCCTTGCAAATGGGTGTAGCATTCCCTGAGGGGGAGGAGCTGCGCATTATATGGCTTTTTTTGCTTACCTTGCTTCCTCTAGAACTCCACCCCTCTTTTGCGAACTCCAAAAGCGGTACTGCTGGTTCTGGTGAGGGGAGGTACTGGTGGTTCGTGTGAGGGGAGGTACTGGTGGTTCTGGTGAGGGGAGGTACTGCTGGTTCTGGTGAGGGGAGGTACTGCTGGTTCTGGTGAGGGGAGGTACTGCTGGTTCTGGTGAAGGGAGGTGCTGGTTCTGGTGAGGGGAGGTACTGCTGGTTCTGGTGAGGGGAGGTACTGCTGGTTCTGGTGAGGGGGGTACTGGTGGTGCCTCCTCATCGATATCTTGATCTGAAAGACAAAGACAGAAAACAAAGAAAGACTTTTACAGTAATTTCAGTGCCATCCAGTGCAGCAAACTCCAACACAGGACCAGGCTGGCAGGACCAGAGACCAGGACAAGAACAGGATGATAACCAAGATGAAGAACAGAATAATTTGTGTGTGCATGCATGTGTGTTGAAACCCTACTGAACAATACTGCTTAGTCATGGAAACATTTTCATGGTCAAGAAAGTACTAGCTCTTCAGCATTGAAAATGTTAGAAGCCTGATTTGGTACATTAGGTGGCTGGGCCAGGGCCTGGTTGTCGTTATGTTCTCCTTGCAAGTGCTTTCTGTAAGACCGAATGAAAGAAAATGTTCTGCTACAAACTCCCTCACAACATTGGATATAAGTGGATGAAGCGTTTATATTGTGTGCTACTCGTAAATGTGAAAAGAGAGACTTGGCATCACCAGGAATTAGCCTTTTGCATTTAAAGCATGTATACGCCATCTGCCTTGATATGTTAGAACTCTTAACTTAGTGATCACTTACAAATTCTCTGTAACGTTTTGAGAACTTGAGCCGGGGGCCTATTTTGGGGATGAGGTTCCGGATTGTTTCGTCATCTAAAAGTTGAAACGCCTCCTCATCAATATCTTTATCTGAAAGACAAAAGACAGAAAACAAAGAAAGACTTTTACAGTCCAGGCAGCAAACTCCAACACAGGACCAGAGACCAGAACAAGAACAGGATGAGAACCAAGATGAAGAACAGAATAATGTGTGTGCATGTGTGTTGAAACCCTATACTGCTTAGTCATGGAAACATTTTCATGGTCAAGAAAGTAAAAATGCTCACCTTTAAAACTGTCTGTGAGCTCTGGCAATTGCCACTCAATAAATTTTTCTGTGACAAAGCTGTCCATCAAGACTGGCCTGAAACAAAAGAAAGCAATGTGGAAATGAACACATCTGCAATTAATTAATGCCTCATGCCCAAGTACTCAGCCACGTGTGCACGATAGGCCAAGTACTAGCTGACATAGCAGCCTAGAATATTTAGCACTGAATTCAGGTGTAAAAAGCCTCACCACATGTCTGGCTTCCGCAGTCTACTGCTTAATTTAGTATAGGATGTTGTAAATTGATGCCCGAATCGCGGGACATTAGAGAGATGATGGAAAATGTAGACCTCAAAATGGCGCAAAATGGCTCTAAATCACAGTATGTAGCTAG
>NC_140175.1:133501829-133646829 GCF_963971535.1 Notolepis coatsorum | reverse complement strand
ATTCTGTGTTCAGGCATCCACTGAGTAAATTAATTGCCTACCCCCCTCCAATTCCAGTCTGGCTTTCGCCCTGGGTATTCTACAGATGCTTGCCTGATTGATCTCACTGACCATATTCGAACCCAGATGGACTGTGGCAAACAAACTGGCATGGTTCTGATTGACCTGCAGAAAGCGTTTGATACTGTTGACCATCAGATCCTGCTTGAGAAGCTCAAAGCCTGTGGGATGGACGATGGGTCGGTGAGATGGTTCAGGTCGTACTTGACTGGGAGGACCCAGGTTGTGAACATAAATGGTGTCGCATCTTCATATAATGAAATAACATGTGGGGTGCCGCAAGGCAGCATCCTTGCTCCATTGCTCTTTTCACTATATGTTAATCCTTTCTGAGATGGCGCCGCAACGAACGGCTGCCTGTCTGTGCGCTCCGTCGAGACTGTGCTTACTTTTGTTAATATTTATAGTTTTTAGAGTTTTGTTTGTACCAACTGTTGGTGCATTTAATGTGTATGACCGTCAGTCACTCATAGACATTGGATTACGGGAAATTTACCAACTGGATTACTCACTGGACCAGCTTTCCGAACCGCAACAATGGCCTGAAGAAATTCTCCGGAGATTAGGACCAGATCCTTTGTTCCTTGATCCCAGGAACAGAGGACCCAGACGGCGAGGAAAGAGAGCTGGAGTCCGTAACAGGCTGAGAACCAGGCGGCACAGGACACCACTACCCAGTATATTGCTAGCCAATGTACAATCAATTGACAATAAACTGGATGACATCCGAGCAAGGATTCAATACCAAAGAGACGTTAGGGACTGCAACGTTCTCTGCTTCACTGAAACGTGGCTCACGCCGGAGGTTCCAGACCACGCAATTCAACCAGCCGATCACTTCTTTATCCATCGCAAGGATCGGACATCAGAGTCCGGTAAACAACGTGGAGGAGGTATTGCCTTCATGTTTAACAAAAATTGGAGCGATCCAACTAACGTGAAGGAATTATCCAACCACTGCTCCCCAGACCTGGAATATATAACCATCAAGTGTCGTCCTTTCTTCCTCCCGAGGGAGTTAACGGCGATCATCCTGATCGGAGTGTATATTCCACCGCAAGCCAGCAACAACGCCGCGCTCTCCAGACTCCACGACGAGGTAAATAGAATACAAGCGACGAACGTTAACGCCGCCATTTTGGTGCTGGGCGATTTCAACAGCGCCAATCTGAGAAAGGTATTACCTGACTTCTATCAGCATGTGACTTGCAACACCAGAGGCGGTAACATCCTAGATCACTGTTACACGCAATTTAAAGGTGGCTACAAGGCTCATTCTGATAGTGGCTTTGGTAAATCAGATCACGCGTCAATCTTTCTTTCACCAAAGTACAAACAGAGAATTAAAAGTACTCCTGTAGTCTCGCGAGAGGTGCAGAAATGGGATTTGACGTCAGAGGAGACGCTCCGGTCTGTGTTTCACTGCACAGACTGGAATGTGTTCCGTGACACAGATAACATTAATGTCTACACGGAGACAGTGCTGGACTATGTCTGTACTAGGGTGGAAGAAACAATCCCCACTACCAAAATGAGAGTTTACCCAAATCAAAAACCCTGGGTAGACAAATCCGTCCGTGAAGCTCTGAGAGAGCGCACCAAAGCATACAACGACGGCCTAGTGGCAGGCAACATGAATGACCACAAGGTGGCGCGATACAACGTAAGGAGGACAGTGTCAGAGGCCAAACGGCGCTACAGGGATAAAATTGAACTCCAGTTTGAACAAGCTGACTCTAGAGCTATGTGGCAGGGGCTCAAAACGATGACAGACTACAAAGGCGCCTCCCTCAAACTGAACAGTGACATCTCCTTAGCAAATGACCTCAATACCTTCTATGCGAGGTTTGATGCTGGTAATAACAACACCAGCTCACAAGCCACGGCAATGGGGGGGGGGGGGGGGGGTCGGCTGCTGAGGGAGGCGCAGTGTTCAGGGTAACAGAGCATGAGGTGAGGCGGACCTTTAAAAAAGTGAATATCAGGAAGGCAGCAGGTCCGGACGGCATCCCCGGCCGCGTCCTAAAAGTCTGTGCCGACCAACTGGCCCCAGTATTCACTGACATATTTAACCTGTCCTTAGAACAGGCTGTCATCCCCACCTGCCTGAAGAAGTCCACTATTATCCCTGTACCCAAAAAATCCAAGCCTGCTTGCCTCAACGACTACCGCCCTGTAGCTCTCACCTCCATAGCCATGAAGTGCTTTGAGAAGCTAGTAAAGGGCTACATCTGCTCCTCCCTCCCCATCAACATGGACCCCCTGCAATTTGCATACCGCCCCAACAGGTCCACGGAGGACGCCATAGCCCATGTGCTGCACACAGCAGCATCACACCTGGACAAGAGGCAGGGGAACTATGTGAGAATGCTATTCATCGACTACAGCTCGGCATTCAATACCATAGTCCCCTCCATACTCATAGCCAAGCTCAGGGACCTGGGCTTGGGCTATGACCTCTGCCAGTGGGTCTTGGACTTCCTGACTGGCAGACCCCAGGTGGTGAGAGCAGGCAACTGCACCTCCTCATCCATCACCCTCAACATAGGGGCCCCCCAGGGCTGTGTTCTGAGTCCCCTCCTCTACTCCCTGTACACACACGACTGTGTGGCTCAGCGGAGTAGCAATACAATCATCAAATTTGCTGACGACACAGTGGTGGTGGGCCTGATCTCTGCCAACGACGAGAGGGCCTACCTGGAAGAGGTCAAGGTCCTGGTGGGATGGTGCCAGGAAAACAGCCTCTCCCTGAACGTCAGCAAAACAAAGGAGATGATTGTGGACTTCAGGAGGTCGGGGGTCAAGGACTACAGCCCCCTCAGCATCGACGGGGCACCGGTTGAGAGAGTCAACAGCTTTAAGTACCTCGGAGCCTACATATCCGAGGACTTGACATGGACCACACACATTGACAGTGTTGTGAAGAAGGCACGACAACGCCTCTACTTCCTCAGGCGCCTAAGGAAGTTCCAAGTCAGTCAGAAGATCCTTAAGAACTTCTACTCATGTACAATAGAGAGCATCTTGACCGGCAACATCACCTCCTGGTTTGGGAATAGCACTGCACAAGACCGAAGCAGACTACAAAGAGTGACACGTTCAGCCGAACGCACAATTGGAGGGGGGCTCCCCACCCTCCAGAACATTTACAACAAGCGTTGCAAGGGCAAGGCTAAGAGAATCATTAAAGACTCCAGTCACCCGAACAACTGCCTCTTTGAACTGCTGCGGTCAGGCAAGCGATACCGGAGTCTCAAGGCGAGCACAGAAAGACTCAGAAGAAGCTTCTATCCCCAGGCCATCAGGCTGCTAAACGAACAATGAATGAACACTACACAACAACAACCACCAAACGCACATAGCACACACATCCACACGCACACACTCACTTTAAACAAACACACTGTAGCACCCACTCCACACACTTTATAGCACACACCCACTTTAAACAAACACACTGTAGCACCCACTCCCCACACTTTATATTTATTGATGAAGGATTGCACTACAACTCGTACACCTTACTGTAAATTGTACCTAAAATTGTACCTCATCCCATTTCTGCTTTGCACTAGATAGTACTGTACATTAGTACACTGCATAGTATTGTATATTATATGGTAACTCAGAACATTGTACATATGTCTATACCGAACACTGTGACCTCATTTTTCTTCTTCTAAATTACATGCTATATTATGTTATTTGATACTATCTTGTCTAGCACAGTCTCTGGAGCGTAACAGTAAGAAGCATTTTGTATGAAAGTATTCTGTACTTCTGTATGACAACTATTAAAGAACTTGAACTTGAACTTGAACTAATGACATGGTGTCTGCAGTATCCTGCAGACTCCTACTGTATGCTGACGACTCAGCACTTCTGGTGTCTGGAGACGACACGGCAGAAATACAAGCCGGTCTCAGTAGGGAGCTGGAAAGCCTTTACAAATGGTTAGTTGACAGCAGACTATCGATTCACCTTGGAAAAACTGAGTCAATTCTATTCAGCTCAAAACATAAATTAAAGGAATGTTCCCGACTTGAGATCAGCTGTAATGGCTTCAGTGTGGAGTCTAGAGACTGTGTTAAATACCTAGCTGCAGACCTCGACCAAACACTCTCAGGGAAAACAATGGCCCTGAAGGTGATCAAAAAAGTTAACACAAGGGTGACATTTTTGCACAGAAAAAAGAGGTTATTATCACTGGAAACTACGAAATTGCTTGCCAACTGCATGATCCTCAGCCAATATGATTATGCATGTACGTACTGGTATATTGGTGTTACAGTGGAAAGTAAACACAGGCTACAAACCAGCCAAAATAAGACGATACGATTGGTCCTAAATCTGCCACCTCGAACCCATATTGAGCCATGTCACTTCAATGATACAGGTGTAATAAGAAATGGCATGTTACATTATGTGACAAACAGTTACATTAACTTAGAGGGTTTTTCCTTTTCTGGTACATTCCAGAGAGGGCTTCGAAATGCTGGTTGGCTGGGTAATATCCTTTAAACTGTTTTTAGCTCAAATCAACAGTAGAGATATTAAGGAAAGAGTCTATACATTGGTGTTTAAGAGTTAGAGACTAATCTCCTAATTCTAATTTGAAAGCATTAATCCAAAAGGCTTTAATTGGAAGAAAACTACATTCTCTTAGATAACTAGGAGGGGGAAGTTCTCCTCTCTGACTCACCGGCCAGAGACGGCCTCAGGCTTGTTCTGGTTGGCTGAGGGTGTGTGTCCATCTTGATGACACGACTAGCAGGGGGGCGGGCCTGGGAGGTTTAAATGCCCGCGCCCGGGAGATGGAGGACACACAAGACACACAATGCAGACGAAACGAGAGGAAGACGAGAAGGACCAGAACTGAACGGAGATAAAGGCCCTCCGCTCCTCCATGCCAATCAAGATTACTGCTACTATGCTAATGCCAACGAGGACCAACCTGCTGAAATAATGATTTTGTAACACTGGAAACCATCCAGAGAAAGAGTGTGTATTATGATATTTCAGAGAGCGTTAAGACGACCACCATCAGGACATCTTTAAATAATAGCTCTATATAATACCACTCCAACTTGCTTGTGTGTGGACTCCAATTATTCTGCAGTACTACACCTTGCACCAGACCGGTGGTCTAAACCAGACACGTAGCCACAGAAGAGCAGAGTGCTAACCCAAAATATATGACTTTTACCAGTGTGCAATAGAAAGCATACTCACCAACTGCATCACAGTCTAGTACGGCAATTGCACTGCTCCGGAAAGCACACTGCAGAGGGTGGTGACGACCGCCCAACGCATCACAGGTACATCACTCCCTACTAATGAGTCTATCCATCACACAGGTGGTGTCTGAGGGAGGCACGCGGCATTGTGAAGGACACCTCTCACCCCAATCGTGAACTGTTTGCCCTCCTACCCTCCGGGAGGCGCTACAGGAACCTCTGCTCCAAGTCAAGCAGACTTAGGAACAGCTTCTTTCCCTCAGCTGTCATCTCTCCACATCTCCACAGCTGTGCCACGTTGACGGCTCCCCCACCATATCAACTCTGAACTCCATTTATACACCCTAGGCTCTGTTACTCAGTAATCATAATAATCTTAACTACCCACCTCATACTATAGTCGACCCATATACTCAACAGTATAAAATATTGAAAAAAGTCATTTTTGCTGACAATATAAATGTCTTCTGTGAGGGAGAGAACCTCCAAATGCTGTTAAGAAATGTTGCAGCTGAGCTATCCAAGCTGAAAGTGTGGTTTGATGCAAATAAATTATCATTAAATATAAATAAAAAAATAAAAATCATGATATTTGGTAAACGTGATATACAAGAAAACACACCGGTTGAACTAATGATTGATAGTATTAAACTGGAAAGGGTATTTGAGAATACATTTCTGGGTGTAATAATAGACCACAAACTCAACTGGAAACCTCAGGTCAAATATGTTAGGACTAAATTGGCACGGAGTGTTGGTGTTTTATGTAAGATAAGACACATTCTAAACCAAAAAACACTGTATACCTTCCTACCACATATGAACTACTGTGCGGAGGTGTGGGGTAATACCTACAAAAGCACCCTACAGCCAATATGCACCATGCAAAAAAAGCAATAAGAATAATCAACAATGTAGGATATTATGAACACACCAATAACTTATTTATAAAGCTACAAACATTGAAATGTATGGACCTAGTTGATTTCAAAACTGCCCTCATTGTCTACAAAGCCAGATAGAAACTAATCCCAGGCAACATTAAAAAATGGTTCAGAGATAGGGAAGGGGAATATAACTTCAGAGGGAGAGGGAATCTTAAACAACCAATGGTACACACTACGCTGAAAATCATGTGCATATCTGTTTGTGGAGTGAAGTTGTGTAATATTTTACCTGAATACATCAAACTGAGTAAACATATGGCACAATTTAAAAAGCAGCTTAAAAAATACAGTGTTTCCAGCGTCTACATCTCATGGACCAGACAAAATATTATAAATTAAAAGTTTATTCTGGAGCATATGAGTGTGCAGGTTCTATTCGCTTTATTGTGATTATTACCTAAACAACGGATCACCGGAGACGCTGGCCACTAATGCGCTTAGTTAATACCAATTCTCTGAAGACGTAAAATAGCGTCACTTTAACTGCGCGTTGCAATTAGCACCGATATCTGTTAATTGGAGTGTTTTTGCAATGAGGCTAATTTGCATAGAAAGGGGCACATGTTCCGCCCATATTACCTCATTTAAATACCCGCAAATAGCACCGACGCACCGAGACGCAATGCTACCGGCAACGCAGTTATAGCACTGTATTTCACCCTTTGTTGCGAGCTTTGTGAATAGCAAGATGTGGGCTTTGGAGCTTTTTGCACAGGCATTGCGTCAGAAAAAGCAGCGCAATCGATCCCTTTGTGAATTCGCCCCCTTTATGTTTTCGCCCAGCGTTGGCAGTTCCTTAACCGTTGACCTTGTGGAAATTGCTGGTGGTTCCCCTGGAGCCTCTGTGGTCCGGGTCACAGCAGATGGTATCTCATCTGTTGAGGATGTAGTGCCGTCGATACTCTGGAGACGCCTCACTAGCTGCCCACGCCTCTGTGCCTCAGACATCACATGCAGCACTGCTACCCAAGTGTCCTCCAGAGCAGCGCGGCTGAAGTAATGGCTCTCGACAGCAGCAGCAGCTTCTACGCATTAGATCCTCACGTCCACAGATATCCCGATGAGAGCCACGAGCCAAGACGCAGGTATTATTGCCAGGGCTTACTTGTGGGGAAGTGTAGTGTTTATTAAAGGTGCAATTTGTAATACAAATTGAAACAAATGGGTTGCCCACGCCGCTTAAAACCAGACCATCCTCCAATTCTCCAATGTATTTTGATGCTGTAAAAAAAAATATGTATTTGTAATGCTAATATACATTGGCTAAACATGTGTTGTTCTGAACGTTCTAAAAAGCATACTTAGGGCTGAGAGGTATACAGAATATGGACATAATATACGGTCATGCATATGTGCATGGTTATGGATTTTTACTATAACGTCACCCCACCCACAAAATATACCTATTATAAAGAATATACATACCTGTACGAGTTAATATAAAAATGGTTCCTTGCAGCAGTATAGAAAAGAAAAAAAAGAAGAAAATTTACAATTTTAATGAAGTAGTACCATGATAATTGTATTACAAGATAACAACATAGAAAATATGTCCTATCACATTGTAACATGTACTGGAAAAACGCTGCCATTCTGACCATATCGCCCCCCAGACCTACTTTCCATCCACGTGTTCCAACTCGTCAATAATCTATATTCGGCATACGGCTCATGTTTTTAATAACTTGTGCTGTAAATTATATAACTAAGATATGTCACGTCATCCCACTTCCTGCCGTATCTTCAGGACCTGTACTCCTTCTGGGTGGTGAGATGTAAGCTACTGGGGGGGGGGGGTTGTAATCCAGGCCAACACGGTACATACCGTTAGGGGAGAGGACGGGTGACGCTGTCTAGTAAGTCAAACATGCTGGGTTATGAATAGGCCCATAATGAACAGAGTCACCTTCAGCTCTCCTGGTTCCCTTCCCCCTGCTGTAATTACAACACAGTACAATACAGCACCAGGACATGGTAGAGGTAACACTCTTCTCTTCATCTGCCCTCAATACTAAAGGCTTTGATGTGCTGGAACAATGTATATATATATATATATATACATGATTCTGAAATAGTGTGTGTTGCATCGTACCTCAGACAAAGAACCATATAACTTTGTTAAATGTTTCAGAGGAACAACGTTTTTAATCTTTGATTATCTAAAGATGGTAAGTTAGAGTGTTGTGTTCATTCATAGTTAAAGACAGTAGAGGTTGAGTACTTTATTATCTAAAGATGGTAAGTTAGAGTGTTGTGTTCATTCATAGTTAAAGACAGTAGAGGTTGAGTACTTTATTATCTAAAGATGGTAAGTTAGAGTGTTGTGTGCGTTCATAGTTAAAGACAGTAGAGGTTGAGTACTTTATTATCTAAAGATGGTAAATTAGAGTGTTGTGTTCATTCATAGTTAAAGACAGTATAGGCTGAGTACTTTATTATCTAAAGATGGTGAGTTAGAGTGTTGTGTTTATTCATAGTTAAATACAGTAGAGGTTGAGTACATTATTATCTAAAGATGGTAAGTTAGAGTGTTGTGTTCATTCATAGTTAAAGACAGTAGAGGTTGATTGATTGATTGATTGAAAAAGTTTATTAACAGATTGCAGAATGGGTACAGTACAGTACATCTCAATACATACAATTGTTAAGGGGATGCAGACCAGAGAAAGACTTTCGTCTTGTTTCCACCAGGGTCCCCCATTTTCAATTCATCATAACATATATGACATACATGACATACAGATAGAGTACTTTGAGTACTTTATTATCTAAATATGGTAAGTTAGAGTGTTGTGTTCATTCATAGTTAAAGACAGTAGAGGTTGAGTACTTTATTATCTAAAGATGGTAAGTTAGAGTGTTGTGTGCGTTCATAGTTAAAGACAGTAGAGGTTGAGTACTTTATTATCTAAAGATGGTGAGTTAGAGTGTTGTGTTCATTCATAGTTAAAGACAGTAGATGTTGAGTACTTTATTATCTAGTTCAAGTTCTTTAATAGTTGTCATACAGAAGTACAGAATACTTTCATACAAAATGCTTCTTACTGTTACGCTCCAGAGACTGTGCTAGACAAGATAGTATCAAATAACATAATATAGCATGTAATTTAGAAGAAGAAAATGAGGTCACAGTGTTCGGTATAGACATATGTACAATGTTCTGAGTTACCATATAATATACAATACTATGCAGTGTACTAATGTACAGTACTATCTAGTGCAAAGCAGAAATGGGATGAGGTACAATTTAAGTACAATTTACAGTAAGGTGTACGAGTTGTAGTGCAATCCTTCATCAATAAATATAAAGTGTGGGGAGTGGGTGCTACAGTGTGTTTGTTTAAAGTGGGTGTGTGCTATAAAGTGTGTGGAGTGGGTGCTACAGTGTGTTTGTTTAAAGTGAGTGTGTGCGTGTGGATGTGTGTGCTATGTGCGTTTGGTGGTTGTTGTTGTGTAGTGTTCATTCATTGTTCGTTTAGCAGCCTGATGGCCTGGGGATAGAAGCTTCTTCTGAGTCTTTCTGTGCTCGCCTTGAGACTCCGGTATCGCTTGCCTGACCGCAGCAGTTCAAAGAGGGAGTTGTTCGGGTGACTGGAGTCTTTAATGATTCTCTTAGCCTTGCCCTTGCAACGCTTGTTGTAAATGTTCTGGAGGGTGGGGAGCCCCCCTCCAATTGTGCGTTCGGCTGAACGTGTCACTCTTTGTAGTCTGCTTCGGTCTTGTGCAGTGCTATTCCCAAACCAGGAGGTGATGTTGCCGGTCAATATGCTCTCTATTGTACATGAGTAGAAGTTCTTAAGGATCTTCTGACTGACTTGGAACTTCCTTAGGCGCCTGAGGAAGTAGAGGCGTTGTCGTGCCTTCTTCACAACACTGTCAATGTGTGTGGTCCATGTCAAGTCCTCGGATATGTAGGCTCCGAGGTACTTAAAGATGAAGGTACCTAAAGATGGTAAGTTAGAGTGTTGTGTTCATTCATAGTTAAAGACAGTAGAGGCTGAGTACTTTATTATCTAAAGATGGTAAGTTAGAGTGTTGTGTTCATTCATAGTTAAATACAGTAGAGGTTGAGTACTTTCTTTTCTAAACATGGTAAGTTAGAGTGTTGTGTTCATTCATAGTTAAAGACAGTAGAGGTTGAGTACTTTATTATCTAAAGATGGTAAGTTAGAGTGTTGTGTTTGTTCATAGTTAAAGACAGTAGAGGTTGAGTACTTTATTATCTAAACATGGTGAGTTAGAGTGTTGTGTTTGTTCATAGTTAAATACAGTAGAGGTTGAATACTTTATTAGCTAACGATGGTGAGTTAGAGTGTGTTCATTCATAGATAACGACAGTAGAGGTTGAGTACTTTATTATCTAAAGATGGTCAATTAGAGTGTTGTGCTTGTCTCTCCCTATGGGCCGGCCACAGGATGCTCTATATAGACTGCCCTTCACATCCTGGACGGCTGAAGAAGCCTGCTGCGTGATGTGCAATGTTAAATAAAGCACAGGCGTAGCATTATATTGTGTGTGGTAATCTTTGTTTCTTTTCATGCAGTTATTCTTGTGATACCAGCCCATGAAAGAAGTTTGTTGAGGATGTGCATCTTATACTGCAATTCACTTGGACTAATCCTCTGGTATTGTGGCCCTAGGGCCTACAAGGATCTATAAGGACCCCTACAAGGATCCCCTAGAGACACAAATTCACTGTGTGATCTCTGAGGAGACACTGGCTGTATATTTCTGTGGGGTAGCGTATTGTGTTGTGAGAGCTAGAAAGGAGTGTCTTAAGAGCCTTATTGTTAACTATACTATATTACGATAGTATCTCCCTTAGGTGGTGTCCCTTATATTTCAACTACAGTACCTTAACATAAATAGTTGGATAGATAGATTGGCAGACAGACAGACAGACAGACAGACAGACATACAGACAGACAGTTACAGTAGATAGGCAGATAAACAGACATGATATATAAATGGATGGATAGATAGATGCTTACAGTGCTCTCTCTCTCTCTCTCTCTCTCTCTCTCTCTCTCTCTCTCTCTCTCCCGTTGCTAAGACGTTGTGTTTATTAACGTCTGAAGGAGTCAGTGACGTATTGATGAGCTCTGCGGTCCTCTCCGAACCAAAGTAACAGTTGCTAACGCGTTCTCACGGCAACAGAATCTCAATCCAATTCTTTCAGCGGCGATACAAATTTTATACAAATTGATTGATGGAACGAAATGGCTTTGTTGGTGCCAGGTTATCATTCAATGGGTAATTGATCAATCCTGTGGCCGTCTCCCTTAGCAGGAGGCGCGATAGGCTGGGGTGTGTGTACCTGACAGGAGTGTCTCCGTGTTGAGAACTCAAATCACATTCCTTTTTGGGGTCTCTCTGTCTCTCTCTCTCTCTCTCTCTCTCTCTCTCTCTCTCTCTCTCTCTCTCTCTCTCTCTCTCTCTCTCTCTCTCTCTCCCTCTCTCTCCCCCTGAAAGTAATTTCATCTTGATGCAGTTTTTTTGGGTACGCGTCGGCTGCGACGGGTACATTTGCAATCCAATGCTGATATCAAATAAAATGTGGAGTGCCTCCGCCGTGCATATTAAGTGCTCGTGTGAAAGTATGAAAACCAATTGGCCGACGAGACCGGCGTGCGGTCTCATCAGCTTCCACCACAGGCTGCTGCACAGGTCTCCGCATGCCCTCCGGTATCAAGGCCATTAGCGCGACTCGGTACAGACACAAATTAGGAAGACTGTCGAGTGACGAATAGCGAATGTCTTTGCTCGCCGCCGCTCTGTGTACGTTTTCTCACAGAGGATACACGTTCTCAGGACGTGTGAATACATTACAATTAGACAATAAAAAATGCACTATATTTACCGGATATTTGATGAACTCCAGTACCACATTATCGGGGGAAATCAGAGAAAACCTAGGATTTCTATAGGAAATATATACTTTATTGTGTCAATGGAATCACTCTACATTTAGGTATATTGTATGTATACACATACCAGAGGTGGGACCAAGTCAGTCTCAAGTCTTGGTACTCAAGTCCCGAGTCAAGTCCCAAGTCAAGACAGGCAAGTCCCGAGTCAAGTCCCAAGTCCTAACCTTTGAGTTTCGAGTCCTAAACAAGTCATAATGCGCGCTTCACCAAATGTAGTACCATTTTAACAACAAAGTAATAATATATTACATTTACACAATGTAGTGCATGAATGGTTTTTAAAATGTGTATTTATTACTTTCCAAATAAACTTCCAATAATTCCATGGAAATACAAAAACAAATAGCAGACCTCGGTTCAACTGACTAGTCTACCTTAACCCTTTTTGGGGTATACAAAATCTGTACTGAAATGACAAGGCATCTCTGCATTTCGTATATTAGGCAGTTTATTAGGTAATAGAATTAGGTAGGGCCGAATTCGTGTGTGAGTACTTTTTCTTTCTTTTTCTATCTTTCAGCTCCCTCCTCAAAATGAATGCATGCATTAAAGTTCCTAACTAACTGTGTCTCTCTTTCTCTCTCTCTCCCTCTCTCCCTCTCCCAACCACCACCACTGCTGTTCACCTGCTGCTGTCTACTACAGGTAAGATAGGTTACTCTCTTTCTCTCTATCTCTGTCTCTGTCTCTCTCTCTCTCTCTCTCTCTCTCTCTCTCTCTCTCTCTCTCTCTCTCTCTCTCTCTCTCTCTCTCTCTCGTTAACATTTGTAAATTGTATATATTTTTTGGAGGAGCAGTAATGTTAAGTGAGACATTGCTGATTGTTTATTTTATAAGACCAGACTATGACTACCAACTGCCGTGTATCAATGTTGGATGCAATGATAAAGTTACCACACTCACTGTGTCGATGGCTTTAACTACTGTAGCTACAGTAGCAAGCCAAGTTACTTACCGTTCTTTGTGCAGCTTCAAATGACGAACGAAGTTGGAAGTTGTTGCGTCTCCGTCTGTGATTTTCGACCCGCACGTTTTGCATATTGCAATTCGTTTTTTGTTGACCACCACCTAGTTTTTATAAGTAAACAAAATAATCTTTTGGTATCATTTTCCACTGGATCCGTCGTTCTGAATTGTAATGTTAGCTCTTCTTCTGTGGTTCTGTCGAGATGTAGTCCAGCCCCTCAAACATTTTCTTTAGCAGCCCCTCAAACATTTTCTTTAGCTCATTTCCATTTAGTATATTCTCTCTCCAAGTAGTTGGAAAAAGTGTTCCGTCCCATTTGCCGTGTGGCACCTGGTATCACATGCCAACTAGATCCCTGAAGGCTTCGGATGAGTCCTGTTAACGTTAGACTCAGCTACTAGCTTCGTTGAAGCATGGGCAGTAGATAGGATCTTTGAGCCAAGACACAAATTACATTTAACTAAAACGTTCTTTTCTTTGTGCTCGACAAAAGAGAAATAGTGAGAATATCCATCTGTAGAAACGCTAGTTTTTCCGCTACCAATCTATAACGAACCATTCAGTATTTAATACATCATTTTAATCGTTGGGCATGGGGGAAGGTATCAAGTCTTCTCAAGTCAAAAGGATCAAGTCCAAGTGAAGTCACAAGTCATTGGTATTAAAGTCAAAGTCGAGTTGCAAGTCTTTTTTGATTTGGTCAAGTCAAGTCTAAAGTAATCAAATTTGTGACTCGAGTCTGACTCGAGTCCAAGTCATGTGACTCGAGTCCACACCTCTGACACATACATATTCATTCATTCAATCTTTATTTATACTATAAATACACTGAGTAATTAAACTCATTTACAGTGCCGTCAAGATGTTACATTCACAAGTGTCACAGTGCGTTCATAAATATAAAGACATCAGACAATCAGAATAAATGAGAGCACATTTTTAAATAGATACAAAAAATATTTTTTAAAGAATAAAATAGCAAAAGATTTAAACACAGGTAATAATTTAAAAACAATTACATACATGGTGACCTGATTGGTCATTAAGGTTTTATATACATACATACATACATACATACATACATACATACATACATACATACATACATACATACATACATACATACATACATACATACATACATACATACATACATACATACATACATACATACATACATACATACATACATACATACATACATACATACATACATACATACATACATACATACATACATACATACATACATACATACATACATACATACATACATACATACATACATACATACATACATACATACATACATACATACATACATACATACATACATACATACATACATACATACATACATACATACATACATACATACATACATACATACATACATACATACATACATACATACATACATACATACATACATACATACATACATACATACATACATACATACATACATACATACATACACACACACATATACATGTACAAATACACGTATAAATACAGTACATTTTAAATATTGACACTGTTTTTAACATTTTGATTTATTTATTTTTACCCATCACCCATACAAAAACCAAATATAAACATAAATATAAGGAAATATAAATGAAAACAAATGTCCTTTCCTATGAAATCATCCATGATTTAATCTGTCTACTAGAGTACAGTGTATTTTCTGCTGTGGCCTCTCCGTGTCGTATTTCAGGCTAAAAGCATTGTGGTCTAACACAGGCATTCATCTCTCAAGAAAATGATTTATTGATCTCTTTGTTGCACCTTATGTGGGTTTTGAATAGACCGTCGCTGCTTAATTTAGTCAATTCCTTTCAGCCTCTGGTAGAGAAGAAACACAATCTGCAGTACGTGCTTCAGTTTTCTTTGTACAGCTTCTCCACCAGTGAGCAGCATCCAGTCTGCTCTCTCTAACATTTTCATATAAAGAAACATCTATTTTGAATGAATGAATGAAAAAGTTTGACATTTTTAAACATGTATTCTCCATATTCCTCCAAACAAATCACGGTATCTAGCTCCGTCAAACAGAACAATCATAACAAAAAAGAACATTTTAAATAAAATAGAAAAACATTAAAAAAAGGAATTATAAACAAAAAGTCAAGAGCAATGTATTTAGTTAGCAGACATGTCTAAAAAAGGAGTAGAGGGAAGCTAAGCTTATTGATCCCTACCCCCTGACATTTACATTTGTTCTTCCATACATTTTTCTAGATATAACATAATTTAGTATAATACAATATAGAATATACTTTTACTTATAGTAAGAAAAGAAAAAAAACTTGATTTGCTTGACAGCAGTGAATACAGTACAGCACTACATAACACAATATAACATAACTTTGTTTATCCTCATTACTCACTTCTGTATTTCTCTAATGTGTTTTGCCACTCTCCATCGCCAAATGTTATATCACAATAGTGAACCTATACCTGTACCCAGTTCATCAATGCTGTTACACTTGCTGTTCTAAACAGTGATGTCTGGCAGGACGTTCCCGGGAAAATCATCCGACACACAGGAAGTGATGTGTTTCACGCCAACCAGCAGCAACGGCAGTTTGTTTGGAATGAATAGAATCTTCAAGGTCAAAAACGAGTCTATGTAATCTTCTAGATCTATCACTGGTGATAGTTATGGTTCTCTAACAGGGTTGGCTGGTCCTCCCTAGCGGAGAGGCTAGAGCTGCGCTGGCATCTGTTTCTATATGAAGCCATAATTGGAGATTGCCAAAATATATCTTACTTCTCTGTTGAAGTGGACGTCTGGACCCTATGGTACACGTTCGGATGATTGGTTTTAAAGCTAGCGGTGTAACGGTACTGTACATGTATTCCTCCCACGACTCCACGGTACGGACGTCACGGTTCGGTACACCCAGCCACGCGACGAATGCGTCTCATACGACACTAGGTGAAACTAGGGTTGCACATTTTCAGGTCAGTTCAGTTCAGTTCTTTTTTATTGTGGGTTTTGGACACATAACAATGGTCATTCCATAAATCGCCAATGTTTTACCAGCTGCTATTGCAGCATTGTCCAATTGTCAACAGTATACTACCAAATATTATCAACCGAGATCAAAATGGATTTATAATGGATAGGCAAGGAATTCACAATGTAAGAAGGGTACTGAACGTCATCCATTTTAATAAAGAAGCACCAGACACTGCACTTTTATCACTAGATGCAGAAAAGGCCTTCGACGGGGTCCAATGGCCCTATCGGTTCAAAGTCCTAGAAAGCTTCGGGTGTGGGAACAACTTTATAAAATGGGTCCAAGTAATATATAAGAACTCCACTGCGGAGATCTTAACGAATAGGAATATCTCAAGGATCTATAAAGATCAGCAAAGGTTGTAGACAAGGATGTCCGTTATCTCCCTTATTGTTTTCGTTAGCAATAGAGCCTCTAGCTAATTTAAATAGATCAATCCCGTCCACGTTACAGTTAATAAAATTATTCTGCGATACTTCAGGCTATAAAGTGAACAATACGAAATCTTCTCTATTACTACTTAATGCATATGAGAGCAGGAACCCTATCCCTGAGGTAGTCCAATTTAATGTCATGGAACAATTTCCGTACCTAGGGGTGCAGATCATACCTAGATGTGGCTGATGGTAATTATGAACCCCTGATGCTTCAAATTAATGAGTCAATTGAGAGATGGATGACACTGCCAATATCCATAGTTGGGAGAATAAATATACTAAAGATGAATATACTGCCGTAGCTACTCTATCTATTCCAAAACATTCCTCTGCCTCCACCTATAGACATGTTCGCAATATTAAGGAAAGCATTTTTCAGATGTATATGGAATAACAGGACGTCAATACTTCGTCTGCCTTTGTTGTGCTTACCATATGATCGAGGCGGTTTGGAATGCCCAAACCTACTGGGCTGCACAACTGAGGTCTATTATGTTTTATTTTTCACCAGATAATGTTCCGCATTGGGCTGAGATGGAATATCAAGGTCTGAAATGACCTCTTCCTCAATATATGTATTCAGATACAGTAAGAAAGCTAGAAACCCAATAGTAAATCATATGATAAAGATATGGTATGATGTAAAGAAACATTTAGAGGGCGGCCGGGTAGCGCAGCGGACTAAGCGTCTGTCTACCACCGCATATACAGTGGGATCAAATCCGGCTGCCGCGGTACCTCCGGCTTGGCCGACCGTCCATACTGGCACAATTGGCGGTGTCAGCGGGTGGAAAGCCGGTGGGGTGGGTCCTGGTCGTTGTAAAAACAGCGACTCCTACAGGTCGGTCAGGGCGCCTGCACAGCGAGGGAGGGAACTGGGGGAGGTTGTGTGAGCCTCCCACGTGTTACACTTCCCCAGTGAGAATCCGCACTTGCAGGTGAAAAGAGGCTGCTGGCTGTGTCCTATGTATCGGAGGAAGCATGTGATAGACTTCAGGGCTCCCTAGACTGGCAAGTGGGGGGCAAATGCGTGCAACGGCCAGGAATTGGCATAACTACTAAATTGGGATGGGAGAAAAATATAGAAACATTTATTAGAACCACATTCGCTGTCACGGTTTAGTCCGCTGTGGGGTCATGAGTTGTTTGCTCCAAGCAGAGCTGATGCATCATTTAAATTATGGGCCTCTAAGGGACTTAAAGTAATCCAACATCTGTATTTGCCAGACTCTGATACCTGATGTCTTTTGAGGAGCTGAAAACAAAATTTTACCTTAACGGTAAACATTTCTCTAAATACCTCCAAATTTGAAACTTTGTACGAGTCAGCCAAGAGGGAAAACAAGATAGACTGAAACGCTCACAGATGGACAAAAGGATGTTAAAGAATAGCGTGATAAAGGGTATCATATCGGAATTCTACAACCTACTGGTAGATCACTCATCAGAAAGTTCAAAGTATAAATTAAATGCCTGGAGGGAAGACTTACAACTTGAATTATCAGAAGAGGAATGGGAAGTGGCATGTGCAGAGGCACACATTAACTCTATAAATGTATGTCTCAAACTAATTCAGTATAAAAGGGTAATGCGGGCATATAATGTGACACCGGTGGATTTAAACAGATATAACCAAAACATACCAGCATAAAACATATATGCACAAAATGCATGGATATGAGAGGAACGTTGTTTCATTGCATCTGGCAATGTAGAAAGATTGAAGCATTTTGGGAAGAGGTAAGAGTCACCATCGAGAAAATAATTTCAATTTTTTTTTAATGGAACTGTAGTGGGCACTTACATGGGCACTTACCTGGACGGGACATAATCCACCTACACTGTCACTTTAAGGACACGGGGCATCCGGGGTATCTAGAGCGGCCATATTAACGCTTCACTTGGTTTGTTGTGGTATCCATGGTTATGCTATTAAATGATGCACACTGATGTGTGGTCAAAGAAACTTCACTCTCTTTGGTCGTGATTTCCCGTCTCCTACATTGGTGACCCTGACGTTCTTGGACGCTTTCAAGGACGATTGAACAATGGAAGAGGCAGTCGCGCTGAAGTTTATGCAAGCAGCAGTCGCGCTGAAATTGCCAGAGTTCTGGGAAACGCAAGCTACTGCATGGTTTGTGCAGGCGGAGGCGCAGTTTGCAATAAAGAAAATAACGGAGGATGACACTAAGTACTATCACGTTGTCGCTGTGCTGGGGACTAACACGGCAGCCAGAGTGGTGAGTCTACTCACAAACCCTCCGGCGCATGACAAATATGGCACGCTGAAGGCACACTTGTTGAAGTGTTTTGAACTGTCTGAGGTGGAACGAGCTAACCGGCTGTTTTCATTGCAAGGTCTGGGCGACAGTAAACCGTCTGAGCTTATGGATAGGATGCTGGCATTGATGGGAGAGCATGAGCCCAACCATTTTCTCTTCCGACAGCTGTTCTTGCGCCAGTTACCGGCTCAGGTAAGGGCCGCCTTGGCAAACACAACAATAAATGACTGCCGTATGTTAGCCGCGGAGGCGGATAAGTTCTTTTTGGCCAGCCAGCAGCAACACTGTACGGCCGTGTTCTATCATGACCAACCCTCTACCTCTCACCATGGGGATTATACCGTCGCTGCTGCGGTGGCAGCCCCTCGCCAGCGAGGGAGAGACACTGGCTGGTGTTTCTTTCACACCAAGTATGGAGCCAGGGCTAACCAATGCCGTCCCCCATGTACTTACAAGGGGCCGGGAAACGCCCGGGCCGGCGCTCAACAGTGGCCATGAGCGTTGGTGGGGCCGGCAGGCTACTGTTTATTCGGGACAACATCTCAGGCAGGCGTTTCATGTGCGACACAGGGGCACAGAGAAGCGTGCTGCCTGCGTCAAGGGTGGACACCCTGGCCGACGGGCATGGGCTCCCTATGGAAGCTGCCAATGGTACTACGATCCGCACGTATGGCACTAGACTAGTGGAGTTGTGTTTTGGTGAGCGGCGGTTTAGCTGGAACTTCATTACTGCTGATGTGTCTGTGCCCCTGCTGGGTGCTGATTTTCTGTGTGCCTATGGATTGTTGGTGGATGTCAGGAACAATCGATTGATCGACGCCACCACCTTTTGTTCATTTGAATGTACTGTCGGGGCAGCGCCTCCTGTGGGTTTGTCTAACATGTTGTCTGTTACAGATGAGTTTCACCAGCTGCTAGCCGAGTTCCCTGTCCTTACCCAGCCCACTTTCTCGTCCTCCACCAGTAAGCACGGTGTGGAGCATCACATCGCTACGGCAGGTGCGCCAGTCTACTCCCGGGCTCGGCACCTAGATCCTGCCAAGCTGGCCGTGGCCAAGGCAGAGTTTTCCAACATGGAGAACCTGGGTATTATCCGTCGTTCTGACAGCCCATGGGCCTCACCCCTTCACATTGTCCCCAAGGCTGCCGGCGGGTGGCGCCCGTGTGGCGATTACCGCCGCCTTAACGAGGTAACCACACCGGACCGATACCCGGTTCCACATATTCAGGATTTTTCCACCCACCTGGCCCGGAAGCTCATATTTTCAAAAATAGATTTAGTTCGAGGTTACCACCAGGTGCCGGTCCACCCAGCGGACATCCCTAAGACGGCGGTGATTACTCCCTTTGGTTTGTTTGAGTTCTTGCGCATGCCATTTGGGCTTAAAAACGCAGCACAGACATTCCAGCGCTTGATGGACTCTGTGTTACGGGACCTGCCTTTTTTGTTTGTCTACCTAGATGACATCTTAGTCGCCAGTACCACCAAGGCAGAGCACTTGTCCCATCTCAGGACCCTTTTCCACCGACTCAGTCAGCATGGGCTCATAATTAACCCAGCTAAATGTCAGTTTGGGCTGTCTAGGATCGATTTCCTCGGGCACCACGTCACCAAAGATGGGGCAGTTCCCCTCCCATCTAAGGTTGACGCCATAGCAAATTTTCCACTGCCACCCACCATCAAGGCTCTGCAAGAGTTCCTTGGCATGGTACATTTTTACCATCGGTTTGTCCCCCGGGCTGCTCAGCTAATGCGACCTCTTTACGAGGCTCTCAGGGGTAAAATCGCCAAACATGTGGTGGACTGGACGGACGAGAGACGCAAGGCGTTTGTCGATACTAAAACCGCCCTGGCCAATGCAACCAGGCTGGCACACCCACTTCCCAACGCCCCTGTTGCCATCACCACTGATGCTTCAGACTATGCTGTTGGAGCGGTATACGAGCAGTGGGTGAGTGGGGCTTGGCAGCCACTGGCGTTTTTTAGCCGACAGCTTCGTCCTAATGAGTGCAAATATAGCACTTTTGATAGGGAGCTCCTCGCCCTCTATCTGGCCGTGCGGCATTTCCGTTCCCTGCTGGAGGCTCGTTCGTTCACAGCATTTGTAGACCACAAGCCACTCACTTTTGCTATGGCTAAAGTAAGTGAGCCATGGTCTGCCCGTCAGCAGAGGCACCTGTCATATATCTCAGAGTTTACCACGGATATTCAGCATGTCGCAGGCAGGGACAATCTAGTGGCAGACTGTCTCTCTCGGGCCTTGATCGGGGCCGTCCATGTTGGTTTGGATTATGCACGCATGGCCTCAGACCAGGTTTCCGACCTGGACGTTCAGGCCTACAGGACGGCCATCACAGCACTCAGGCTGGAGGATGTGGCATTTAATGAGGCTAACAGCACACTCCTGTGCGACGTTTCCACGGGGCGGCCGCGACCGGTGGTGCCCAGCAGTTGGAGACGTCATGTTTTTGACATCATACTTGGTCTCTCTCACCCCGGTAACAGGGCGTCTCAAAAGCAGGTGGCAGCCAAGTTCATTTGGCACGGGCTGAAAAAGGATGTGAGCGGGTGGGTTAAGACCTGTGTGATGTGCCAGCGTGCCAAGGTACACCGCCACATTAAAGCTCCTTTGGCCCAGTTCTCCGTGCCCGAAAGGAGGTTTGACCACGTGAATGTGGACCTGGTGGGTCCATTACCCCCATCGCATGGTTTCACATACCTCCTCACGATGGTGGACAGAACCACTCGGTGGCCAGAGGCCGTTCCGCTGTCATCCACAACGTCCACTGATGTGGCTCGGGCGTTTATATATACGCGGGTGGCCCGGTTTGGTGCTCCGTCTGACCTTTCGTCGGACCGCGGACCTCAGTTCACCTCTGAGCTTTGGTCCGAGATTGCCAGAAACTTAGGCGTGAGACTGCACCGCACTACCGCTTATCACCCGCAGGCTAACGGTTTGTGTGAGCGGTTTCACCGGTCCATGAAGGCTTCTCTCCGAGCTACCCTTAGCGATGGTAGTTGGGTCGACAGGCTCCCGTGGGTCATGTTGGGTTTCAGGACCGCCCCCAAGGATGATCTCCAGTCATCGTCGGCTGAGCTGGTCTATGGCCAACCGCTGCGGGTCCCCGGGGAGTTTTTACCTGACACCACAGACCCCTGGTCTGCGACCCAGCAGCGCGTTTCAAACTTGGAGAACGCTAGGGCATTTGTGCCGGTCCCCACCTCGCAGCATGGTTTGCCACAGACTCGTGTTCCACCCGGCCTCCAGGCGACGGAATACGTGTTCATACGGCACGATGCCCACCGCGGGTCCTTTCAACCCCCCTACGATGGCCCGTTTTGGGTCCTACAGACGGGAAGTAAGACCTTCGTGGTGGACATTGGCGGTAAACCGGAACATGTCTCGGTGGACAGGCTTAAGCCAGCTCACTTGGATGTGGATCACCCCGTGGCACTCGCTCAGCCCCCGCGGCGGGGGCGACCTCGCCGTGTTAAACCTCGTCACCATAGGTCGCTTTTTGAAAATATGAGTCCCTCACCGCCCATTAGGCACCTTGCCCCTTGCCCTCCCCGCCACCGCAAGGCCCCAGGGGGTCCCACGGTAGCTCATATGCCGGCTCCAGTTGTTCGGAGCCGTTATGGTCGGGAGGTCCGTCTACCGACCCGTTTTGTGAGTTAGTAGGGTGAATTCTGGGGGGACATATGTAGTGGGCACTTACATGGGCACTTACCTGGACGGGACATAATCCACCTACACTGTCACTTTAAGGACACGGGGCATCCGGGGTATCTAGAGCGGCCATATTAACGCTTCACTTGGTTTGTTGTGGTATCCATGGTTATGCTATTAAATGATGCACACTGATGTGTGGTCAAAGAAACTTCACTCTCTTTGGTCGTGATTTCCCGTCTCCTACAGAACCAAAATTCTTTCTTCTAGGGTTATACCCATAAAAGCATAACTATAATACATACGAGCAGACATTTATAGACCTCAGTATCATGGGCGGGGCTAGGGGTGGCTACTTGGGCTCAAACCCTGAATGTTTTCTGAAAAGCCCGGAATCTACTTAAAAAAAAATATATTATTATTATTATTTTTTTTTTTTGGCAATTAATCATTGTTACATGAAAATATGTTTGCACCAGATTTAGCAGAAGCTAATTTCCATCTGTAGTCTATTCAGCTGCTAACTGTATTTGAGTGAGTTAAGTCTTGGCGTTAGGGTAGACTCAGACCTAAGCTTTAAATCACAATCAACAAGTTGACAAAAACATAATTCTTCCACCTTAGAAACATAGCAAAGTACGGCCATTTATAAATCAAAAGGACGCTGAAAACCAGATCCATGCCTTTATCTCAAGCCGACTCGACTACTGTAATGCACTCCTTACCGGCCTCCCGAAAAAAATACCAGGATAACTATTTTATTGCAATGCACTATTGCATTATTTTATTCAATTTTACTAACTATTTTATTGCACTGCACTATTTTACTTTGTATCAGTGATAATCAAACCATAAACAAAGACGCCTATTAACACTTTCAGCGCCAGATGGTGCTGTTTACTGTTACTGTTGAAAGGCCAGCGCCTTTTAACATGGGGATACGTGGCTGTGTTTGCAGGCCTAAAGCTATATTATATATTATAGCTATGGATCTAATAATATAGTCGATTGTCATTGAGTTTCTTCCAGTCATGATGCAAAAAACAGATCATTTTTCCATCCATACATTTCCGTTTTATACCGTCATGAATATGAGTGTAGTTTCAGGGTGGTCTGGTGTCATTTCCAAAATGCTTCGTAATGGCCGGCAACGTGTATTCTAGTAGATGCATTATCGTTTCTTCCCTGGACTAGCTACTGTTCTCAAATCAAATTTAGATTATCGGTATTATGTTTCATCATGGATGCGCCCCTCGGTGCTTTGATCGCAACCAACGGAACATGCCACACACACACACACGCCCCAATCAGCATGAAGGAATTTGAAGCTGTGAAGCACTTTGAGCTGCAATTCTTGTATGAAAGGTGCTATACAAATACAGTGTATTATTATTATTATTATTATTATTATTATTATTATTATTATTATTATTATTATTATTATTATTATTATTATTATTATTATTATTATTATTATTATTATTATTATTATTATTATTATTATTATTATTATTAATTATTATTAATTATTATTATTGTTTGCTTCATTAATTAAAGGGTGTGAATTTAAGTGTTCTCTAGTGCCTTTTGTCCGCTTTAAGGTGGTGGTATAAGTTAAAGGTTGTGGTGTCGAAGTAAAAATATTCGTGCCCGCACCTACAATCCTAAATACGCCCCTGCTCAGTATGCGCACCGCCAAAAAGTGTATTGCAATGTTCTGGAAAAAAGTACATAGACCAAGCGCTACTGTACATACTGGGACAGATGTTGTCAAGCCATCCACTAGAAAGAATATCTTATATATTAAAAGCTAAACAACAACAATTTGAGAATATATGGAGACCCTTCATGGAGTATGTTAACACTTTCAGTGCCACGAGGTGGCGCCAGAGTTAGCTCTTGAATGCCACCATCGGCGCCAATGTTACGCTTAATATCGCCTAATCTATGTTTTAAATTATGGCTATACATGTCTAATCTGCCCGTCGCTTATCAAAGAATCCTTTTCCAGTCAGTGCTGTCGAGGCAGATTGGTTTTTTATCGCTTCATTTCCGTTTGAGAGCATTTTGAAAAGCACCCGTTTTGGGGTAAAAAACTGTCCATTCTGGACCATTCTATGATAATCGTCTTTTACTGGAATATTCCAGAACGTTGATATTTGTCGGCCTATTTATGAATCGTTTTCAAATAAACGCTAGATGATCAATATTATACGTGCACGCAAGCACATTCGAGCCGCGCACGGATAATCGCCGTGTTCATTTCCTCTTGGATTTTTACAGTGAAACCGAAAGAGCCCATTTCACAAAACAGCTTATATCTTCATCAAAATGAGTCTGATTATCCTAACACTGATAACATAGATTCCTTACCTGACATCAGATGGTATCCAACTGGTATATTCCAATTCCTGATCACCATTCGAAAAAATCGATAAGATCCAACGTGATACAGTAGTACACATGATTCCGCGGGGCTGAGAGGATCCAGAATGAACTCTGATAACCCTGGCTGCATCAGTGGACTGGAAAATGTGGAGTACAGGATTTTTTTCCCCATCCATTTTCATTGAGTCCATTCCAAAATCCCTTATGTCATCTGGGAGACGATAGGGGGTGCTTTTTTCCACATCTGATTGCCGGCGGCGCTCGGGTAGACTAGGGTAGGCTCGCGTGATGCAATATGATTTCAGATCGCTAAAAAAAAACAAAAAAAAAAACAAAATCCGAGAAATCTCGTGAGTGGCTTTCAACGAGATATTAATAATTCTGAGAAAACTCGTGAGTGGCATAGAAAGTGTTAAGGACCTAGATCTAACAGATGAGTGAATGACTAGCTGGGGGTGTGGATGGTGCAGTTCCGAGCGTGTATATAGTATGTGTATAGTAGTGGTTTTGAATAGAGGATAGATAATTACCCAGGGGGAAAACGGGAGAGGCTGGAACGTTGTTTGGATTGTATTTTGTGTGGTTTTGGGTGTATGTTGTTGTTGTTGTTGTTGTTGTTGTTGTTGTTGTTGTTGTTGTTGTTGTTGTTGTTGTTCATGTTGAATGTGTTTAACTGAAAAATGTAAATAAAAACATTGTGGAAAAAAAATGCAACAGCAATGATCACTTATCACCAAATTTAGATTTTCACAGATTACCATGATTTTAAAGCCCCAACCCATGATTCCGAATTATTTGGACCATATCGATGTTATGGTATATTCAAGGAGTGTCACGATTAATCAACTGAATCAAATACATTCTTAAAAATTCAAAACATTTCATTGGTGGCAGTTAAATGTTCTAAAGCCTCTATAGTTTGACAGAACAAAAGGAAGAAGGAGAATCATTTCATTCAGAGTCACTAAGATTATTATGAAAATAATGCTCTGAGACCCTGCTAGACTGCTGCCTCAGCTCCGGCTCAGTATGCATTCATGGGAGAAATAAAACGCGAGTAAACTTAAATGAAAATTTTCAAATGTCTGTTTCTATATGAAAATGCATTGTTTAGATACACCCATTAATTGATACAATCATTGGATGAATCATTTTTCTAAAATATTTATTAGAGCACAACACAACTTTTATTTGATTTTTAAGCCATAAATCGGTAATTTTGAAAAATATACTGGTGTTTATGTCCGTGCGTTTATAGTCTATGAGGGTTGACATTTATGCTGTGGTTTTCTTACTTGAGTCAATAGACCAGAAAACAACCAATATCAACTTAATTTCTCTCTATTTCACTGCACTGTATGAGGGTGATTGCCTGCGTCAGCCATGGATAGTTGAAACTCTGGGAAACTTCACATAATATATATCAATTTCTGCACTTTCTTAACCCAGAGTAATATCGATCTGTTTAACTCTAGTGTTTACAAACATTACCAACATAAACAAATAATTTACAGCCACACAATACTGTAAATATCATTTAAAAACGCACCCGTTTGCCCAGCATTCGTCCTTGTATCAAGAGCCAATCAGCTACAGAATCAAAACATGTCTCCATTATTATTTCTGGCCGTGCGTTCGTCCATTTGTTTCCATTTGTACAGTATCAATAATTGGCCCTTTATCTGTGTTGAAAGGTGCTATATGAATAAATGTTCACTTACTTATTTACTTATTCATCGGGTTAAAGAATGTATAAGTAGGGACATCTTTGCACACAGATACAGTACAGTATGTCATCTTCATCATTTATTCATTGTGGCAGATGAGATAGAATAGAAGACATGGCACAGTATAGAAACAGACCTTCTTCCAGCTAACAAGGACGGTTCCTGTACACGCCAGCTTCTCTACACATGTTCTGTTGAGCTCCGTCATGCCTGCTCCACAGCGCACTGTGTTGAGGAGGAGATGAGAAGAGTGTCTGTACATCTCCTGAAGAAGCTCAGCACAGCAATAAACTACAGACAGACAGCCCACTGAGCCCAAACCAACTACAGCACAGCAATACACAAATGTAACAGGATTGTGTTAAATGGACACACTCATTGATAACAAGTTGAGTTGGTCGACATCTCTTCTGTCTCAAGAAAGTTGCAACATTCACAGGTTGTCACTCATGTCTCTTTTCTACAAGCAGTTCATATGGTCGTCTGTTATAACTGTTTTTCTTCGAGCGAAAGAAAATAAGCCAAGCCATATTCTGTCGATATGGACAGCGAGGATCACTCAGCATATCGCTGCAGTTTGGCTGTTTTGTACAGCAAGCAGGTTCTGTCTGCCGTTGTTCGTCCCCTTCATGAACAAGGCTCTGGCTGTGCCCTCTGGGTTATGGTATATACTGTATGTGTGAATGTGTGAAAGCCAATAGATATATGCTCTCATATACTGTATGCTCTCATATAGGCCCTACTAGTGCCAGTCCCTACTGTTGATAGGAGGCTCTAGGCTGTGAGCTCATTACATTTGTATTGTACTGTATTGTACTTCAGTGTTTTTCTGTTCTATGTATTCTTAATGTGTCTATCTACTGTGTATTGTCAATATATTGTGTTTTGAAGGATTACTTGCCCTACTGGGCGACAGTGGAGGTGACCCTCGAACTCACACCGCTGCTTCATACAATACGAGCTCTCAACAGAACACGTTGTGAACAGGACAGTGATACGAGCTCTCAACAGAACACGTTGTGAACAGGACAGTGATACGAGCTCTCAACAGAACACGTTGTGAACAGGACAGTGATACGAGCTCTCAACAGAACACGTTGTGAACAGGACAGTGATACGAGCTCTCAACAGAACACGTTGTGAACAGGACAGTGATACGAGCTCTCAACAGAACACGTTGTGAACAGGACAGTGATACGAGCTCTCAACAGAACACGTTGTGAACAGGACAGTGATACGAGCTCTCAACAGAACACGTTGTGAACAGGACAGTGATACGAGCTCTCAACAGAACACGTTGTGAACAGGACAGTGACAGCAGCACAATATGCAAGACCTGTAACAGAAAACCAAAGACTGACTAAGCTACTGTATACTGTAGTACATCTACTAGAAGCAACCATGAGTCCATTAGGGGCCATGTTGTAATAAATAGGATTTACAGTGCATAATTATAACATAACTGCTGATTAACATTAGAATGGTACTGGATGTGATTTACAGGGGTATTGTACGGAACGCAGTTGAGTGGAAGCATTTTCTGTGACACATGTTTGAACAGACTGGTTCTGAACTGACTGCTACTGTTTCTGAACTGACTGGTTCTGTTTCTGAACTGACTGCTACTGTTTCTGAACTGACTGGTTCTGTTTCTGAACTGACTGCTACTGTTTCTGAACTGACTGGTTCTGTTTCTGAACTGACTGGTTCTGTTTCTGAACAGACTGCTACTGTTTCTGAACTGACTGGTTCTGTTTCTGAACTGACTGCTACTGTTTCTGAACTGACTGGTTCTGTTTCTGAACTGACTGGTTCTGTTTCTGAACTGACTGCTACTGTTTCTGAACTGACTGGTTCTGTTTCTGAACTGACTGGTTCTGTTTCTGAACTGACTGGTTCTGTTTCTGAACTGACTGCTACTGTTTCTGAACTGACTGGTTCTGTTTCTGAACTGACTGGTTCTGTTTCTGAACTGACTGGTTCTGTTTCTGAACTGACTGCTACTGTTTCTGAACTGACTGGTTCTGTTTCTGAACTGACTGGTTCTGTTTCTGAACTGACTGGTTCTGTTTCTGAACTGACTGCTACTGTTTCTGAACTGACTGGTTCTGTTTCTGAACTGACTGCTACTGTTTCTGAACTGACTGGTTCTGGTTCTGAACTGACTGGTCTGAACTGACTGTTTCTGAACTGACTGGTTCTGTTTCTGAACTGACTGGTTCTGGTTCTGAACTGACTGGTTCTGGTTCTGAACTGACTGGTTCTGGTTCTGAACAGACTGGTTCTGAACTGACTGGTTCTGGTTCTGAACTGACTGGTCTGAACTGACTGGTTCTGAACTGACTGGTTCTGGTTCTGAACAGACTGGTTCTGAACTGACTGGTTCTGGTTCTGAACTGACTGGTTCTGGTTCTGAACTGACTGGTTCTGGTTCTGAACTGACTGGTCTGAACTGACTGGTTCTGGTTCTGAACTGACTGACTGGTTCTGGTTCTGAACTGACTGGTCTGAACTGACTGGTTCTGGTTCTGAACTGACTGGTTCTGGTTCTGAACTGACTGGTTCTGGTTCTGAACTGACTGGTCTGAACTGACTGGTTCTGGTTCTGAACTGACTGGTTCTGGTTCTGAACTGACTGGTTCTGGTTCTGAACAGCGCAGTATCCCGGCAGGACACAGCAGATGCCAGAAGCAGAGCGGAGGACCTGGAGAGGCGCGTGTCTCTGCGGCTTCCTTCCCTGTGGAAGCTCTGCACACAGAGCAGCGCCCACCGCCTCCCTCCGAGCGCAGCTTAGGCCAATGAATGGGGAGGAGAGCGGTCTTCCTCTGTGAAATCTAGGGAAGAAGGACATTGGACTTTGAAATTGAGTTGAGGATTAAAGTGGGATTTAGAAAGGCGTGGAAGAGGAAAGTGGAGAGACGGTATATGTGTCACTTTCAAATGTCTCCGTGTTGATATTCAAGGCATGTCCTCGACGTCTCCCAAAACGCCCGCAGCTTATCAGATGCCTGGATGTCTCTCCTTGAGCCTCCGCTGTGCTACTTAGCTGTAGAAAAATAGACACAGATTACCATGTCACGACATAAGGATGAATACGATATGTTGTATGGTATTTCTTTCCGGGGCGATATGAGAAAACGTAAATATATTATATTTAGCATAAATATATCATGTTTAACTCTATAAGGTTAGTATTTCCAATAATGGTATACAGTGTACAGTGGCTTAGGAGGTAGAGCGGTCGTCTGGTAATCGGATGGTTTCCGGTTCGGTCTTCCCGGCAGCGTGTCGAAGTGTTGAAGTGTCCTTGAGCAAGACACTTAACCCCTAACTGCACCCGCTGAGCAGGTCACCGCCGCCGTCGGTGTGTGAGTGTGTGAGTGAGCGGGTGAAAGTGAGGCCCAAGTTGTAAAGCTCTTTGGACAAAAGCTGCTATATACTATACATGCAGCATTTACCATGTATAGTATATCTGCTTAGATACACGGACAATCACGTTAGATGATCCGATCGGTATTCATCATAGGCCTTCTAATTAATATGATAAAACTAGGGCTGTCAAAATGTATGCATTAACTCTGGAGATTAATTTAAATGTATTAAAGCATTAACATAAATGTATCTAGATTAATCTATGGAGTGAAACATCCTCAATCTTAGCGCCACGGATATAAGAAAGCGGTCTAGCTGAGTCAATGTTGATGGTTTTGTTGAACATTTGTATTTCACAGGAGAGAAACTGTATTCAAAGAAAGCTATTAAAATAGTCTTTGAATCTAAATATACTTGTGCGGCTAGGTGGCGCAGTGGGCATGGCGCTCGCCACCAACGCAGGATATGCTGGGTTCGAGCCCAGCTCTCGGCGTTGCTACCGGCTTGGCTGGTCGTTCATACTAATACAATTGGCAGTATTAGGGGGTGGGAAGCTGGTGGGTGGGGATCAGACGTTGTGGACAGCGACTCCTACAGGTCGGTTGGTGCGCCTGCGCAGTAGAATCAGGAAGCGACGGGGGCGGCGTGTCCCTCCCACGCAGACCCTCACCGCTGAGAGATCGCGCTGTGCAGGTGAAAAGATGCGACGGCTGCCTCCTCGTGTAGATAGACGAGAAATCAGAGAAAACCCAATAGATAGATTATTTAACATTACGAAAAGAAAAAAAAGTAAGCAAGAGATTCAAACCGGGGACCATATGGTCCACAGGCAGGGCACTAACCAATTGAGCTATACAAGCTGTCATGAATTGTTACTGACTAATCCATCATTTACACTTTTCAAGTGCCAATTGCGGTCGTCGTCCATTATTTGGCATTAATAAATCAGATATCATTCGTGTGTGCTTTTGTGTGTGCGCTCCCACTCTGTGCTTTTGTGTGTGCGCTCCCACTCTGGTTGGATGGTGTATTGTGTTGAATGAATCGGTTGAGTGCAATGCCGATTTACGTAGATAACTGCCGTAGATAAGGGGGGCGTAATAGCGTAGGAGCGTGGGCAATCAGAGCGCAAAACGGGAACGCGGAAGGACAAGTTGCTGGTGGAAAGTATAGACGCTGCCTCAACGACTACCGCCCTGTAGCTCTCACCTCCATAGCCATGAAGTGCTTTGAGAAGCTAGTAAAGGGCTACATCTGCTCCTCCCTCCCCATCAACCTGGACCCCCTGCAATTTGCATACCGCCCCAACAGGTCCACGGAGGACGCCATAGCCCATGTGCTGCACACAAGAGGCAGGGGAACTATGTGAGAATGCTATTCATCGACTACAGCTCAGCATTCAATACCATAGTCCCCACCAAACTCATAGCCAAGCTCAGGGACCTGGGCTTGAACTATGACCTCTGCCAGTGGGTCTTGGACTTCCTGACGGGCAGACCCCAGGTGGTGAGAGCAGGCAACTGCACCTCCTCATCCATCACTCTCAATATAGGGGCCCCCCAGGGCTGTGTTCTGAGCCCCCTCCTCTACTCCCTGTACACACATGACTGTGTGGCAGAGCGGAACAACAACACAATCATCAAATTTGCTGACGACACAGTAGTGGTGGGCCTGATCTCTGCAAACGACGAGAGGGCCTACCTGGAGGAGGTCAAGGTTCTAGCGGGATGGTGTCAAGAGAACTGCCTCTCCCTGAACGTCAGCAAAACAAAGGAGATGATCGTGGACTTTAGGAGGTCGGGGGTCAGGGACTACAGCCCCATCAGCATCGATGGGGCACCGGTTGAGAGAGTGAACAGTTTTAAGTACCTCAGAGTCCACATATCCGAGGACTTGACATGGACCACACACATTGACAGTGTTGTGAAGAAGGCACGACAACGCCTCTACTTCCTTAGGCGCTTAAGGAAGTTCAACGTGAGTCAGAAGATCCTCAAGAACTTCTACTCATGCACAATAGAGAGCATCCTGACTGGCAATATCACCTCCTGGTTTGGGAATAGCACCGCACAAGACCGCAGCAGACTACAGAGAGTGGCCCGTTCAGCCGAACGCACAATTGGAGGGGGGCTTCCCACTCTCCAAGGCATTTACAACAAGCTCTCATTCCTTATTCCTTATTGCACCTCACCACCACAACGGTGGCACCACAAGCTAAGCTATACCTCACCATTTTTGTACCAGATGTTCATACTGTATATAGAGGTATACTGAACAATTGTTGTTTACACTTTTTTTTTTTTTTTTTTTTACTTATACTTATTTATACTATCTTATTATTATCTAGCACACTCTCAGGAGCGAAACAGAAAGAAACATTTCATGCAAAGGATTCTGTATTTCTGTATGACAAATAATAAAGAAACTTGAACTTGAACTATTTTATCTGTTGCTTTAAATTCTTTTTTATAACTTTTTTCTTAACTTTGCTTTGTTTTTAACCTATAGCACTCTTGACATTTTAGTGTGAAATGTAGAGTGCACTACAAATGAAAATGTATTATCATTATTATTATTATTATTATTATTATTATTATTATTATTATTATTATTATTATTATTATTATTATTATTATTATTATTATTATTATTATTATTATTATTATTATTATTATTATTATTATTATTATTATTATTATTATTATTATTATTATTATTATTTGTGACGTGCTCTATCAAAGTCACAACGGCACATTTCTAGATAAACGTGGACAACATATAGATTTTTGGTCATTTGGGGGTTTTGTTTGATTTTAATATATAATAATAATAATAAATTGGATTTTAAGAGAGAAGGGCCTTTCTCAGACTCAAGGACACTGTACAAGGAACGGGTGGACAAATTTAAATAAATAAAAAATAATAGATAAAAATAAAAATTATGAATATATGTGTATAGTAACAACAGGAAAAAACAAATCAGATAAAAAAAGGAAGCAAGGTGCTGTCCAATTTGATGAAGTGGTTGAAATTAACAAACAAAAAAAACAGAAAACAAAACAAAAACAAACAAACAACAAAACAAAACAACGGGATCTGTGGCTTAGAAGGAAAGAGTCAGGGGTGGGGGCTACTTGGGAGCGGGGCCGTGTTGCGTGAAGGCAAGTGTGAACAGGTGGGTTTTGAAGAGGTTGATGGTGTCAGAGCCTCGGATGGAGGGGGAGAGGGAGTTCCACAGCCTGGGGGAACAGCTACAGCGAAAGCTCGGTCTCCCAGTGTGGAACGCCTATTTTAAATATATATATCAAACTCTTTTCGCCAGATTAAGATTCAGAAGCTTATAAAGGCACAAGCCAGCAGCAAACACTTGTCAGTCTACTCGGGTCCTACTCGGAACTCTCCCTCCCTCCCACTCTGTCTCGCTGAGATTATGAAAAGAGAGGCGTAGCTTTATACAAGGCAGGCAGGGGTGGGTTTTCATCTGATTTCAAATAAACAACGTCTTGGCTTTCAGAATATTAAAATTGCATCATCAAATGCAGATGATAAACAAAACGTTGGCGCTTGTATAAAGGCATGATGACAAGCGGAGAGCTTGTATTGTATTGAAACCACGAAGGACAATACAATAGACTGCACAGGTTCATCACACACACACACACAGACACACAGACACACAGACACACACACACACACACACACACACACACACACACACACACAGACACACAGACACACAGACACACACACACACACACACACACACACACACACACACACACACACACACACACACACACACACACACACACACACACACACACACACACACACACATACACACACACACACACACACACCTACACACACAGACACAGACACACACACACACTCACACACACACACACACACACACCTACACACACAGACACAGACACACACACACACACACACACAGACACACAGACACACAGACACACACAGACACACACACACACACACACACACACACACACACACACACCTACACACACAGACACAGACACACACACACACACACACACACACACAGACACACAGACACACAGACACACACACACACACACACACACACACACACACACACACACACACACACACACACACACACACACACACACACACACACACACACACACACACACACCTACACACACAGACACAGACACACACACACACACACACACACACACACACACAGACACACAGACACACAGACACACACACACACTGGAGAATTATCCGATGTTTTTCCCAATATATTTATCATTATTATCCTTCATTATTATCATGTGTAACATTTATTGTATACATTTATTGCATGAGTTAATTATTATCTGGTGCCGCCTAGTGGACGCACTTTGGAGTACGTATTGCGACTCTGAGCAGGTAAGCTGTCTCTGCGCAGGCGCGTTGCGCTATTTAAGTGACACTCTCAGTCTAGACTGTAAGGTGAAAAGCCCTGTGGGCGAACTCTTGACTGGCCAACGGTACGTAGCATTATATGCGCCGTTAATATCCGCATTTCTCTTTAATTCATATATCTAGTTATTAACTAATGCTGTCTGTTTTCCTTTCCTTTGTATAGGTAAATAATCTGACTGACGTTTGACTAACGTCTGACTATAGACTGACTAACGTCTGGTTGTACGTTGCTGACTGAATGTACTAACTGACTTAATGGAAACGCTGACTACATGCCGACTACACGCTATTGACAATAGACTGGCTAACGTCAGACTGAATGAACATACAGACTAACTAACGTCTGGCTACACTAACCAAAACCGGTTGCTAAATGGCAACTTAACTATTAACGAACTATCAACAGAGGCGACCTGGTTGAACATTACCAATACCACTTCGACCTCTACTAACATTATCCACTAATGCTTGGATGTAAGCTACTACCAACTACCAAGCTACAAGCTAAACCCCTTGTTAATTGACCACCTGGTGATTATTGTAACAGAGGATAAGTTGGATGCTGGGCTTCAAAGTCCAAATAAACGAACATTCTTATAAAGTCCGAATTGTTTCTATGGTTTGAGAAAAGTCATTTCGCCCACACCCTTCCAAGGGGGACATCTAGTTGACTCATTGACTGAGACTGCTAGATAATTGGACACACACACAGACACACACACACACACACACACACACACACACACACACACACACACACACAGACACACACACACACACACACACACACACACAGACACACACACACACACACACACACACACACACACACACACACACACACACACACACACACACACACACACACACACACACACACACACCTACACACACAGACACACACACACACACACACACACACACACACAGACACACAGACACACAGACACACAGACACACACACACACACACACACACACACCTACACACACAGACACAGACACACACACACACACACACAGACACACACACACACACAGACACACACACACACACACACACACACACACACACACACACACACACACACACACACACACACACACACACACACACACACACACACACACACACACACACACACACACACACACACACACACACACAACACACACACACAGACAACTGTCTTCTGCACAACTTTCCCTCACAGCTGATCCGAGAATTAAATACAATCCTCGTCCTCTACTTTAGTTGGCCTAATCAATACGATCAATGAATTCACGTGCACAATAATAAACAGTGACACCAATATTATGAGAGGGGCAGCCCTGATGAGCAAAGGATTAGACTTTTTTTTGACAGCTCCGGTTGAGGTTGGCCCACAATCCATGAGCTGGCTGTGGGTGTGGGTGTGGGCGTGGGCGCGCACGTGGATATGTACATGCATGCATGTGCTCAAACATGAGTCATGACCAAATGATATGCACAAGTTCAACTTTTTATTCAAATTGTATATTGATGAGAGTGAGTATGAGCGTGCACGTGAGTATGAGCGTGCTTGTGAGTATGAGCGTGCACGTGAGTATGAGCGCGCTTGTGAGTATGAGCGTGCACGTGAGTATGAGCGTGCTTGTGAGTATGAGCGTGCTTGTGAGTATGAGCGTGCACGGGAGCATGAGCGTGCACATGTATGGGAGTGTCTTTGTTCCATGGATTGATGTGTGCAAGTGACGAAGAGAGAACAGTATAGTGTGTGTGTGTGCAAACATGTCTAGATTAATTTGTTTTATGGTTCTTATTCATTTGATTAAATGCCTCAAAACGTATTGCAACCTTTTTCTCAAAACCATGGTTCAGTGACAGTTATTAATTATATAATGAGGCATATCTCGCTTAATATTTGAAGTAGAGAGACAGTATTGATATCATTAGAAAGCTAAGAATATCCAACAGTGTGTGGAACCAGGCACGCGGGAAGTGAGTCAGACTTGGGGGTGCGGTGGTCGGAGTCAGAGATAAATAATAATAATAACGTCATATTAAATGCATGCGCGAAGCGCATCATTTGTGATTTTCCATTCATTTGAAAGATCAATATTTTACACTACAACAGACAAACTTGAACACCAACATGTGGACAGTTCACACACGAAATGCAGCAGTTTTTTCTCTAATCAGAAGACGATTTATTGTCGATTTAGACGCAAGCGGCAACAACTAGCGCTTGGACTTTCGTTTCGCACACCGCACAGGATCTGTGTGTGGGTGTGTGTGCAGGGCTGCCTCAGGGGGTGTGCGAGCAGTGCGGTCGCACAGGGCCTCGCGGGAAAGGGGGCCTCGCACAAAAAATAAAAATAAAAAATAAAAAAATAAATCTTTTATTTATTATCTTTTTTATAATTATTTTTTTTATTTTATTTTTTTTTGCGAGGCCCCCCTTCCCGCGAGGCCCTTTTTCATCACAGACCTAAAATCTAGTTTTGCTTATATGCTTATATATTTCACATTAGACACGTTTGTAGAATGTTCCTGGCTCTGCGGCTCTGCACTATTCTCTATTGGAGCTATGGGGCTCTGCAGATTGGTTTCAAGAAGGGAGGGGTTACATCATGTGTATGCCGGCGTGCGTCAGCTGCGTTTGACTATTTTGCGCGTGCAGCTTTGGAGGTTATGCTTAGTTATGCCAGCCAAAACGAAGAGGACGGTCATTCGGCAGATGGACTGAAGATGAAAGTTGTTGCATGTTAGACAGTTCAGTCAGGCTAGCCATCCCGGCTAAAGGCAGGGACAGCTAGTTAGCTTTAGCTACGTTATAATATTGAGTGCTAACGTGTGGTTCAGTCGGGATAGCCTTGATGATGTCGGCTAGTAGCTAGCTTAGCTAAAGGCTAACTAGCGTTAGCTAACCTAGAGAGAGCGCGTGCAGCATTGTTATGCCAAGATGAAGAGGACGGTCATTCGGCAGATGAACTTCGTCAACTCCACGCGGTTGTCTCCATCCTCTTGGACGTTTGGTGAGTTTTTAATGCACTCTATTCTATTCCCGCCGTGGATATATCTCTCTCTCTCTCTCGGGAGCCAAACGGGCCGGCTAGCTGTTGTAGTAGCTAACGGTGTGTGGCCTGGTGTCAGCACCTGGTGCGAGGGAGGTGAGCTTGGTGTTTCATTATGAGAATATCTCCATGCTCAAGTAGGCTATAGTCCGCGAGGGCCTTGTTGCCGGCACCGCTATGGTAAACACCACTCTGTAGTGGGACGTGTATTGCCTTCTTTTTCCCTTCCCTCTTCGGATGAGAAGAGGAAAACACAGCGGCTGTCTGAAGTGTTGGCCTGTATTGCTTTTCTCACGTTGTACAGTTTTTCAGTGGTAGCCGCATAGCTTGCTTCTGCGTTAGCTAGTTGTTAGTGATAGCCGGGTTGAGCTAACTGTTAGCCAGTTAGCTGTTTAGCTACAACGTTAGCTGCTCGTTTTCGCTCGGCTGGGAACGTTAGCTTGATGCTATCAGTTAGCCTAGAGTTAGCTGTTAGCTTGTGCTACGACCATTGACATTAGCCGTGAGAATAGCAGGCCCTGGCATTCTGACTACGACATCATCTTTGACAGAAGATGTAGTCAGGCCTGCACCATGACAAGGCCCCGGCCATAGCTTCTTTTTGTCCCGCCAGCGAGAGGCCTTTCCATTGGACATTACCCCACTCTTCCTTCCTTCCCCTCCCGAATGTTTTGTTAATAACAATGTTTTTTTCCAGGCAAAACATATGTTACTTCACAACATTTGGAGATACGACATGTGCTGTGTGTGAATTGTCTTGGTCGTTTGTGTAGCTTGGGTAGCGTTGGCCAAAGCTGTGTGTGGCCTGGTGTCAGTACCTGGCTACTCTATTTGCAGTTAGCCTATTTAGCTGATGTCGGCCATTGGCTCCTTGCTACTTTGTTTTCTCTGGTATAGACCCTCTTCTCTTTGGATTTAAGTGTTGATCTTTGTCCTTTTGGATCTATGTATATTCATGTTGCCTTTGTGAAGTTATCTTTTCCTTCTGTTTTGTTCTTCCATTAAAAGTTGAATATCCTTTAGGGGCTCATCTTTGCTTATCTCTCTCATACATGCTCTCTCTCTCTAACACACACACACAGACATGCTCTCTCTCTCTAACACACAAACACACATGCTCTCTCTCTCTCTCTCTTTCTAACACACAGACATGCTCTATATCTCTCTCTAACACACAAAATGACATGCTCTCTCTCTATATATTTCTCTCTCTTTCTAACACACATATACATGCTCTCTCTCTAACACACACAAACAGACATGCTCTCTCTCTATCTCTCTCTCTCTGGCCTTGCTCTGGTGGAGGGTCAGGGGCATTGCCGGGTCTGTGCAGCGATAACACTGTATATTGACTGTAGAACGGGAGCTCTCTCTCGCTCTCTCTCTTGCTATATGTTGACTGTATCATGCCCAGCCTCGGGCAGCGCTATTATTTAAGAATATGTTGACTGCATGAAAAAAAAAAATTACCTTTTAGGGGGGGGGGGGGGCTCGCGTTTAAATCTTGCACAGGGCCTCACATTTCTCCCAGGCGGCCCTGTGTGTGTGTGTGTGTGTGTGTCACTGACTGTCACGACCCTGCAGGAGCGATAATAAACACACATTACCTATTCCGAAGACGGTAGAACACCGATGGTGGTCTTGCGTTCAGGAGTGGTGGAAATAAACTCCTTCATGACAACATGAATGTCCAGTGAGTCCAGAATATCCTGATGCATATGCAGCAAGTCCAGGTTATTATTATTAAAGAAATCAGTAAACAAGTAAACACACTCTCCACTTCAGTCAGTCCTCCCTCTCTGCAATTCGTTCCCGCATACAACATCGCCGACAGATATATTCCTTGTTTGTTTGTTTGTTTGTTTATTAACACAGTTAAACAGAAGTAAAAACAATACATAATAAGTTATAACGATTGTGAAGGAGAAGTTAGAAGCCTAGAGGCTTATCAAGAACGTCCCCTGTTTTATAAAATCAAACATACAAAAATACAAAAATATGCATATTATAAAATACCAGAATACATTAAAAGATTTGTGTTAATACAAACATACATACACACAGTACATACATGCATATACTGTGTACATAATAATATATAACAACCCACCCACCTGCCTACAAACCTACCCACCCACATAACCAAATGCATACCTACATGTATAACCTGTTATCTATCTACTACTTTTGGATGAGAATTTTTTTGTAGTTTGCTTTAAAAATAAGCAGAGATGGAGATTTCCTCAGCATAGGATCAGCTGCATTCCAAAGATTGGACCCTTTATACCTCACTGAGAGCTGCCTAAGTGAAGTACCACAATAAGGTATATGCAGGTCCCTGGACTGACGTGTAGCATATGAATGAACATCTGAATTAAAAGTAAAAAAAACTATTAAAACCATTTGGTAGATTGTGATCATGAATGCATTTGTACACAAATATACATATCTGTAAAGAATTAACCTCAGACACAGTCAGAATGTTTAGTTTCTTGAAAAGAGGAGCAGATGGTTCAAATCGATCTGAGAGGGTTGCCAGTCTAACAAATCTTTTTTGAAGTAAAATAATTTTTTGAAGATGAGATGAATGAGTGCTAGCCCAAATTATGTTACAATAAGATATGTAAGGAAAGATAAGACTATAATACAGGATTAAAAAACAACTTCTATTTATCAATGAACACACCTTCCTAATTATACCTACTGACTTCATTGCTTTTTTACAAACATGATCAATGTGTTTTTTCCAATTTAGTTTATCATCAACTAGGATCCCTAAAAACTTTGTTGAAGTTACTTGTTTGATTTCAGTGTTACTGATTAACAGCTTTGCCTCCTTTTTCGAATAACTTTTACCTTTATTACAAAATACAATAAAATTAGATTTTTCTACATTTAACGATAGCTTATTAGTCTGGAACCAATCTGAGACACAAGATAAACCATCATTTGCTTCCCTAATTAATACTGCAAAATTCTCATGTGACATTATAATGTTGGTGTCATCAGCAAACAAGATCGAGAATACTCTAGGAGATACCCAAGCAAAATCATTTATATAAATCAAAAATAAAAGGGGGCCAAGTATAGAGCCCTGAGGAACCCCACAGACTAGCTTTGCCCTGTCAGAGTCATCGCCATTTATGGAAACAAACTGTTCCCTATTATAAAGATAGTCACTGAGCCATTTAATCACGTCGCCAGCCAAACCGTACCTCTGAAGCTTTGATATAAGTATTTTATGGTCCACAGTATCAAATGCTTTGGATAGATCCAGAAATATACCAATTGAAAATTGCTTATTGTCTAGTGCATCTGTGATTCTATCTATAAACTGTAAGAGAGCCATGTACGTAGAGTGTTTTTATCTGAAACCATATTGATGTTCATATAATATATTATTGTCATTAAGATGTTTCAAAATTCTGGTATAAACCAGCTTCTCCAATATTTTAGATATGGACGATAATAACGAAATCGGACGGTAATTGGAAAATAAGGATGAGTCACCAGATTTAAACAGAGGTATAACTTTTGCCACTTTTAAGTCTCCTGGAACAACACCTGTTTCCAGGGAGAGTGAAAAAACGTGGTTCAATGGCTCAATTATTGAAGGTAATACCTCTTTAAGCAGACTACTTTTAATATTATCATAACCTGCTGCTGAGTTTTTTAAATTTAAAATAATATTTTGCATTTCTTCCGAGGTAGGTGGTTCAAATGTAGACATAGATGGGTACTGACCTTGAATCTTGTTTTGTGCTCTTAATATTTCTAGCCAAGGAAATTCCAATGTTTACAAAATAATTATTGAAACCATTTGCAATCTCTGATGAGTTTGTGTATTTTTCATTTCCATCCACAAAAGTAGATGGAAATGAAACAGCATGCTTCTTTTTATTAAGTAATTGATTTATGACGTTCCATGTGGATTTTATGTTGCTAGCAGCTTCTTTAAATGTATTGGAATAATATGTCTTTTTTGCTGCAGGAAGCAAGTATGTAAATTTATTTTTGAATTTTTTGTAAACATCGGAATTTAAAGGGGTCGGGCTAGTCACAAACTTTTTGTATAATTTGTTTTTCTTCTTTGCAGATTTCAGCAAACCAGAAGTAAACCATGGTTTGCATTCCTTTTTGACTGATGTCCCTTTATTATATGTAATGTAAGGAAAGCATTTTTCAAATGAGGAATTAAATATTTGTGAAAATGTTTGATATGCCAATTCTGCATCATTTTGATTATACACAGCATCCCATGGAACATCATTAATACAACTCTCAAAACGAGCAATGTTACCTCTGCTGAAACTACGGTGACTTCCTCTCACCTCAGACCCCACTCGTTCACTTCTATTAGAAATGGTCAATTGGAAAATTGGAAAGTGATCAGAAATATCAGTTAACAGCAGTCCTGATTTGCTTGTATATTCAAAATTATTAGTAAAAATATTGTCAATAAGAGTGGCAGATTGCTTAGTTACTCTTGTTGGTTTATGAATGAGAGGCAGAAAATAAGTAGAATACAAGATGTTTAGGAAGTCAGCGGTCAAAGAATGACTATTGTTTTCTAACAAGTTGATATTGAAGTCCCCTAACAGAGTACACATTTTACCTTCCAAGTTAATTCCATCTAAAGTAGAAGCAAAAGCATCATTAAAAACTTTTATGTCAGTATTTGGGGGCCTATATATGCATCCAACAATAATATTTCTTCCTCCAAACATGGTACATGAAAGTATTTCTATAAACACTGACTCTGCATCAACTGTCGCCAATGTTAATGCAAGATATTTTCTTTCAATAAATTGAAAGTTTTGATGTATATAAATTGACACTCCCCCTCCTGATTTATTCTGTCTGCAGGAATGAATTGAGTTATATTGTGACATATCATAGTATGCAGCTATATCCTCACAGAGCCAGGTTTCAGAGAGGGCAATTACAGAAAACTGATGCTCTAGTGATGATAAGTATTGGTTTAAATGATCGTACTTTTTCTGCAAACTACGTATGTTTAGATGGAAACTTGAGAATATGTTACTATGTACCTTCTGTCCTAGAAGTGTATTGTATTTCTTAAACTCCTCTTCATCATAATAATCACTAGTACCAAATTCTTAGTGTTGTTAAAAAACAGAGTCAGGATCAAACTCATTATCATATTCCATATGTTTGTTATTTTCATTAAGTTCAAATGGATTAAGAATCAAGTTATTGAAGTCAGACAAAGGAACTAACTCAGACTCAAAAACAATATTGCTCAAATCTGTGTCATTTAAACTGTGATAAGGAAATATAGTAGAACAGCCATCACAAATCTATGATGACCATTCAGCTGAATTAAATCTATCTAAAGATGTACACCTTGTATGAAGTAGTCCATTACAACATGTACAAACAGTACCACATTTAACTTTAGCATTGCATTTTAAACAAAGTGTGGTAACTGTCATTAAAAGAAAGTATGTGCATAAAGGCCTAAAACGTTAAAAACTGGAATATTATCCATTATGAATGATCACTGCTTGTGTTGGTGTTGGTGTTGGTACCAGGTCGGTGGACTATGAGTCGGTCAAACTTCAGGTAGGCTATGTTCCCTTTATCTCTCTCTTCTCTCATTTTTGGTAGCAATTATTTTCGTTTTGCACGGACACTCTCAGTGTAGTCCTCATTGATAAAGATTTTGGTGCCTTTAAGTGATTTTGCACATCTCATAATCTCATCCTTGTCCCTAGAACGAAGAAGTTTAACAACAGGCCGACCCCGACCCGATGCGTCATACCTCCCCGTTCTATGGGCACATTCAAATTCAACTTGATTAGCATTTATCTTGAGATGGTCAGTAAGTACTTTCCTGACCTTTTTTTCTGAGTCATTCCAAGTTTCAGATTTCTCATCTGGTAAGCCATCAAAAACAAGATTGTTGCGTCTAGACTGATTGTCAAGGTAGTCTGTTTTTGAGGAAAGACTGACCATTTCAGATTGCATTGTGGCGATGTTTTTTGATATCTGTTGCAATTTATTCAAATCATCCTGTTTAGCAGAGTTCAAATCATCCACATCTGCCTGGGAGAACTGCAGACTAGATTTTAGGTCTTGAACATCTTTGGAAACATTGAGTAGATCTTTCATCAAGTTGTCAACTCGTACGTTTGTGGAGTCAACAATCAATTGTAGGAATGATTTGTAATTATTTTCTTGCAGCTGAATGAGATCTTTGTAAAACAGTTTTTGTTGTTCAAGCAGTTTATGAACCATTGAAATAGTAACAGCGTATTCATCACTTCTATTTCCTCTATGTGACATATTTACAGTGACTACAGTGATTCAGTGAAGCAGAAAGCAAGAGGTCTCATCAACAAAACACAATGATGCTTAAGCTGAAGCATATGGATCCCAGGCTAGAGACGTCTTGGTCGTTTGTGTAGCTTGGGTAGCGTTGGCCAAAGCTGTGTGTGGCCTGGTGTCAGTACCTGGCTACTCTATTTGCAGTTAGCCTATTTAGCTGATGTCGGCCATTGGCTCCTTGCTACTTTGTTTTCTCTGGTATAGACCCTCTTCTCTTTGGAGTGTTGATCTTTGTCCTTTTGGATCTATGTATATTCATGTTGCCTTTGTGAAGTTATCTTTTCCTTCTGTTTTGTTCTTCCATTAAAAGTTGAATATCCTTTAGGGGCTCATCTTTGCTTATCTCTCTCATACATGCTCTCTCTCTAACACACACACACACACACAGACATGCTCTCTCTCTCTAACACACAAACACACATGCTCTCTCTCTCTCTCTCTATCTCTCTCTCTCTCTCTCTCTCTCTCTCTTTCTAACACACAGACATGCTCTATATCTCTCTCTAACACACAAAATGACATGCTCTCTCTCTATATATTTCTCTCTCTTTCTAACACACATATACATGCTCTCTCTCTAACACACACACACAAACAGACATGCTCTCTCTCTATCTCTCTCTCTCTGGCCTTGCTCTGGTGGAGGGTCAGGTACATTGCCGGGTCTGTGCAGCGATAACACTGTATATTGACTGTAGAACGAGAGCTCTCTCTCGCTCTCTCTCTTGCTATATGTTGACTGTATCATGCCCAGCCTCGGGCAGCGCTATTATTTAAGAATATGTTGACTGTATGAAAAAAGATTTCTTTTTGCACAGGGCCTCACATTTCTCCCAGGCGGCCCTGTGTGTGCGTGTGTGTGTGTCACTGACTGTCACGACAACAATCCCCGCAGGAGCGATAATAAACACACATTACCTATTCCGAAGACGGTAGAACACCGATGGTGGTCTTGCGTTCAGGAGTAGTGGAAATAAACTCCTTCATGACAACATGAATGTCCAGTGAGTCCAGAATATCCTGATGCATATGCAGCAAGTCCAGGTTATTATTATTAAAGAAATCAGTAAACAAGTAAACACACTCTCCACTTCAGTCAGTCCTCCCTCTCTGCAATTCGTTCCCGCATACATCGCCGACAGATATATTCCTTTACTGCGAATTGTCCCAAAAACTATTCCAGGCCGCTATTTCTTTTACCAACGGATTTCGAGTTCCGCGTTGACGCTTCCAGGCTTCCAGGCCGCGTCTATTCGAATCCCAACCCGTTCATGCGTCGGCTACACGCTTGCGGCTTCTTTAATAACACTGCATTATCGAGACAGCACCCCTATGAGGATCTGGCAATGAATTCCAAGAGTAGGGTAAATCTGCAGTGCCGCTCGCTCTGTGACATTGAGTAGCCTCGGTATTACAATGAAATAAAGGCCAAAACAACCTTGCAGTTGCAGTTACACTCCCCGCCAGCAGGGGGTGCTGCAGCCCCCGCTGCACCCCCCCCTTCCCGTGTCCTTGTGTGAAACTCAAAATGTGTTTTGGGGTCAATGTGGCTGACAATGATAGAGCAAGTCACATTTATCCAATCAGGTGAAATAGTAAATTATTAAAATAATTTTAAATGGTAGATTCATTAATCAATATTTGGGGGGGGGGGGGGGGGGAGCAATAATTTTATTCCGCACCTTTCGAAAAGCTCTGTGTGTAACGGTTGTACTAGAGCCAGAACCCAAACACAGACACAAACGAGCGGAGACGAGAAATCAGAGAAAACCCAACAGTTCAGTTCAGTTCAGTTCAGTTATTTTTTATTTCGGGCTTTGGACACATATGTTTTACCAGCTGCTATTGCTGACCAATGTCAATGCAATGGCAGCTTTACCAGCACTGCAAGCTACAGTGGGTATATTAATTGAGTAGGGGGAGAATGGGGTAACCAAGTTCTCAGACAGTACAGGGAGTAGGCGAGTAGAAGGGTAGTCAGACAAGCGGGGGGTTGTAGATGGAACTGGGTTCTCAAGACAGTCCAAGAGGTAAGCGAGGCGCGAGAGAGAGAGAGAGAGAGAGAGAGAGAGAGAGAGAGAGAGAGAGAGAGAGAGAGAGAGAGAGAGAGAGAGAGAGAGAGAGAGAGAGAGAGAGAGAGAGAGAGAGAGAGAGAGAGAGAGAGAGAGAGAGAGAGAGAGAGAGAGAGAGAGAGAGAGAACACACCGATATACCGTCCAGCACTAGTTCTCATGTTTATAATTGAAACTGACTGCGTTTATACAGCAGCTTTTATCCAAAGCGCTCACATTCACCCATTCATTCACGCACAGACGATGTCAGAGGCGACCATGCAAGGTGCCAACCTGCTCATCAGGAGCAGTTAGGGGTTAAACGTCTTGCTCAAGGCAGGCACTTTAAATCGGAACTTTAAATCGGTAGGGGGTGCGGCCTTTGAGATATTTTTTTTTGCGCAGTGGAGAAAAACAGAGTCGGGACACATTTCCTTTAATCTAGCCTGTACCCCCCAGACATGTTGCTGGCCCCGTCAAAACAGTATCCTATCAGCCTCTCCATGGGCAGGTCGAGGCGTAAAAGAATGTCTTTTATACACAAAAACAGCGTCTCGGCTGTTGTGTCTGGGGCATTGTAAAAACCCCAAAAGAAGTTCTGAGCTTCCAAGTTGTCATCGGCGAACTGTATATTACACGAGAATTGTTCTTTTCCAGTGACATCAGTTGTTCCGTCAGCGCTCAAGCCAAAGAATGGGATTTTGGATGCTTTGCCTCTAATTTGTCGCTGAATATCATGGGCAAGCAGCTGTAAGATTTAGTTTTGGATGTTGTTGGACATCCAGTTGTCTCTTTTTTAGCCAATTCTTCAACTCAGGATCAGACTCGGTGCGTACTCTTTCCATCATCAGCTGCCATAACACCCCATCCCTATTTGCATCACCCCTCAGTGGAAGCCCCTGGCGCCCGAGGAATCGTATGCAGCTGAACTGCAGCTCTAGCATTTTCCTTGCTGTCATTTGTTTTTTTGCAATCGTTTCGGAAAGCAGTGCATTAATTGGCTTACTTTTCAGCGTTGCACATTTTTGACTTGCGTCTGAATGAATGCGAGATTTCTCATGGTCCCGTAATTTTTCCATTGCTTTCCTCCAATTGGAAAAGCTTGTCTCCTTTACAAAGGCTATTTCGCTCTTGGACACCAACTTTTTCACAATCGCTGACCTACACACACCGCACACAATGCTGTCACGTTCAGCAATGTACTCTAGCCACTGCCACTCTTTGAACCAGGCCGCCCGCCTTACAGGAGCGAGTGAAGCTCCCCCCAGGGTATTTTCGGGCAGGAAATACATAATTATCAAGTGGTCTGAATGACACATCATGATCTGAATTGATTTTAGTAGCACATAGCCTGATTGTCTACGTACAGTAGTGTAATGAATGAATGGAAACTTTATTTAACAGATTGGAGAATGGCTACAATACAGTACAGCTCAATACACACAATATTAAAATGGTGAAGTGCTTTGAGCAGGATAAACTTATAATATACAGTGTTACAGTTATACTGTTACAGTATATAATATACAAATATATAAATACCGTCATAAAAAATTTATTTAATTAATATTTTAATTTTTTTATTTATTCTTTGCAATAACTGTGCTGCACCCCCCATTCCAACGTGCCTGGCTCAAGGACACTTCGACACACTGCCGGGAGGAGTCGGAATCGAACCGGGAACCTCTACCTCCTGAGCCACTGTCGCCCCTTTAAAACAATACAAACAACTAATTCACTGAATTTGAAGTTCACTGAATTCCTTGACAGCTGATAGAAACACCTTTCCAGCGTTCGTGTAACAACAACAGGTGTTTGATATCGGGATTAATAATGGACTACAAATGCCCCTGCGAATTCTAAAACAGCCTCAGTGCTAACATACTGTAGACAGGTGGTAAATGGTGCATTTATATACTGTAGCAGCTTTTATCCAAAGCGCTTTAATAATAATAATAATACATTTTATTTATAAAGCGCTTTTCAGGAACCCAAAGACGCTGACAATGAGCAAAACCAATGAACAGAGAAACAAAGAACAACAGGGAATAAGCAACATTCTGAATATGCAGGACATACAACCACGGGTAACAAGTAACAGATACAGAGTCCAGTAGGGGAACAGTCAGGGAAGTAAGGAAACAGAGGGGAGGGAGGGGGGGCAGGAGAGGGAGAGAAAGTAGGGAAGGGGAGGGGAGGTGGTAGGTTGGAGGAGCGTGGTTATGGGTAGGGAATGTTGTATGCTTGGGAGAACAGGTAGGTTTTTAGTCGGGATTTGAAGGTGGAGAGTGACCCATTCACACACCAATGGCGGAGGCGACCATACAAGGTGCCAACCTGCTGATCTGGAGCAGTTAGGGGTTAAGCGTCTTGCTCAAGGACACTTCGACACGCTGCCACGGAGGAACCTTCCGACTACCAGACGACCAGCTCTACCTCCTGAGACACTGTAGAACATTTTGACTCTTCCTCACATCAGATGTGTTGTGCATTCCGAGGAGTAGCTACTCACACTCTGCGTTCACTCCGTTCATTAACCCTTTCACTGCCACACGACATAAGGTTAGCCCTTTCACTGCCACACGACAGAAGGTTAGCCCTTTACTATCACACAACCGACTGCGATGCTCCATCATTAGCATTATTAGCTCCGCAAATGCGGAGCTAATGATGCTAATGATGGAGCATCGCCGTCGGTTGTGTGATAGTAAAGGGCTAACCTTCTGTATTGTCACAGTGAAAGGGTTAACCGGCTGTCGTGTGGCAGTGAAAGGGTTAATTGTCCGCAGTGCTTGGGGGTAGGGCTCGGCGATATGGCCTAAAAATAAAATCTCAGATTAAAAAAAACAATAATCAATTTCCGATTTTAATCAATTTTTTCTCTTGAAAACTAGGAACGCCAAGGAAATCATTCAAATAACCTTTGTTATTATTTGACAAAAAAAATAATCAAACCAAGATGAATTTCCCTATTGGGATTGAAGTGCAAACCTAACTTTCACCAATCTTCACTTAAAAAATTTAAAATAATAATATATACATATTATCGTCCTCACCGCTGGCTGGCTGCATATCTACTGGCATGTTGTAGACGTGTCCCTCTCTTCCATGTTGTAGACGTGTACCTCTCTTCCATGTTGTAGACGTGTACCTCTCTTCCATGTTGTAGACGTGTCCCTCTCTTCCATGTTGTAGACGTGTACCTCTCTTCCATGTTGTAGACGTGTACCTCTCTTCCATGTTGTAGACGTGTACCTCTCTTCCATGTTGTAGACGTGTCTCTCTCTTCCATGTTGTAGACGTGTACCTCTCTTCCATGTTGTAGACGTGTACCTCTCTTCATGTTGTAGACCAGGGGCGGATTTAGGATTGTAGGAGATGCGGGGCTTAGCCCAGATAGGTGCCTGCGTAGTTTATTTAACTAAATAAAATTGAATAAAACATTTAATATTTAATCAGTATGCAAGTTAAATGTGATCTGAATAATCAGATATTTTATTTATTTTTTTATTTTATTCTTTATTCTTATTACGGTATTATCATTTAATTTTTTCTTGTTTAAACTGTGGATTGTTTGTTTCTTTGTATATGGTATAAATTATTATTTTGTGTAAATTAGGTTGTACACCGACCATCAAGTAATACTTGTTTAGTTTAGGATAATCTTCTTCCTGCTCCTTTTGCCCATGGTATGGTATTTATGATTTTGTATGAAAAACGCTATGATTGTATTGTTTCCATGTGGCAAATAAAACTCTGAATCTGAGTCTGAACAGTCCCCCCGCTCACCGCGGCCATATCAAGACGCTCTGACGTCATATAGTCCGTAGGTGTTTGTTACCGCTCCTCTTTTCACAGTGGCACTTGATTGAACAAATAAATGTGTCTGCATATTCCCTCCGCTTAATCTACTGGGCTCTGGGGCTGAGGGAGTTATTTTGGGATATTAAATTCATAGATCATCGTTATACAAGCTGCAGGCTTCAAAGTGTCGTTAATATTCAGATCCTGAAGATCCTGTGTAGCTCTCTCTCTCACATCCCTCCTCTCTTGTCACGACGCCGCCTCTCTCATGGGTTTACAAGCGGTCGGTCGCGGGTTCACTTTTCAAATACCTCTTTTCTTTGCGGTGGTTCTGACGCCTGCTAGATCCCAGAGGTGTTTGTTTCCCCAGTTGTGAGTAACACCAGTAGGTGATACTTTCCTGTGCGCTTAGACGCTGCCGGCTGGTCGGGGGACGAGACGTAGACGGCGGTCTTGTCGGATAGCGAGGCATAGGGTGACCAGGTGTCCCCCTTTTGGTTGTACTGTCCCACCATTTGACCAAATGTCCCGCGTCCCTCATATTGAGAGGATGTCCCTCTTTTCGAAGCCAAAAAAAAACATGCGTCTAAAAGCCCCTCCCTACAGACAGTAAACGTAGCAACCCGCCTCTTGTCCACACACATTGCTCTGATTGGTTATAGTACTTTAGCGCGCTGCTTGCCTGCTTGTGACGTGACTGAGTCGTGACGCTACCTCATATCGCAGATCTGATTGGTTATAGTAATTTAGCGCACTGCTCTGCTCGTGAGAGTTGAACTTGTGACGCTACCTCATATCGCAAATCTGATTGGTAAAAAAAAACACAACAACATTACAAGCGAACTAGTTCAAGATGGAAAGCAGTAAAAAGAAACGGACCTGCAGTTACAACCAAGACTGGAAAACGACACATGACTGGGTGAGGCAGATGGCAGGCAATCCGCAGCAGGCTTTCTGTGTTTTGTGTCATAGTTCGTTTTCAATTGCGCATGGAGGAGAATACGACTTGAAGCACCACAGTGGACGTGAGTCTCACTTGAAAGTGGTTCACCAAAAAGAAACATCCAGATCTATGGATACGTTTCTTTTTAAACCAAACAATGATAGCCAGACGGACAAGGTCACTGCAGCTGAGATAACAAGTGTCTATCACACTGTACAACACTCCCATTCATACAGGTCAGCCGACTGTGTATGAAACTAGCTCCTGTCATTTTGCCAGACTCAGTTATTCTAATAAAAAAAATTACATTATCTATCTGTCCCACTTTGTCCCCCCAAAATCTTACTGTTGTCCCACTTTGTCCCACCAAAATCTTACTGTTGTCCCACTTTTGGACTTTTTGCATCTGGTCACCCTAGCGAGGCAGGATGGAGGATCTGTTTAGGCCTACAGAGCTCTCCATGGGCAAGCCCCCCCCAAGTCAAGTCAAGAGTTTTATTTGTCACGGCATACAAGCATACAGTGAAATGCAGGGGGTCATGCCCGCAGCGATTCTGCAATAATACAAGTAATAAGAATAAGACATAACAGGTATAATGTACATAAAGTTTACAAAAAGCATGGTAAGACATGCTAAGGTCCTGCGATAGAGCATACACTGTTAGCTACGGATGAGGCACTGGGTCTTATGTACACTACTGTACAATGCTATACTATACAATCTACAGTTATACTATATATCCTTATGCTATCTTGCTATATCCATCTGTTTACTATACAAGAACCACTGTTTACTATACAAGAACCACTCCTGTTCTTTATTTTAATTTTTTTTTAAGTGGCCTTTCCATTGTGAGCGTGTGCAGCATGTGTGTGTGTGTTCATGTTAAAGTGACTGTTAGTGACTGTTCAAGACTATGATGGCCTGGGGGAAGAAGCTGAGCCGAAGTCTCTCTGTCCTAGTTGCTGGTGCTTGCAGGCGGTGAGGGTCTTTCATTATTCTGCAGGCTCTGGATTTGCACCTCTTGTTATATAAGTCCGGCAGGGGTGGTAGTGCAATATGCGTCTGCTGAGTGCACCACTCTCTGTAGGGCCTTCTTGTCCTGTGCCTTGCTGTTTCCATACCAGGCAGTGATGTTTCCGGTCAAGATGCTCTCTACAGCTCCGGAGTAGAAGGACTGGAGTATCTTCCCAGATACTCTGAACTTCCTTAACTGTCTCAGGTGGTAAAGGCGCTGCTTCGCCTTCTTTACGACTGAGTCTATGTGTGTTGTCCATGTCAGGTCCTCTGAGATGTGGACCCCCAGGTACTTAAAGCTGCTCACCCTGTCCACGGTAGCCCCGTTTATGCTCAGTGGTGTGTGTGCCTCCTGCTGTCTCCTCCTAAAAGCCACGATCAGCTCCTTGGTTTTACCAATGTTCAGGAGCAGGCTGTTGTCCTGACACCAGCGTTCCAGTACATCAACCTCTTCCCGGTAGGCCTTCTCGTCGTCGTCAGAGATCAGCCCCACCACCACTGTGTTGTCCGCAAACTTCACTATGGAGTTGGAGCTGAACTTGGCCACACAGTCATGTGTGTACAGTGAATACAGCAGGGGGCTCAGAACACAGCCCTGGGGGGACCCGATACTCAGGGTGATGGTGTTGGAGGTCTGACCCCCCACCCTGACCGCCTGCGGGGCCTTTCACTCAGAAAGTCCAGTATCCAGGCGCTCAGAGCGGAGCTCAGACCCAGCTCGATCAGCTTGTCCACCAGTCTGGTGGGGACTATGGTGTTGAAAGCTGAGCTATAGTCAATGAACAACAGTCTCACATAGCCCCCCTTCTGGCAGTCTAGGTGAGAGAGGGTGCTGTGTAGCGAGCTACATTAGCGAGCTCATCTACCCACTTTCCTCCAGCCGGTCACTGCGGTCATCAGCAGCTCCTGGTGGGGCCCAGGACCAGGCTGGAAACTAAAGAGGACCGGTGACAGCCCCAAGGCTCTAGAACAACTTCCCCTAAACATGAAAACCGCTCCCTCTCTGAACCCATTTTTAAAAGGCAGCTAAAAACATACCTCCACAGGCAGGCTTTTAAACACGTATAGCCATTTTTCTATTCAATGTCTTTTAGTTTTTTGTTGTCTATACTGTTGTTTTAGCTCATTTGAATGTTTTATTCTTTTCTTCAAATGTTTCATCTTACTGTATTTTATTGATGTTACATATTACTGTTGTAAAGCACTCTTGCTGAGAAGGGCGCTATATAAATAAAGTTACTTACTTACTTACTTACTTACTTACTTACTGTAGGATGCACGACTGGGTCCTGCTCCAGCATGGAAGATACAGACAGATACAGACAGTGGCTCAGGAGGTGGATAAATGGTAAATGGTGCATTTATATAGCGCTTGTATCCAGTGGTGCGTTATTGAAATCATCTGGGGTGACACGCACCACGTGCACGCGCGCTCCCGGCGCGTGCGCGCGCTCCCGCGAATGCGCGAAGGCGGCCATGCAAGGTGCCAACCAGTGTTAATTTTGTCAACTAAAATGATGACGAAAGATGTTCGTCAACAAAGGTTTTTTTCATGACGACAACAAGACTTGACGTCACGTTATTGAAGACCATGTGACGCTAATGAGACAAAATCGTTTATTAAATATCGTTGACCACAACTGAGGACACAAAAATGTAATTTACAAAAACCAGGACGAAATTTCTCTTCATGTATGTTGATATTGTTGACTAAAACAAGACTAGACAAAATAATTATAACTTTTCTTAATGCCATCGTCCCGACAGAGCAGTGTGACAGTGAGCTCTGTTATTAGCATTAGCTGAAGAGCTATTTGAAAAGCTAGTTTTAGCTTAATGTTACCTTGGCTAAAGTTGGGACTATTCATAATCCAGCTGCAGACCTGCAAGCAATGTACAGCAAGTTGGCAAAGGAGTATTCCAAGGTAAATCACTTTTTCACCAGTAATGTTACATTGTTTGTATTTCCATCTAGCTTGTGTTAACTAGTGGCTAACCTAGCTCATGCTAATGTGGCTAACTGATCTACCTCTCGCACACAATTAATGACATGTTGCGGACAGCCATACCAGTGACAATGTTTAGCTTTTAGTGCCAAATGCTAAGAGTCTGAGGCGGAGTCTCAAAAGAGAATGTTGAATATTTATTGTGCATTAAAAATCACAACATAGCCTCTGCTACTACTAGCTAACCTAAACAGAGCCTTCTGGAAGCAAGTGCAACAACGTATAATGTCCGTGTGGAACCAATGTGTCAACAACCTTTCCGTGGGTGAAGCATAGTTGAGCATAGTTGTCATTTAATATTGTGAGTATGTGGCCAAGCAGTGGAACAACTGTAGTCAGAGGCAGGTTGTCATCATCATCACACGGTGGTTGGTTTTTATTCTCTTGGTTATTTTGCTCACCAGTGGGAAAAACGGGCAAAAACCATATTTAACACAACTAGACACAAAAATACAAAACGATTACACTTTCTATCAACAAATTATCAACAACTAGGCCCTTGGCTAAAGAAACTACAGTAGCTCCAGCATGGCTGAGTCTCTATCCAAGCCTGCTGCTACTTCTCCCTGAAACCATGAAGTGCTTTGAGAAGCTAGTAAAGGGCTACATCTGCTCCTCCCTCCCCATCAACCTGGACCCCCTGCAATTTGCATACCGCCCCAACAGGTCCACAGAGGACGCCATAGCCCATGTGCTGCACACAGCAGCATCACACCTGGACAAGAGGCAGGGGAACTATGTGAGAATGCTGTTCATCGACTACAGCTCAGCATTCAATACCATAGTCCCCTCCAAACTCATAGCCAAGCTCAGGGACCTGGGCTTGAACTATGACCTCTGCCAGTGGGTCTTGGACTTCCTGACGGGCAGACCCCAGGTGGTGAGAGCAGGCAACTGCACCTCCTCATCCATCACCCTCAACATAGGGGCCCCCCAGGGCTGTGTTCTGAGCCCCCTCCTCTACTCCCTGTACACACATGACTGTGTGGCACAGCGGAACAACAACACAATCATCAAATTTGCTGACGACACAGTAGTAGTGGGCCTGATCTCTGCAAACGACAAGAGGGCCTACCTGGAGGAGGTCAAGGTTCTAGCGGGATGGTGTCAAGAGAACAACCTCTCCCTGAACATCAGCAAAACAAAGGAGATGATTGTGGACTTTAGGAGGTCGGGGGTCAGGGACTACAGCCCCCTCAGCATCGACGGGGTACCGGTTGAGAGAGTGAACAGTTTTAAGTACCTCGGAGTCCACATATCCGAGGACTTGACATGGACCTCACACACTGACAGTGTTGTGAAGAAGGCACGACAAGCCTCTACTTCCTCAGACGCCTAAGGAAGTTCCAAGTCAGTCAGAAGATCCTTAAAAACTTCTACTCATGCACAATAGAGAGCATCCTCACTGGCAATATCACCTCCTGGTTTGGGAATAGCACCGCACAAGACCGTAGCAGACTACAGAGAGTGGCCCGCTCAGCCGAACGCACAATTGGAGGGGGGCTTCCCACTCTCCAGGGCATTTACAACAAGCGGTGCATGGGCACGGCTAAGAGAATTATCAAAGACTCGAGCCACCCAAACAACTGCCTCTTTGAACTGCTGCGGTCAGGCAAGCGATACCGAAGTCTCATCGCCAGCACAGAGAGACTCAGAAGAAGCTTCTATCCCCAGGCCATCAGGATGCTCAACGAACAATAACACTATGTAACAACCATCAAATGCACTCACACCCACACGCACACACTCACTTTAAACATACAACTCACTGGGCGGCTATGTGATGCAGTGGGCAGGGCGCTCACCACGAATACTGGAGACTGGGCTCGAACAGGTTCGCCTCCCTGTTCGAGCCCAGCACTCCACATTGCTTTCAGTTTAGCTGGTCGTCCGCACTAATACACATTGGCAGTATTAGGGGGAGGGAAACTGATGGGTGGGGATGGGGCGTTGTGGACAGCGACTCCTACAGGTCGGTTGGTGCGCCTGCGCAGTAGGATCAGGAAGCGACGGGGGCGGGGCCCCTCCAAAGCCCAGACCCCCTCACTGCAGCACCCACTTTAACCACTTTAGTACACCTAAGCACACTTTATATTCATCTGTAAAGAATTTGCACTACAACCCATACCTCATTACACCTTACTGTAAATTATAGTGTACCTAAATTGTACCTCATCCCACTTCTGCTTTGCACTGTATAGTATATTGTATGGTAACTTACTTCTACTCTACATAGATCATTGTATGTATATATGTATATACTGAACATTTTGTCTACGTACTTGACTTCTATTTTATACTTGCTATACTTATTTTATTATCTACCTTTGCCTAGCACAGTCTCTGGAGTGAAACAGAAAGAAGCATTTTGTATAAAAGTATTCTGTACTAGGGCGGTCAGGTGGCGTAACGGAGATTGCGTTCGTCACCAAACCCCGGAGTGGCTAGATTCGCCTGTTCAAATCCAGCTCACATCTCCGGGGTTGTCACCAGCTTGGCTGGCCGTTCACACTAATACAATTGGCAGTATTAGAGGGTGGGAGAAGCTGGCGGGGTGGGTCCGGGTCGTTGTAAACAGCGACTCCTACAGTTCGGTCGGGGCGCCTGCTAAGCGCGGATAGGACTTGAGTGGGATAGTGTGATCCTTCCACACGCTACGCCCTCTCAATGAGAATCTGCGCTGCCAGGTGAAAAGAAGCGGTTGATTGGCTGGACGTGTGTCGGAGGAAGCACGTGATAGCCTCCACTCTCCCAGACCGACTGTGGGGGGTAAGTGCGCAGCGACCAGGAAGGGGATTGGGAATTGGCATAATGACTAACATTGGGATGGGAGAAAATCGGAGGAAAATGGAGGGGGAAAAAGATAAAAAAAAAAAAGATAAAAAATATTCTGTACTTCTGTATGACAACTAATAAAGAAACTTGAGCTTCTATCCCTGGCTTTATCCTGGAATCTCCTCCTACAGGGACAAACCAAAAATACAACAATTAATTAATACAGACAATATTTTACACATTCAATAATTCTGTACAACATGGATACATCACTCCATACCGATCTACCATCACAAAACACTAAACGGTGTTTAGGGCACTTCATAAGCCTATTCCCTTCTCATTATGAACCCCCCCCCCCTAAATCTCCCCTCCAGAAAAGGCTTTGGCCTCTCCCAGTTCTGGTTGGGCAGCCAGAGATTCTACCAGGAACCAAGTGGGAGCACAGAGACAAACAGGGTATTTGTTAACACATTTATTTACTTTAAATCCACATAAAGGTTATAATTTAACAGAAGGTTTGTCTTCTGTGCCTGGGTTCTACCAGTACCTATATACAAAATATAACCAAGCCAAAAAGCCTAAGCTAAATGTTTGGTAGCATGACCACATGTGGGGACCAGGGCTAAACCAATTAAGACTCTGAGGCAAACCATTATAGGTAGGTATGCTCGATATTGGCTTTTTTACCGATACCGATATACCGATATTGTCCAACTCTTAATTTCTTATACCGATATCAACCGATATCAACCGATACCGATATATGCAGGGTCCCCCCCCCCCCCCAAAAAACTGAATAATTTCAGGTAATTAACATTACATATGCCTTGTTGTGGAATTAACATAACATTGTGCATACTTTTGACAATGAATAAAATCAGAATTTGTTCTTACTTGCTTGCCTGGGTAAATAAAGGTTATAGAAATGTAAAAAAAATTAAATAAAAAATTTGAAAACCGATACCGATATTTTACGACATCACATTCTAATGCCAATATCGGTAGGCCGATAATATCGGTAGGCCGATAATATCGGTAGGCCGATAATATCGGTAGGCCGATAATATCGGACATCCCTAATTATAGGGCATGGGGTAGCCCCGTGACAAGGGCATATTACAAAAAAGATTATAAAAAAAAGAACTGTATTTATCAATTAACAAGTCCGAGTCCTCGTCTGCATCCGAATGCAGTCAATGCTCGAGTCCAAGTCATCGGTGCTCAAGTCCAACTCGAGTCTGAGTCCTGGACTCGAGTACTACAACACTGCCCCCACACACACAACACGACATGTCCACTGCATTACAATGATCAGCTGTCAGTCGTGGGTCGTATTACTGCGTTGCCTTAGAGCAGGGGTGTCAAACTCATTTTCACAGAGGGCCACATCAGCATTATGGTTGCCCTCAAAGGGCCAAAGACCATATGTAAATGTAGCTACACATTTACATATTGTTAAACATGGTGTTTCTGTATTTATTACTTATTCAAGTTATACATATTGCATATTCATTTGCATAAATGTAAAAATATATGTTAACTTATGTTATTTTAACAAATAATTTTAGTTTATCAGAACCCCATATTACTCCACCAATCAATGATCAAACCATTCAAGTAAATAACAAAGAAGAATATCATCAAATACAAGCTATGACATTAAGTTTGTTCAAAACCTTTTTGTCACAGTCAAGAGGGGCAGAACTAACAACTGAGCTGCAAAGAACACGTGGGACAGATGTAGCAGATGTTACAAAAACAAATGGCTGCACACAACCTTGCAGAGGCCATACATCCAACTAATGGGAGATAGTTTAATTAACTTTAATTAACAGATTGCAGAATGGGTACAATACAGTACAGCTCAATACACACAATTGTTAAGGGGATGCAGACCAGAGAAAGACTTTCGACTTGTTTACATCAGGGTCCCCCATTTTCAATTCGTAATGAAATTGCTATTATGTGTCTGCATGAACACACAACTGTAACTGTACTCAAAAATAACAAAATAAGGGTTGTCTCAGTTCACAACTATATTGGTCAAGTTTTGGGTGGGACTTGTTTGCGTCCCTACAGCTTCTTATTCAATTGAGCGAGATGCTCGGTTATGTCACACAGCCAGTTTGCATCTGACAGTTCAGACAATATTTCTTCAACCCTTTGTTACCTATTCCGCCTGGATCTTTTTTGTATTTTGGGCTGTAAAATTGTCAAAGAATGTCTGAGGAGTAAGTGCTTTTGGCTTTTTTCCTTTGTTACCTCAGATGTTCAACATACATGTATGTGTAAGAATGTGTAATAACTAAGGCTGTCAAAGTTAAAGCTTTATTAACGCATTAACCCACAATTATTGTAACACTGCTATTTTTTAACCCAATATTAATGTAAAAAAAAAAAAAAAAAAAAAAAAATTTTTTTTTACCTGAGCTCTTGGGGGGCCACATCAAATGACGTGGCGGGCCGAATTTGGCCCGCGGGCCGTGAGTTTGACACCTATGCCTTAGAGACATTATAGCGGTGCTTTTACCGTCAGAGGGATCGTTTCTAGCCCTAGAGTAGAGTGCCTTCACAGCACAATCAATGCTGCTCCTCGTGCTCGTAGGACAAGTTGGTCGGCCACAAACCGATTCAAAGTCAATGGGGTCGAGCTCCTGTCTGTATATAAGCTGATTTTCAACTATACTAATGATAAGTTCTATTAAAGTAAGATGATAAGATAAAATGATCCTGTATTAATAACCGTCTAACCGTCTGTAGTGTGGTAGTGAACGGTTAACCTTCTGTAGTGTGCGCCTGAAAGGGTTAAAGGGATAGTTCTCCCGTGTGTACACAAGCTGGATGAGGCTCACTGAACACGACTGTGTGCACAGTGGACCTGTCTCACCCCCCCAGTGTCTCACCCCCCCACAGTGGACCTGCACAATGTTTGAGTTTTTATATAGAAAAAAATCTTTTTTTTGGCTTTATTGTACACCGTGTTCTCAGTTCTGAAACAGAACATGTACCCATTATACTCTTCAAATACCCCTCTGGGTACGCTCCTGTGTGTCATCCCAACCCCTTCCCAATTCACTGTCTATGGAGGTGATTTTAAGGTGACACTTCCGGCTCTCGACATGAACGGTCGCAGAATATCCAGCTCTTGCTGTTCCCATGGAAACCAACAACAAAAATCAACAAAAAGAAGATATACAGGAATATTTATGCATTTCTTGCTCGCCATACTTTGGATTACAGACGTGTGCCTGAATTCAGCACAGAATCGTCAGGAAACGGCGGTGGAAGGCAACAAACGCGCAAATCTACAGTCCCATTGTGACTTTTACCTGTTGAATGGCTCGGAGAGTAAACATCCGGCTATTGGAGCGGCAACTATTCACAGACTGTTGACGGCGAATCCCGAAAGAAAGAGACTACCCCCGACAGGCAAGTTTGATAGAAAATCGATGTTTTTATTGTATTTGCTCCTGTCTGGAGACATTCATCAGAACCCAGGACCTGTTTTAACGCGCCAACAGGCGAAGAATCAACGGCTCATCCTCACACCGTCAATAGCATGCATCTCCACACCGTCGCCGGCCCAGGACACAACGGCCAGCGGATGCACCAACCGACCAGCAGGCGGCGACATCCCCTCACCGAAGCCCAAGCAGAGGAGCCGAGATGCAAGAGGGAGAGAGCTTGCAATCAGGGGACTCATATCAGCGCGGGACGTGAGCACCAGGGACCCGCCGGTTGACTCGGCTAGCCCCGCCAGGACAGCTAGTCTAACCGACCCACCCCCCCTCCCCCACAACGGAGGGCCTCCAGAGACATCTGAGGACAGCAACCAGCCCCCCCCCCCCACGTTGCGGGTTTTCACACCGACCAAATACACCAGCAGAGGACAAAGGATCATCCCCACCCCCCCTCCTAACATCAATGAACACAGGACCCCATCCCCCCCTCCCCACCTACCGCCACAAGATCAACCACACGGACTAGGATCCCCCACCCCCCCTCCGGACATCACAGAGCCCCCCCCCCTTCCCACAGAAGAAGAATCCTACCTTTATCTCAATGATATTGACGACACAGCAGATAAAAACGGACTACATATCTTTCATCTTAATGTAAATAGCCTCAGGCACAAACTGGCAGAAATAAGAAATCATTTCAGTAGCGGAAAGGTAAACATACTATGTTTCTCAGAAACCAAACTGGACCCATCAGTAACAGACCCGGAAATTGAATTAGAGAACTATTCTTTAGTCCGCAATGACAGGAACAGGCATGGAGGAGGTGTCTGTATGTACATCCATCAAGACACCAAATTTATTAACCGTACAGACCTAGATCATGAGGCTATTGAAACTGTTTTTGTAGAAATTCTATTTGAAAGGGCTAAATCTGTTCTAGTCGGCACAATTTACAGACCGCCAGACCAAAATGGCTTTTATGACGTGTTGGATGAGTGCTTAGCTGGAGTTGAGGATACAGAAATGATTCTTATTGGGGATTGGAACACGGATATGCAACAAAAAGATGCACCCGTCTTCAAATCCTACAATAGGTTTTGTGATCTGCACGGCCTCAGCCAACTAATCACACAACCCACACGTGTGTGTGAGTCAACTCAGACTACCATTGACCTCATCCTGACCTCTGACAAGTCCAAGATCGCCAATAAAGGGGTTATAGCATGCGGGTTAAGTGATCATTATATGATATTCTGTACCCGCAAAAAGCTAAAACAAAAGGCTGGCTGTCAAAAAACAGTCACATCTAGAGACCTAAAAACATACTCTAGCGAGGCCTTTAACCTTGAACTGGAGGGTCTGGACTGGTCAGATGAACTCAATGGTACACTGGTTGAAGAAACATGGCTTGGCTTCAAAACCAAATTTTCAACGATACTAAACAACATGGCCCCCCTAAGAACCACCAGGGTAAAAAATCGCGCTGAGCCGTGGATGCACGCTGAAATACTGACCGCTATGAAAACCAGAGACAAAAAATGCTCTGAGTTTCGTAAAAGTCAGTCAAAGCTTAACATAAGCACGAGCAGTGAACTCCAAGCCCACGTGACGGAACTCAAACTGGAAAGAAACAGACTAAGAAATGATGTAAACTCCATGATCAAAACAGCAAAGAAAAAATTCATCAATGACAAAACCGAGGAAAACAAAAACAAACCGCGTGAACTTTGGAAATTACTCAATAACCAACTAGGCTGCAGTAAAAAACTTTAAACCAGATTCTCAAACATAAACATAAAGACGGACAACACGCTCATCACAGAAAAGCTGGATGTAGCCAATTACTTAAATAGTTTCTTCACAAACATAGCCACAACACTGGTAAACAAACTACCCTCCCACTCAGGGCATTATGGGGTAGAACACATAGTAGCTTACTACAAAAACCTAGGGGTCCACAAAGACGACTTCAAACTGGAAATGGTAACAACAGATGAGGTACTCAAAAAACTGAGCGCCCTCCAACCTAACAAGGCCACTGGCCATGACAACATCCCCTCCAAATTCCTCAGAGACTCAGCAGCCGCCATCACCCCAGTCATCACACACATAATAAACCTCTCTATAAAACAGGGACACGTCCCCAAGGACTTCAAAATTGCGAGAGTGACCCCTCTGCACAAAAAAGGCAGTAAATTAGACCCAGGCAACTACCGCCCTGTTTCTATCCTTACCTCCATCTCGAAAGTCATGGAAAAAATTGTATACGAACAGGTCGAAAAATACCTTGCGGAAAAAAATCTAATCTACGAATTCCAATCTGGCTTCAGAACATCCCACTCCACTGACACATGCCTTCTCTATTTAAACGACCACATCAAACAAGAGGTGGACGCGGGCAAATACTGCGGCATGGTCATGCTGGACCTACAAAAGGCCTTCGACACTGTCAATCACACCATTCTGATTGACAAGCTAAAAGCAATTGGTTTTGATAGTCTATCAGTGAGCTGGATGCAATCCTACCTGGAGGGGAGAGAGCAGATGGTGGAGGTAAACGGTACCCTATCCCCCCCCCTCACAGTAAACTGTGGTGTTCCACAAGGAAGCATACTAGGTCCGCTACTGTTCCTAATTTATGCAAATGACATGTCGTCAGCTTGTGACTGCAACTTGTTCCTGTTTGCGGACGACTCAGCCCTGCTGGTCTCTGACAAGAACAAGTTACAGGTTGAAAAAACCCTCAGCTCAGAACTAAGCAAAATCTGCATATGGCTCGCTGATAACAAACTATCATTACACATGGGCAAAACAGAGTCCATTCTCTTCGGTTCAAATAACAAACTCAGCAAGACCGACGGCTTCTCAGTTACAGTGGGTGACAATATTGTCACAAGGAAAGAAGATATTACCTACCTGGGTTCCATCCTAGAGGCAAATCTTTCCTGTGACAAAATGGCATCCAATGTAATAAAAAAAGTCAACCAACGAACTCGTTTCTTGTACCGGATCTCCTCACTGGTAAACAAGAATACCCTGAAGACTCTAGCAGGAGCACTCATTCAAGGGTACTACGACTATGCTTGCACCTCATGGTACCAAAGCACCTCAAAGGCGCTAAAAACAAAATTACAAACATCTCAAAACAAACTGGTCAGACTACTGCTTGACCTTACTCCTAGAACCCACCTCACCCCTGCCCACTTTGACAACCTAGGATGGCTTAGAGTAGACGACAGAGTACAGCAACTTGCAATGGGCCTGGTCTACAAGATACACTACACGACCAAGGTACCCATGTACATGACTAAATACTTCCCAAAGGTCAGTGAATACCACGATCACAACACCAGAGGGAGCTCCACAAATCATGTTAAACCCAGATTCGGATCAAACAAGGGACTAAACACGTTTCGCAATTATGCCACATCAATGTGGAACGCCCTACCCAAAGCTGTAAAGGAATGTGAATCACTACCCACTTTCAAAAACACTCTCAAAAAACACCTAAGGGAGACTGCAACTCGAAACTGGCCCCTGTAAATGTCCGAACACAACCCCCTCCAATGTACAGTAAATTACCAAGTATGGTCTTGTCAATAATCCAATGTACAGTGTTGTTTGTACAGTTGTACAGTGTCCCCCACCCACCCCTCCTACCCACCCCCCCCCCACCCACCCACCCAACCACCTCCAATGTACAGTCCCCACCCACCCCTCCTACCCAACCCCCCCCCCCCCCCCCACTCCTACCCACCCCCCCCCCCCCAACCACCTTCAATGTACAGTCCCACCCCCACCTACCCAGTCCTATGTACAGTTTCTACGCCTAATGTATATACTCTTTTCTTTCTGGACTCTTTTTGTATCACAAATACAGTACTGTAATTGCAAATCTGGTATGTCAAATGTATAGATGTAGCAGTACTGTCTATCTGTATGTCATGTATGTCATATATGTTACGATGAATTGGAAATGGGGGACCCTGGTGTAAACAAGACGAAAGTCTTTCTCTGGTCTGCATCCCCTTAACAATTGTATGTATTGAGCTGTACTGCACTGTACCCATTCTGCAATCTGTTAATAAAGTTTTCATTCATTCATTCATTCATATTCACCTGGGGTGTCTCACCTTACTGATATCATTCCTCCTTGACAGTAATGATGTTGTCTACGTTGGCCAGGCCTCGCTGTGGCGTCTCCAGCTGGTCCAAAAGGCTGCTGCTCGGCTGTTGACAGGGACATGCAGACGGGAGCACATCACTCCTGTCCTCGCCTCCCTTCATTGGCTGCCTGTGCAGTTTAGGGTACATTTTAAGATCCTGCTGTTTGCATATAAAGCAATACATGGTCTGGCCCCACCCTACCTCACAGAGATCCTGCACCCCTACTACACCCCATTACGGTCTCTGAGGTCTGCTGACCAGTCCCTCCTTGTTGTCCCCAAATACAGGCTAGCCCCCAAACTGTGGAACGAGTTGCCCCCCCACATTAGGCTGGCCCCAACGCTCCCAATGTTTAAGTCCCATCTTAAAACACATCTCTTCTCCCTAGCATTTAAAAAAGAATTACAGTGTGCTGTCATTTGTTGCTAGTTCTGAGTGTTTATCTGACTAGGTGTTAGCCCATGAACTCTGTTTATCTGACTAGGTGTTAGCCCATAAACTCTGTTTATCTGACTAGGTGTTAGCCCATGAACTATGTTTATCTGACCAGGTGTTAGCCCATGAACTATGTTTATCTGACCAGGTGTTTAGCCCATGAACTCTGTTTATCTGACCAGGTGTTAGCCCATGAACTCTGTTTATCTGACTAGGTGTTAGCCCATGAACTCTGTTTATCTGACTAGGTGTTAGCCCATGAACTCTGTTTATCTGACTAGGTGTTAGCCCATGAACTCTGTTTATCTGACTAGGTGTTAGCCCATAAACTCTGTTTATCTGACTAGGTGTTAGCCCATGAACTCTGTTTATCTGACTAGGTGTTAGCCCATAAACTCTGTTTATCTGACTAGGTGTTAGCCCATGAACTCTGTTTATCTGACCAGGTGTTAGCACATGAACTCTGTTTATCTGACTAGGTGTTAGCCCATAAACTCTGTTTATCTGACTAGGTGTTAGCCCATGAACTCTGTTTATCTGACCAGGTGTTAGCACATGAACTCTGTTTATCTGACTAGGTGTTAGCCCATGAACTCTGTTTATCTGACTAGGTGTTAGCCCATAAACTCTGTTTATCTGACTAGGTGTTAGCCCATGAACTCTGTTTATCTGACTAGGTGTTAGCCCATGAACTCTGTTTATCTGACTAGGTGTTAGCCCATAAACTCTGTTTATCTGACTAGGTGTTAGCCCATGAACTCTGTTTATCTGACTAGGTGTTAGCCCATGAACTCTGTTTATCTGACTAGGTGTTAGCCCATGAACTCTGTTTATCTGACCAGGTGTTTAGCCCATAAACTTTGTGTTTATCTGACTAGGTGTTAGCCCATGAACTCTGTTTATCTGACTAGGTGTTAGCCCATAAACTCTGTGTTTATCTGAATCAAAATATCAACGCTCAGCCCATAGACTTGACTAGACTTGATCTAGTCGGTCGATGATCTTAGACATTCCACATCAAAGAGGGCACCTCTGACTCTTTATAATCTTTTTTTTTATCTACTTTTTCTCCTCCTTTTTTTCTGTGATTTTTCTGCCAATTTCTCTGCCAATTCTCCCTCCCCTATCCTGATCGTTGCTCGCATATGCCCCCCGCTGGCCGGTGGTAGGGAGGATGGAAGCCTTGCATCACATGTCCCCTCCGTTACATGTGGAGGCAGCCTGTCACATCTTTTCACCTGGCAGCGCGGACTCTCATTTGGCGAGGAGTAACGTGTAGGAGGCTCAAACTGCCCCCCCGTCATTTTTCCTGACTTTGTTGTGTAGGCGCCCTAACCGACCTGTAGGAGTCGCTGTTCACAATGACCAGACTGCCACCCTTCGACTTCCCACCCGCTAACTCTGCCAATTGAGTTAGTATGACGGGTGGCCCAAGCCGGAGGCAACGCCGACAGCCGGATTCGAACACAGTGTCTTGGTGACGAGCGCAATGTCCGCTGTGCCACCCAGCCACCCTGACTCTTTATAATCTTCAAACATTCTTTGACACTTGAATTTAGAATTAATTGTGGTATTAAAATGGGGTGGACATGGTAATAATAATTGTATATCGTTTCACTTTCACATTCATTCCACTTCCTGGTTGTCAAAAGGATGATGCAGAGGGTGCAACTGTGGTTCAGGAGGTAGAGTGATTGTCTGGTAATATGAAGGTCCCCAGTTTGACTCTGGCTCCTCACGGCAGTGTGTCGAAGTGTCCTTGAGCAGATTGGCTCCTTGTATGTTGGTATGTGTGTGACTGAATGGATGAATGTGTAAAACATTTTTGGATAAAAGCTCTATATAAATGCAGTCTCTTTACCACATATTTCTCAGTGAGTTGAGGGCCATAACTTTGAATACCTTAGTTTATATATATATATATATTGAATATTTTGCCTGTATACGTCTTGGGTAGGCCTATTTAGTTATCAGACACTGGATTCATCCAAGGACCATCTTACCAGCCCGGTGCTCTTCACTCCTGCCGAGATAGTCTTAGAGATAGTGGAAAATGTCAATAGGAACTCTCCGGAGAAAATGTCAATTCTCTTGAGAGATTTCAGAGTGAAGTTATTTCCCGTCATGAAGACTATGGAGTCTTCTCTCTGTCACTTAGCCGCGTGGCTAATCCACCCCCCGTACCACCCCTTCGGGAAGCAGTAGTGCATTATTTATAAAGTAGCCTTGACTATATAACCCTGGAGGAAACGTCGCCCCAGCGTCTCTAATGGGAACCACTGACTCGACATCATGCATATTACTAAAGTGGACACTTGACTAGTGCCGAGTGCCTTCAAGAAGCCATTTGTAACGTTTTGACTACTGGCTGATCTTGTGATCCGGTGATCTTAGAAGAGGCTTGTTGAAGCTCTGTCTGTTCTGCATGTAACGTTCAGACTGCAGGCAAAAGTGGCTCAAATCAGATTTTCTTTGCTCATAATGTGACTCGGATACATTTTAGTTTTGCTCTAAATCAGATACAGGTCTGATTTTTGTTGTCGTTGCAATGCGACCTCAGTCTGAACAGTCATGCCCCGGGAACTCATGCTCAATTTTACGTCACTCTAGATTGACGTTCATCACAATTCTGCGCTGGCGGGAGTCACTCTGTGAATACAAACATGGAAGACAGCGGTGATGGAGGTGGTCAGTGCGTAAGGCTGTCCCCGAAGCCTGTTTTTGGGATTCGAACTTCGTCAGGGTTTTTTGAACGAACATTCGAACCTTGGTTTTTAATTAAAAAAAAGAAAAAAAATATATATTTTTTAATATTATTATTATTATTTTTATTTTTTATCCTCAAACTAAATCCTCAATTTGAATAAAGTGATTAATCTGATTAAATTAGTATTTTTTATTTTATTAAATCAACTTTCCAGCCCCGGACCCAGCCCAGGGGAAGCCCCAGCCCAACTAAATCAATTAAATCAACTTTCTTTAATGAATATAACTCATCAGTTTCTTTTAATACTATACTATTAGTGTAGCCTAATCTTTATCTGCAACTGTGGGAAAAAAAACATTGGTTTAAACAGAATTAATAGAAAAAAATATAAAAAAAAAAAAAAAAAAAAAATTATTTACTAAAAATAAAAAATTTGAATGTCAGCGTAACGAACGAAGGTTCGAATGTTCGAACGTTTGGGCTCAGCCCTAGGAGGGACAGTGTTTACCTTATAGGTATTCAGGGTGATACTTCTGTACAAGCAAAGCTTGATGGGGCATAATCATAATCATAACCGGTCTGTCTCTCTCACCCCCTCGCCCCCATTATCATCTGCTCACAAATTAGCTGGCTCATAAACTGTGACTGCAGTGTCCTCCGTGTTTACGTCCATCTCTTCATCCACAGCGTGACCCGTTCTGAAATCTGATGTTGAAAACGGCAACATTAACTAAAAGAAGTAGTACCTTTTGACTCGTAAAATTATATTACAAAGAATAATATTGCTGTATTGTTTGTTTATACTTCAGAAGTATTAGACTAGGTATGTGGGTGGTGTAGACAGCAGTGGTCACTGGGTGGTGTAGACAGCAGTGGTCACTGGGTGGTGTAGACAGTGGTTACTGGGTGGTGTAGACAGCAGTGGTTACTGGGTGGTGTAGACAGCAGTGGTCACTGGGTGGTGTAGACAGTGGTTACTGGGTGGTGTAGACAGTGGTTCCCAAACTTTTCAGGCCAGGGCCCAGAAAATAAGGCGTCAGAGAGCCGCGGCCCAATGCACATCGTCGGGCTTTTTTTTTTCTTTTTTTTTGCCAGGCGACCGATTTTTTAAGCCAAATATCACTTCAATCCTATTAAGTTAGTTCAAGTTAGTTATTCATTTATATGTGCTATTTATGAGAGGGCTAACTTGTTGCAAAATAATAATGATAATAATAATAGCCTCATTAAAATACTATTGTTGCTTCGGTTGTTTTCAGCGTTTTATGTGCATAATCTGTTATTTAGTTTGAAATGTTCGTTGAAATAAGTAGATTTTTCGTTTTTGTTTATTTATTAAGTTAATATAAAACCATATAGTCACATTTTAGAATACAATAGAATAGAATTTTAGAATACAACTAGAAACACTGTCCTGGCCTGCTTCTAAGTTCAGTGGCCTGACAAAAAATAATAATAATAAAAAAATAAAAAATAAAAAAAATATTTTTTTTAAATTTTTTTAAAATCATCTCACGGCCCACCCGTGGCTGCTCGCGGCCCACCTTTGGGTCGCGACCCCGACTTTGGGAACCACTGGTGTAGACAGCAGTGGTCACTGGGTGGTGTAGACAGTGGTTACTGGGTGGTGTAGACAGCAGTGGTCACTGGGTGGTGTAGACAGCAGTGGTCACTGGGTGGTGTAGACAGTGGTCACTGGGTGGTGTAGACAGTGGTTACTGGGTGGTGTAGACAGTGGTCACTGGGTGGTGTAGACAGCAGTGGTCACTGGGTGGTGTAGACAGTGGTTACTGGGTGGTGTAGACAGCAGTGGTTACTGGGTGGTGTAGACAGTGGTCACTGGGTGGTGTAGACAGTGGTTACTGGGTGGTGTAGACAGTGGTCACTGGGTGGTGTAGACAGCAGTGGTTACTGGGTGGTGTAGACAGTGGTTACTGGGTGGTGTAGACAGCAGTGGTCACTGGGTGGTGTAGACAGTGGTTACTGGGTGGTGTAGACAGCAGTGGTTACTGGGTGGTGTAGACAGCAGTGGTTACTGGGTGGTGTAGACAGCAGTGGTCACTGGGTGGTGTAGACAGTGGTTACTGGGTGGTGTAGACAGTGGTCACTGGGTGGTGTAGACAGCAGTGGTTACTGGGTGGTGTAGACAGTGGTCACTGGGTGGTGTAGACAGCAGTGGTCACTGGGTGGTGTAGACAGTGGTTACTGGGTGGTGTAGACAGCAGTGGTCACTGGGTGGTGTAGACAGTGGTCACTGGGTGGTGTAGACAGTGGTTACTGGGTGGTGTAGACAGTGGTTACTGGGTGGTGTAGACAGTGGTCACTGGGTGGTGTAGACAGTAGTTACTGGGTGGTGTAGACAGCAGTGGTCACTGGGTGGTGTAGACAGTGGTTACTGGGTGGTGTAGACAGTGGTTACTGGGTGGTGTAGACAGCAGTGGTTACTGGGTGGTGTAGACAGCAGTGGTCACTGGGTGGTGTAGACAGTGGTTACTGGGTGGTGTAGACAGTGGTTACTGGGTGGTGTAGACAGCAGTGGTCACTGGGTGGTGTAGACAGCAGTGGTCACTGGGTGGTGTAGACAGTGGTTACTGGGTGGTGTAGACAGTGGTTACTGGGTGGTGTAGACAGCAGTGGTTACTGGGTGGTGTAGACAGTGGTTACTGGGTGGTGTAGACAGTGGTTACTGGGTGGTGTAGACAGCAGTGGTCACTGGGTGGTGTAGACAGTGGTCACTGGGTGGTGTAGACAGCAGTGGTTACTGGGTGGTGTAGACAGCAGTGGTCACTGGGTGGTGTAGACAGCAGTGGTTACTGGGTGGTGTAGACAGCAGTGGTTACTGGGTGGTGTAGACAGTGGTTACTGGGTGGTGTAGACAGCAGTGGTTACTGGGTGGTGTAGACAGCAGTGGTTACTGGGTGGTGTAGACAGTGGTTACTGGGTGGTGTAGACAGCAGTGGTTACTGGGTGGTGTAGACAGCAGTGGTCACTGGGTGGTGTAGACAGTGGTTACTGGGTGGTGTAGACAGTGGTTACTGGGTGGTGTAGACAGTGGTTACTGGGTGGTGTAGACAGCAGTGGTTACTGGGTGGTGTAGACAGCAGTGGTTACTGCGTGGTGTAGACAGCAGTGGTCACTGGGTGGTGTAGACAGTGGTTACTGGGTGGTGTAGACAGTGGTTATTGGGTGGTGTAGACAGCAGTGGTTACTGGGTGGTGTAGACAGTGGTTACTGGGTGGTGTAGACAGTGGTTACTGGGTGGTGTAGACAGTGGTCACTGGGTGGTGTAGACAGCAGTGGTCACTGGGTGGTGTAGACAGTGGTTACTGGGTGGTGTAGACAGCAGTGGTCACTGGGTGGTGTAGACAGTGGTTACTGGGTGGTGTAGACAGCAGTGGTCACTGGGTGGTGTAGACAGTGGTCACTGGGTGGTGTAGACAGCAGTGGTCACTGGGTGGTGTAGACAGTGGTTACTGGGTGGTGTAGACAGTGGTTACTGGGTGGTGTAGACAGTGGTTACTGGGTGGTGTAGACAGCAGTGGTTACTGGGTGGTGTAGACAGTGGTTACTGGGTGGTGTAGACAGTGGTTACTGGGTGGTGTAGACAGTGGTTACTGGGTGGTGTAGACAGTGGTTACTGGGTGGTGTAGACAGTGGTTACTGGGTGGTGTAGACAGCAGTGGTCACTGGGTGGTGTAGACAGTGGTTACTGGGTGGTGTAGACAGTGGTCACTGGGTGGTGTAGACAGCAGTGGTTACTGGGTGGTGTAGACAGTGGTTACTGGGTGGTGTAGACAGTGGTTACTGGGTGGTGTAGACAGTGGTCACTGGGTGGTGTAGACAGCAGTGGTTACTGGGTGGTGTAGACAGTGGTTACTGGGTGGTGTAGACAGTGGTTACTGGGTGGTGTAGACAGTGGTTACTGGGTGGTGTAGACAGCAGTGGTTACTGGGTGGTGTAGACAGCAGTGGTCACTGGGTGGTGTAGACAGCAGTGGTTACTGGGTGGTGTAGACAGCAGTGGTTACTGAGTGGTGTAGACAGCAGTGGTTACTGGGTGGTGTAGACAGCAGTGGTCACTGGGTGGTGTAGACAGTGGTTACTGGGTGGTGTAGACAGCAGTGGTCACTGGGTGGTGTAGACAGTGGTCACTGGGTGGTGTAGACAGTGGTCACTGGGTGGTGTAGACAGCAGTGGTCACTGGGTGGTGTAGACAGCAGTGGTCACTGGGTGGTGTAGACAGCAGTGGTTACTGGGTGGTGTAGACAGTGGTTACTGGGTGGTGTAGACAGCAGTGGTCACTGGGTGGTGTAGACAGTGGTCACTGGGTGGTGTAGACAGTGGTCACTGGGTGGTGTAGACAGTGGTTACTGGGTGGTGTAGACAGCAGTGGTTACTGGGTGGTGTAGACAGCAGTGGTTACTGGGTGGTGTAGACAGTGGTTACTGGGTGGTGTAGACAGCAGTGGTCACTGGGTGGTGTAGACAGTGGTCACTGGGTGGTGTAGACAGTGGTCACTGGGTGGTGTAGACAGCAGTGGTTACTGGGTGGTGTAGACAGTGGTTACTGGGTGGTGTAGACAGTGGTTACTGGGTGGTGTAGACCGTGGTTACTGGGTTGTGTAGACAATGGTTACTGGGTGGTGTAGACAGTGGTCACTGGGTGGTGTAGACAGTGGTCACTGGGTGGTGTAGACAGCAGTGGTCACTGGGTGGTGTAGACAGCAGTGGTTACTGGGTGGTGTAGACAGTGGTTACTGGGTGGTGTAGACAGTGGTCACTGGGTGGTGTAGACAGCAGTGGTCACTGGGTGGTGTAGACAGTGGTTACTGGGTGGTGTAGACAGTGGTTACTGGGTGGTGTAGACAGCAGTGGTCACTGGGTGGTGTAGACAGCAGTGGTTACTGGGTGGTGTAGACAGTGGTCACTGGGTGGTGTAGACAGTGGTTATTGGGTGGTGTAGACAGTGGTCACTGGGTGGTGTAGACAGCAGTGGTTACTGGGTGGTGTAGACAGTGGTTACTGGGTGGTGTAGACAGCAGTGGTCACTGGGTGGTGTAGACAGTGGTTACTGGGTGGTGTAGACAGTGGTTACTGGGTGGTGTAGACAGCAGTGGTTACTGGGTGGTGTAGACAGCAGTGGTCACTGGGTGGTGTAGACAGTGGTTACTGGGTGGTGTAGACAGTGGTCACTGGGTGGTGTAGACAGTGGTTACTGGGTGGTGTAGACAGTGGTCACTGGGTGGTGTAGACAGTGGTTACTGGGTGGTGTAGACAGCAGTGGTTACTGGGTGGTGTAGACAGCAGTGGTTACTGGGTGGTGTAGACAGCAGTGGTTACTGGGTGGTGTAGACAGCAGTGGTCACTGGGTGGTGTAGACAGTGGTTACTGGGTGGTGTAGACAGTGGTCACTGGGTGGTGTAGACAGCAGTGGTTACTGGGTGGTGTAGACAGTGGTCACTGGGTGGTGTAGACAGCAGTGGTCACTGGGTGGTGTAGACAGTGGTTACTGGGTGGTGTAGACAGCAGTGGTCACTGGGTGGTGTAGACAGTGGTCACTGGGTGGTGTAGACAGTGGTTACTGGGTGGTGTAGACAGTGGTCACTGGGTGGTGTAGACAGTGGTTACTGGGTGGTGTAGACAGTGGTCACTGGGTGGTGTAGACAGCAGTGGTTACTGGGTGGTGTAGACAGTGGTTACTGGGTGGTGTAGACAGCAGTGGTCACTGGGTGGTGTAGACAGTGGTTACTGGGTGGTGTAGACAGCAGTGGTTACTGGGTGGTGTAGACAGCAGTGGTTACTGGGTGGTGTAGACAGCAGTGGTCACTGGGTGGTGTAGACAGTGGTTACTGGGTGGTGTAGACAGTGGTCACTGGGTGGTGTAGACAGCAGTGGTTACTGGGTGGTGTAGACAGTGGTCACTGGGTGGTGTAGACAGCAGTGGTCACTGGGTGGTGTAGACAGTGGTTACTGGGTGGTGTAGACAGCAGTGGTCACTGGGTGGTGTAGACAGTGGTCACTGGGTGGTGTAGACAGTGGTTACTGGGTGGTGTAGACAGTGGTTACTGGGTGGTGTAGACAGTGGTCACTGGGTGGTGTAGACAGTAGTTACTGGGTGGTGTAGACAGCAGTGGTCACTGGGTGGTGTAGACAGTGGTTACTGGGTGGTGTAGACAGTGGTTACTGGGTGGTGTAGACAGCAGTGGTTACTGGGTGGTGTAGACAGCAGTGGTCACTGGGTGGTGTAGACAGTGGTTACTGGGTGGTGTAGACAGTGGTTACTGGGTGGTGTAGACAGCAGTGGTCACTGGGTGGTGTAGACAGCAGTGGTCACTGGGTGGTGTAGACAGTGGTTAATGGGTGGTGTAGACAGTGGTTACTGGGTGGTGTAGACAGCAGTGGTTACTGGGTGGTGTAGACAGTGGTTACTGGGTGGTGTAGACAGTGGTTACTGGGTGGTGTAGACAGCAGTGGTCACTGGGTGGTGTAGACAGTGGTCACTGGGTGGTGTAGACAGCAGTGGTTACTGGGTGGTGTAGACAGCAGTGGTCACTGGGTGGTGTAGACAGCAGTGGTTACTGGGTGGTGTAGACAGCAGTGGTTACTGGGTGGTGTAGACAGTGGTTACTGGGTGGTGTAGACAGCAGTGGTTACTGGGTGGTGTAGACAGCAGTGGTTACTGGGTGGTGTAGACAGTGGTTACTGGGTGGTGTAGACAGCAGTGGTTACTGGGTGGTGTAGACAGCAGTGGTCACTGGGTGGTGTAGACAGTGGTTACTGGGTGGTGTAGACAGTGGTTACTGGGTGGTGTAGACAGTGGTTACTGGGTGGTGTAGACAGCAGTGGTTACTGGGTGGTGTAGACAGCAGTGGTTACTGGGTGGTGTAGACAGCAGTGGTCACTGGGTGGTGTAGACAGTGGTTACTGGGTGGTGTAGACAGTGGTTACTGGGTGGTGTAGACAGTGGTCACTGGGTGGTGTAGACAGCAGTGGTCACTGGGTGGTGTAGACAGTGGTTACTGGGTGGTGTAGACAGTGGTTACTGGGTGGTGTAGACAGTGGTCACTGGGTGGTGTAGACAGCAGTGGTCACTGGGTGGTGTAGACAGTGGTTACTGGGTGGTGTAGACAGCAGTGGTCACTGGGTGGTGTAGACAGTGGTTACTGGGTGGTGTAGACAGCAGTGGTCACTGGGTGGTGTAGACAGTGGTCACTGGGTGGTGTAGACAGCAGTGGTCACTGGGTGGTGTAGACAGTGGTTACTGGGTGGTGTAGACAGTGGTTACTGGGTGGTGTAGACAGTGGTTACTGGGTGGTGTAGACAGCAGTGGTTACTGGGTGGTGTAGACAGTGGTTACTGGGTGGTGTAGACAGTGGTTACTGGGTGGTGTAGACAGTGGTTACTGGGTGGTGTAGACAGTGGTTACTGGGTGGTGTAGACAGCAGTGGTCACTGGGTGGTGTAGACAGTGGTTACTGGGTGGTGTAGACAGCAGTGGTCACTGGGTGGTGTAGACAGCAGTGGTTACTGGGTGGTGTAGACAGCAGTGGTTACTGAGTGGTGTAGACAGCAGTGGTTACTGGGTGGTGTAGACAGCAGTGGTCACTGGGTGGTGTAGACAGTGGTTACTGGGTGGTGTAGACAGCAGTGGTCACTGGGTGGTGTAGACAGTGGTCACTGGGTGGTGTAGACAGTGGTCACTGGGTGGTGTAGACAGCAGTGGTCACTGGGTGGTGTAGACAGCAGTGGTCACTGGGTGGTGTAGACAGCAGTGGTTACTGGGTGGTGTAGACAGTGGTTACTGGGTGGTGTAGACAGCAGTGGTCACTGGGTGGTGTAGACAGTGGTCACTGGGTGGTGTAGACAGTGGTCACTGGGTGGTGTAGACAGTGGTTACTGGGTGGTGTAGACAGCAGTGGTTACTGGGTGGTGTAGACAGCAGTGGTTACTGGGTGGTGTAGACAGTGGTTACTGGGTGGTGTAGACAGCAGTGGTCACTGGGTGGTGTAGACAGTGGTCACTGGGTGGTGTAGACAGTGGTCACTGGGTGGTGTAGACAGCAGTGGTTACTGGGTGGTGTAGACAGTGGTTACTGGGTTGTGTAGACAGTGGTTACTGGGTGGTGTAGACAGTGGTCACTGGGTGGTGTAGACAGTGGTCACTGGGTGGTGTAGACAGCAGTGGTCACTGGGTGGTGTAGACAGCAGTGGTTACTGGGTGGTGTAGACAGTGGTTACTGGGTGGTGTAGACAGTGGTCACTGGGTGGTGTAGACAGCAGTGGTCACTGGGTGGTGTAGACAGTGGTTATTGGGTGGTGTAGACAGTGGTCACTGGGTGGTGTAGACAGCAGTGGTTACTGGGTGGTGTAGACAGTGGTTACTGGGTGGTGTAGACAGCAGTGGTCACTGGGTGGTGTAGACAGTGGTTATTGGGTGGTGTAGACAGTGGTCACTGGGTGGTGTAGACAGTGGTTACTGGGTGGTGTAGACAGCAGTGGTTACTGGGTGGTGTAGACAGCAGTGGTTACTGGGTGGTGTAGACAGCAGTGGTCACTGGGTGGTGTAGACAGTGGTTACTGGGTGGTGTAGACAGTGGTCACTGGGTGGTGTAGACAGCAGTGGTTACTGGGTGGTGTAGACAGTGGTCACTGGGTGGTGTAGACAGCAGTGGTCACTGGGTGGTGTAGACAGTGGTTACTGGGTGGTGTAGACAGCAGTGGTCACTGGGTGGTGTAGACAGTGGTCACTGGGTGGTGTAGACAGTGGTTACTGGGTGGTGTAGACAGTGGTTACTGGGTGGTGTAGACAGTGGTTACTGGGTGGTGTAGACAGTGGTTACTGGGTGGTGTAGACAGCAGTGGTTACTGGGTGGTGTAGACAGCAGTGGTCACTGGGTGGTGTAGACAGCAGTGGTTACTGGGTGGTGTAGACAGCAGTGGTTACTGAGTGGTGTAGACAGCAGTGGTTACTGGGTGGTGTAGACAGCAGTGGTCACTGGGTGGTGTAGACAGTGGTTACTGGGTGGTGTAGACAGCAGTGGTCACTGGGTGGTGTAGACAGTGGTCACTGGGTGGTGTAGACAGTGGTCACTGGGTGGTGTAGACAGCAGTGGTCACTGGGTGGTGTAGACAGCAGTGGTCACTGGGTGGTGTAGACAGCAGTGGTTACTGGGTGGTGTAGACAGTGGTTACTGGGTGGTGTAGACAGCAGTGGTCACTGGGTGGTGTAGACAGTGGTCACTGGGTGGTGTAGACAGTGGTCACTGGGTGGTGTAGACAGTGGTTACTGGGTGGTGTAGACAGCAGTGGTTACTGGGTGGTGTAGACAGCAGTGGTTACTGGGTGGTGTAGACAGTGGTTACTGGGTGGTGTAGACAGCAGTGGTCACTGGGTGGTGTAGACAGTGGTCACTGGGTGGTGTAGACAGTGGTCACTGGGTGGTGTAGACAGCAGTGGTTACTGGGTGGTGTAGACAGTGGTTACTGGGTGGTGTAGACAGTGGTTACTGGGTGGTGTAGACAGTGGTTACTGGGTTGTGTAGACAATGGTTACTGGGTGGTGTAGACAGTGGTCACTGGGTGGTGTAGACAGTGGTCACTGGGTGGTGTAGACAGCAGTGGTCACTGGGTGGTGTAGACAGCAGTGGTTACTGGGTGGTGTAGACAGTGGTTACTGGGTGGTGTAGACAGTGGTCACTGGGTGGTGTAGACAGCAGTGGTCACTGGGTGGTGTAGACAGTGGTTACTGGGTGGTGTAGACAGTGGTTACTGGGTGGTGTAGACAGCAGTGGTCACTGGGTGGTGTAGACAGCAGTGGTTACTGGGTGGTGTAGACAGTGGTCACTGGGTGGTGTAGACAGTGGTTATTGGGTGGTGTAGACAGTGGTCACTGGGTGGTGTAGACAGCAGTGGTTACTGGGTGGTGTAGACAGTGGTTACTGGGTGGTGTAGACAGCAGTGGTCACTGGGTGGTGTAGACAGTGGTTACTGGGTGGTGTAGACAGTGGTTACTGGGTGGTGTAGACAGCAGTGGTTACTGGGTGGTGTAGACAGCAGTGGTCACTGGGTGGTGTAGACAGTGGTTACTGGGTGGTGTAGACAGTGGTCACTGGGTGGTGTAGACAGTGGTTACTGGGTGGTGTAGACAGTGGTCACTGGGTGGTGTAGACAGTGGTTACTGGGTGGTGTAGACAGCAGTGGTTACTGGGTGGTGTAGACAGCAGTGGTTACTGGGTGGTGTAGACAGCAGTGGTCACTGGGTGGTGTAGACAGTGGTTACTGGGTGGTGTAGACAGTGGTCACTGGGTGGTGTAGACAGCAGTGGTTACTGGGTGGTGTAGACAGTGGTCACTGGGTGGTGTAGACAGCAGTGGTCACTGGGTGGTGTAGACAGTGGTTACTGGGTGGTGTAGACAGCAGTGGTCACTGGGTGGTGTAGACAGTGGTCACTGGGTGGTGTAGACAGTGGTTACTGGGTGGTGTAGACAGTGGTTACTGGGTGGTGTAGACAGTGGTTACTGGGTGGTGTAGACAGCAGTGGTCACTGGGTGGTGTAGACAGTGGTTACTGGGTGGTGTAGACAGCAGTGGTTACTGGGTGGTGTAGACAGCAGTGGTTACTGGGTGGTGTAGACAGTGGTTACTGGGTGGTGTAGACAGTGGTTACTGGGTGGTGTAGACAGTGGTTACTGGGTGGTGTAGACAGTGGTCACTGGGTGGTGTAGACAGCAGTGGTTACTGGGTGGTGTAGACAGTGGTTACTGGGTGGTGTAGACAGCAGTGGTTACTGGGTGGTGTAGACAGTGGTTACTGGGTGGTGTAGACAGTGGTTACTGGGTGGTGTAGACAGCAGTGGTTACTGGGTGGTGTAGACAGTGGTTACTGGGTGGTGTAGACAGTGGTTACTGGGTGGTGTAGACAGTGGTTACTGGGTGGTGTAGACAGTGGTCACTGGGTGGTGTAGACAGCAGTGGTTACTGGGTGGTGTAGACAGTGGTTACAGGGTGGTGTAGACAGTGGTTACTGGGTGGTGTAGACAGCAGTGGTTACTGGGTGGTGTAGACAGTGGTTACTGGGTGGTGTAGACAGTGGTTACTGGGTGGTGTAGACAGCAGTGGTTACTGGGTGGTGTAGACAGTGGTCACTGGGTGGTGTAGACAGCAGTGGTTACTGGGTGGTGTAGACAGCAGTGGTTACTGGGTGGTGTAGACAGTGGTCACTGGGTGGTGTAGACAGTGGTTACTGCGTGGTGTAGACAGTGGTCACTGGGTGGTGTAGACAGCAGTGGTTACTGGGTGGTGTAGACAGTGGTTACTGGGTGGTGTAGACAGTGGTCACTGGGTGGTGTAGACAGCAGTGGTTACTGGGTGGTGTAGACAGTGGTCACTGGGTGGTGTAGACAGCAGTGGTTACTGGGTGGTGTAGACAGTGGTTACTGGGTGGTGTAGACAGTGGTCACTGGGTGGTGTAGACAGCAGTGGTTACTGGGTGGTGTAGACAGTGGTTACTGGGTGGTGTAGACAGTGGTCACTGGGTGGTGTAGACAGCAGTGGTTACTGGGTGGTGTAGACAGTGGTTACTGGGTGGTGTAGACAGCAGTGGTTACTGGGTGGTGTAGACAGTGGTCACTGGGTGGTGTAGACAGCAGTGGTCACTGGGTGGTGTAGACAGTGGTTACTGGGTGGTGTAGACAGTGGTCACTGGGTGGTGTAGACAGCAGTGGTCACTGGGTGGTGTAGACAGTGGTTAACTGGGTGGTGTAGACAGTGGTTACTGGGTGGTGTAGACATTGGTTACTGGGTGGTGTAGACAGCAGTGGTTACTGGGTGGTGTAGACAGCAGTGGTTACTGGGTGGTGTAGACAGCAGTGGTTACTGGGTGGTGTAGACAGCAGTGGTCACTGGGTGGTGTAGACAGCAGTGGTCACTGGGTGGTGTAGACAGTGGTCACTGGGTGGTGTAGACAGTGGTTACTGGGTGGTGTAGACAGCAGTGGTCACTGGGTGGTGTAGACAGTGGTTACTGGGTGGTGTAGACAGCAGTGGTTACTGGGTGGTGTAGACAGTGGTTACTGGGTGGTGTAGACAGTGGTCACTGGGTGGTGTAGACAGCAGTGGTCACTGGGTGGTGTAGACAGCAGTGGTTACTGGGTGGTGTAGACAGTGGTTACTGGGTGGTGTAGACAGTGGTTACTGGGTGGTGTAGACAGTGGTCACTGGGTGGTGTAGACAGTGGTCACTGGGTGGTGTAGACAGTGGTTACTGGGTGGTGTAGACAGTGGTTACTGGGTGGTGTAGACAGTGGTCACTGGGTGGTGTAGACAGTGGTTACTGGGTGGTGTAGACAGTGGTTACTGGGTGGTGTAGACAGCAGTGGTTACTGGGTGGTGTAGACAGTGGTTACTGGGTGGTGTAGACAGTGTGATTACTGGGTGGTGTAGACAGCAGTGGTCACTGGGTGGTGTAGACAGCAGTGGTCACTGGGTGGTGTAGACAGTGGTTACTGGGTGGTGTAGACAGTGGTTACTGGGTGGTGTAGACAGTGGTCACTGGGTGGTGTAGACAGTGGTTACTGGGTGGTGTAGACAGTGGTTACTGGGTGGTGTAGACAGTGGTCACTGGGTGGTGTAGACAGTGGTTACTGGGTGGTGTAGACAGTGGTCACTGGGTGGTGTAGACAGTGATCACTGGGTGGTGTAGACAGTGGTCACTGGGTGGTGTAGACAGCAGTGGTTACTGGGTGGTGTAGACAGCAGTGGTCACTGGGTGGTGTAGACAGCAGTGGTTACTGGGTGGTGTAGACAGTGGTTACTGGGTGGTGTAGACAGTGGTTACTGGGTGGTGTAGACAGCAGTGGTTACTGGGTGGTGTAGACAGCAGTGGTTACTGGGTGGTGTAGACAGTGGTTACTGGGTGGTGTAGACAGTGGTTACTGGGTGGTGTAGACAGTGGTTACTGGGTGGTGTAGACAGTGGTCACTGGGTGGTGTAGACAGCAGTGGTTACTGGGTGGTGTAGACAGTGGTTACTGGGTGGTGTAGACAGCAGTGGTTACTGGGTGGTGTAGACAGTGGTTACTGGGTGGTGTAGACAGTGGTTACTGGGTGGTGTAGACAGCAGTGGTTACTGGGTGGTGTAGACAGTGGTTACTGGGTGGTGTAGACAGTGGTTACTGGGTGGTGTAGACAGTGGTTACTGGGTGGTGTAGACAGTGGTCACTGGGTGGTGTAGACAGCAGTGGTTACTGGGTGGTGTAGACAGTGGTTACAGGGTGGTGTAGACAGTGGTTACTGGGTGGTGTAGACAGCAGTGGTTACTGGGTGGTGTAGACAGTGGTTACTGGGTGGTGTAGACAGTGGTTACTGGGTGGTGTAGACAGCAGTGGTTACTGGGTGGTGTAGACAGTGGTCACTGGGTGGTGTAGACAGCAGTGGTTACTGGGTGGTGTAGACAGCAGTGGTTACTGGGTGGTGTAGACAGTGGTCACTGGGTGGTGTAGACAGTGGTTACTGCGTGGTGTAGACAGTGGTCACTGGGTGGTGTAGACAGCAGTGGTTACTGGGTGGTGTAGACAGTGGTTACTGGGTGGTGTAGACAGTGGTCACTGGGTGGTGTAGACAGCAGTGGTTACTGGGTGGTGTAGACAGTGGTCACTGGGTGGTGTAGACAGCAGTGGTTACTGGGTGGTGTAGACAGTGGTTACTGGGTGGTGTAGACAGTGGTCACTGGGTGGTGTAGACAGCAGTGGTTACTGGGTGGTGTAGACAGTGGTTACTGGGTGGTGTAGACAGTGGTCACTGGGTGGTGTAGACAGCAGTGGTTACTGGGTGGTGTAGACAGTGGTTACTGGGTGGTGTAGACAGCAGTGGTTACTGGGTGGTGTAGACAGTGGTCACTGGGTGGTGTAGACAGCAGTGGTCACTGGGTGGTGTAGACAGTGGTTACTGGGTGGTGTAGACAGTGGTCACTGGGTGGTGTAGACAGCAGTGGTCACTGGGTGGTGTAGACAGTGGTTACTGGGTGGTGTAGACAGTGGTTACTGGGTGGTGTAGACATTGGTTACTGGGTGGTGTAGACAGCAGTGGTTACTGGGTGGTGTAGACAGCAGTGGTTACTGGGTGGTGTAGACAGCAGTGGTTACTGGGTGGTGTAGACAGCAGTGGTCACTGGGTGGTGTAGACAGCAGTGGTCACTGGGTGGTGTAGACAGTGGTCACTGGGTGGTGTAGACAGTGGTTACTGGGTGGTGTAGACAGCAGTGGTCACTGGGTGGTGTAGACAGTGGTTACTGGGTGGTGTAGACAGCAGTGGTTACTGGGTGGTGTAGACAGTGGTTACTGGGTGGTGTAGACAGTGGTCACTGGGTGGTGTAGACAGCAGTGGTCACTGGGTGGTGTAGACAGCAGTGGTTACTGGGTGGTGTAGACAGTGGTTACTGGGTGGTGTAGACAGTGGTTACTGGGTGGTGTAGACAGTGGTCACTGGGTGGTGTAGACAGTGGTCACTGGGTGGTGTAGACAGTGGTTACTGGGTGGTGTAGACAGTGGTTACTGGGTGGTGTAGACAGTGGTCACTGGGTGGTGTAGACAGTGGTTACTGGGTGGTGTAGACAGTGGTTACTGGGTGGTGTAGACAGCAGTGGTTACTGGGTGGTGTAGACAGTGGTTACTGGGTGGTGTAGACAGCAGTGATTACTGGGTGGTGTAGACAGCAGTGGTCACTGGGTGGTGTAGACAGCAGTGGTCACTGGGTGGTGTAGACAGTGGTTACTGGGTGGTGTAGACAGTGGTTACTGGGTGGTGTAGACAGTGGTCACTGGGTGGTGTAGACAGTGGTTACTGGGTGGTGTAGATAGTGGTTACTGGGTGGTGTAGACAGTGGTCACTGGGTGGTGTAGACAGTGGTTACTGGGTGGTGTAGACGGTGGTCACTGGGTGGTGTAGACAGTGATCACTGGGTGGTGTAGACAGTGGTCACTGGGTGGTGTAGACAGCAGTGGTTACTGGGTGGTGTAGACAGCAGTGGTCACTGGGTGGTGTAGACAGCAGTGGTTACTGGGTGGTGTAGACAGTGGTTACTGGGTGGTGTAGACAGTGGTTACTGGGTGGTGTAGACAGCAGTGGTTACTGGGTGGTGTAGACAGCAGTGGTTACTGGGTGGTGTAGACAGTGGTTACTGGGTGGTGTAGACAGTGGTTACTGGGTGGTGTAGACAGTGGTTACTGGGTGGTGTAGACAGTGGTCACTGGGTGGTGTAGACAGCAGTGGTTACTGGGTGGTGTAGACAGTGGTTACTGGGTGGTGTAGACAGCAGTGGTTACTGGGTGGTGTAGACAGTGGTTACTGGGTGGTGTAGACAGTGGTTACTGGGTGGTGTAGACAGCAGTGGTTACTGGGTGGTGTAGACAGTGGTTACTGGGTGGTGTAGACAGTGGTTACTGGGTGGTGTAGACAGTGGTTACTGGGTGGTGTAGACAGTGGTCACTGGGTGGTGTAGACAGCAGTGGTTACTGGGTGGTGTAGACAGTGGTTACAGGGTGGTGTAGACAGTGGTTACTGGGTGGTGTAGACAGCAGTGGTTACTGGGTGGTGTAGACAGTGGTTACTGGGTGGTGTAGACAGTGGTTACTGGGTGGTGTAGACAGCAGTGGTTACTGGGTGGTGTAGACAGTGGTCACTGGGTGGTGTAGACAGCAGTGGTTACTGGGTGGTGTAGACAGCAGTGGTTACTGGGTGGTGTAGACAGTGGTCACTGGGTGGTGTAGACAGCAGTGGTTACTGGGTGGTGTAGACAGTGGTCACTGGGTGGTGTAGACAGCAGTGGTTACTGGGTGGTGTAGACAGCAGTGGTTACTGGGTGGTGTAGACAGTTGTTACTGGGTGGTGTAGACAGCAGTGGTTACTGGGTGGTGTAGACAGCAGTGGTCACTGGGTGGTGTAGACAGTGGTTACTGGGTGGTGTAGACATTGGTTACTGGGTGGTGTAGACAGTGGTTACTGGGTGGTGTAGACAGCAGTGGTTACTGGGTGGTGTAGACAGCAGTGGTTACTGGGTGGTGTAGACAGCAGTGGTCACTGGGTGGTGTAGACAGTGGTTACTGGGTGGTGTAGACAGTGGTTACTGGGTGGTGTAGACAGCAGTGGTTACTGGGTGGTGTAGACAGTGGTTACTGGGTGGTGTAGACAGTGGTTACTGGGTGGTGTAGACAGTGGTCACTGGGTGGTGTAGACAGCAGTGGTCACTGGGTGGTGTAGACAGTGGTTACTGGGTGGTGTAGACAGCAGTGGTCACTGGGTGGTGTAGACAGTGGTTACTGGGTGGTGTAGACAGCAGTGGTCACTGGGTGGTGTAGACAGTGGTCACTGGGTGGTGTAGACAGCAGTGGTCACTGGGTGGTGTAGACAGTGGTTACTGGGTGGTGTAGACAGTGGTTACTGGGTGGTGTAGACAGTGGTTACTGGGTGGTGTAGACAGCAGTGGTTACTGGGTGGTGTAGACAGTGGTTACTGGGTGGTGTAGACAGTGGTTACTGGGTGGTGTAGACAGTGGTTACTGGGTGGTGTAGACAGTGGTTACTGGGTGGTGTAGACAGTGGTTACTGGGTGGTGTAGACAGCAGTGGTCACTGGGTGGTGTAGACAGTGGTTACTGGGTGGTGTAGACAGTGGTCACTGGGTGGTGTAGACAGCAGTGGTTACTGGGTGGTGTAGACAGTGGTTACTGGGTGGTGTAGACAGTGGTTACTGGGTGGTGTAGACAGTGGTCACTGGGTGGTGTAGACAGCAGTGGTTACTGGGTGGTGTAGACAGTGGTTACTGGGTGGTGTAGACAGTGGTTACTGGGTGGTGTAGACAGTGGTTACTGGGTGGTGTAGACAGCAGTGGTTACTGGGTGGTGTAGACAGCAGTGGTCACTGGGTGGTGTAGACAGCAGTGGTTACTGGGTGGTGTAGACAGCAGTGGTTACTGAGTGGTGTAGACAGCAGTGGTTACTGGGTGGTGTAGACAGCAGTGGTCACTGGGTGGTGTAGACAGTGGTTACTGGGTGGTGTAGACAGCAGTGGTTACTGGGTGGTGTAGACAGTGGTTACTGGGTGGTGTAGACAGTGGTTACTGGGTGGTGTAGACAGCAGTGGTTACTGGGTGGTGTAGACAGCAGTGGTTACTGGGTGGTGTAGACAGTGGTTACTGGGTGGTGTAGACAGTGGTCACTGGGTGGTGTAGACAGTGGTTACTGGGTGGTGTAGACAGTGGTTACTGGGTGGTGTAGACAGTGGTTACTGGGTGGTGTAGACAGCAGTGGTTACTGGGTGGTGTAGACAGCAGTGGTTACTGGGTGGTGTAGACAGTGGTTACTGGGTGGTGTAGACAGTGGTTACTGGGTGGTGTAGACAGTGGTTACTGGGTGGTGTAGACAGTGGTTACTGGGTGGTGTAGACAGCAGTGGTTACTGGGTAGTGTAGACAGCAGTGGTTACTGGGTGGTGTAGACAGTGGTTACTGGGTGGTGTAGACAGTGGTCACTGGGTGGTGTAGACAGCAGTGGTCACTGGGTGGTGTAGACAGTGGTCACTGGGTGGTGCAGACAGTGGTCACTGGGTGGTGTAGACAGCAGTGGTTACTGGGTGGTGTAGACAGTGGTTACTGGGTGGTGTAGACAGCAGTGGTCACTGGGTGGTGTAGACAGTGGTCACTGGGTGGTGCAGACAGTGGTCACTGGGTGGTGTAGACATCAGTGGTTACTGGGTGGTGTAGACAGTGGTTACTGGGTGGTGTAGACAGCAGTGGTTACTGGGTGGTGTAGACAGTGGTTACTGGGTGGTGTAGACAGTGGTTACTGGGTGGTGTAGACAGTGGTTACTGGGTGGTGTAGACAGCAGTGGTCACTGGGTGGTGTAGACAGTGGTCACTGGGTGGTGTAGACAGCAGTGGTCACTGGGTGGTGTAGACAGTGGTTACTGGGTGGTGTAGACAGTGGTTACTGGGTGGTGTAGACAGTGGTCACTGGGTGGTGTAGACAGCAGTGGTTACTGGGTGGTGTAGACAGCAGTGGTTACTGGGTGGTGTAGACAGTGGTCACTGGGTGGTGTAGACAGCAGTGGTTACTGGGTGGTGTAGACAGTGGTCACTGGGTGGTGTAGACAGCAGTGGTTACTGGGTGGTGTAGACAGCAGTGGTTACTGGGTGGTGTAGACAGTGGTTACTGGGTGGTGTAGACAGCAGTGGTTACTGGGTGGTGTAGACAGTGGTCACTGGGTGGTGTAGACAGCAGTGGTTACTGGGTGGTGTAGACAGCAGTGGTTACTGGGTGGTGTAGACAGTGGTTACTGGGTGGTGTAGACAGTGGTCACTGGGTGGTGTAGACAGTGGTTACTGGGTGGTGTAGACAGCAGTGGTTACTGGGTGGTGTAGACAGTGGTTACTGGGTGGTGTAGACAGTGGTTACTGGGTGGTGTAGACAGTGGTCACTGGGTGGTGTAGACAGCAGTGGTCACTGGGTGGTGTAGACAGTGGTCACTGGGTGGTGTAGACAGTGGTCACTGGGTGGTGTAGACAGTGGTTACTGGGTGGTGTAGACAGTGGTTACTGGGTGGTGTAGACAGCAGTGGTTACTGGGTGGTGTAGACAGTGGTTACTGGGTGGTGTAGACAGTGGTTACTGGGTGGTGTAGACAGCAGTGGTCACTGGGTGGTGTAGACAGTGGTCACTGGGTGGTGTAGACAGTGGTTACTGGGTGGTGTAGACAGCAGTGGTCACTGGGTGGTGTAGACAGTGGTCACTGGGTGGTGTAGACAGTGGTCACTGGGTGGTGTAGACAGTGGTTACTGGGTGGTGTAGACAGTGGTCACTGGGTGGTGTAGACAGCAGTGGTCACTGGGTGGTGTAGACAGTGGTTACTGGGTGGTGTAGACAGTGGTTACTGGGTGGTGTAGACAGCAGTGGTTACTGGGTGGTGTAGACAGTGGTTACTGGGTGGTGTAGACAGTGGTCACTGGGTGGTGTAGACAGTGGTCACTGGGTGGTGTAGACAGTGGTCACTGGGTGGTGTATACAGTGGTTACTGGGTGGTGTAGACAGTGGTTACTGGGTGGTGTAGACAGCAGTGGTCACTGGGTGGTGTAGACAGTGGTCACTGGGTGGTGTAGACAGCAGTGGTTACTGGGTGGTGTAGACAGTGGTTACTGGGTGGTGTAGACAGTGGTTACTGGGTGGTGTAGACAGTGGTCACAGGGTGGTGTAGACAGTGGTTACTGGGTGGTGTAGACAGTGGTTACTGGGTGGTGTAGACAGTGGTTACTGGGTGGTGTAGACAGTGGTTACTGGGTGGTGTAGACAGCAGTGGTCACTGGGTGGTGTAGACAGTGGTCACTGGGTGGTGTAGACAGCAGTGGTCACTGGGTGGTGTAGACAGTGGTCACTGGGTGGTGTAGACAGTGGTCACTGGGTGGTGTAGACAGCAGTGGTTACTGGGTGGTGTAGACAGCAGTGGTTACTGGGTGGTGTAGACAGCAGTGGTTACTGGGTGGTGTAGACAGTGGTTACTGGGTGGTGTAGACAGTGGTCACTGGGTGGTGTAGACAGTGGTCACTGGGTGGTGTAGACAGTGGTTACTGGGTGGTGTAGACAGCAGTGGTTACTGGGTGGTGTAGACAGCAGTGGTTACTGGGTGGTGTAGACAGTGGTTACTGGGTGGTGTAGACAGCAGTGGTTACTGGGTGGTGTAGACAGCAGTGGTTACTGGGTGGTGTAGACAGTGGTCACTGGGTGGTGTAGACAGTGGTTACTGCGTGGTGTAGACAGTGGTCACTGGGTGGTGTAGACAGCAGTGGTTACTGGGTGGTGTAGACAGTGGTTACTGGGTGGTGTAGACAGTGGTCACTGGGTGGTGTAGACAGCAGTGGTTACTGGGTGGTGTAGACAGTGGTCACTGGGTGGTGTAGACAGCAGTGGTTACTGGGTGGTGTAGACAGTGGTTACTGGGTGGTGTAGACAGTGGTCACTGGGTGGTGTAGACAGCAGTGGTTACTGGGTGGTGTAGACAGTGGTTACTGGGTGGTGTAGACAGTGGTCACTGGGTGGTGTAGACAGCAGTGGTTACTGGGTGGTGTAGACAGTGGTCACTGGGTGGTGTAGACAGCAGTGGTTACTGGGTGGTGTAGACAGTGGTCACTGGGTGGTGTAGACAGTGGTCACTGGGTGGTGTAGACAGTGGTCACTGGGTGGTGTAGACAGCAGTGGTCACTGGGTGGTGTAGACAGTGGTTACTGGGTGGTGTAGACAGCAGTGGTCACTGGGTGGTGTAGACAGCAGTGGTCACTGGGTGGTGTAGACAGTGGTCACTGGGTGGTGTAGACAGCAGTGGTCACTGGGTGGTGTAGACAGTGGTCACTGGGTGGTGTAGACAGTGGTCACTGGGTGGTGTAGACAGCAGTGGTCACTGGGTGGTGTAGATAGTGGTTACTGGGTGGTGTATACAGTGGTCACTGGGTGGTGTAGACAGCAGTGGTTACTGGGTGGTGTAGACAGTGGTTACTGGGTGGTGTAGACAGCAGTGGTCACTGGGTGGTGTAGACAGCAGTGGTCACTGGGTGGTGTAGACAGCAGTGGTCACTGGGTGGTGTAGACAGTGGTTACTGGGTGGTGTAGACAGCAGTGGTTACTGGGTGGTGTAGACAGTGGTTACTGGGTGGTGTAGACAGTGGTTACTGGGTGGTGTAGACAGCAGTGGTCACTGGGTGGTGTAGACAGTGGTTACTGGGTGGTGTAGACAGCAGTGGTCACTGGGTGGTGTAGACAGCAGTGGTCACTGGGTGGTGTAGACAGTGGTCACTGGGTGGTGTAGACAGTGGTTACTGGGTGGTGTAGACAGCAGAGACAGGGGCAGCAGTGACCACTAGCTTACTTGTAGTAGATGACCTTAGATAGAGGTAAGACTGCTGAAACTTTCTACTAAAGTCAAATATCTCTTTAAAGCCCCAAAACTGAATTATTTGGTCAGATTTCCTTTTACCATTCAAACATGGGGCACCAGTATATTAAAATTCCTTCTTCAAGTGTTTTGATTGAAAAAAGCTTTTACAGCCATAAGATAATAGTAAATACAATTCAAAACGAATATTTACCTGTTGTCTAGTGTTAGTTCCTGGAAGACCCCAGCCACCCAAACCACAAACCGCTTGAGCTCATGCCGTCTGGCAGACGGTATCGCAGTCTCAGGTTCACCTCCAAGAGAACACTGAACAGCTACTACAGTCTCAGGTCCAAGAGAACACTGAACAGCTACTACAGTCTCAGGTCCAACAGAACACTGAACAGCTACTACAGTCTCAGGTCCAACAGAACACTGAACAGCTACTACAGTCTCAGGTCCAACAGAACACTGAACAGCTACTACAGTCTCAGGTCCAAGAGAACACTGAACAGCTACTACAGTCTCAGGTCCAACAGAACACTGAACAGCTACTACAGTCTCAGGTCCAAGAGAACACTGAACAGCTACTACAGTCTCAGGTCCAATAGAACACTGAACAGCTACTACAGTCTCAGGTCCAACAGAACACTGAACAGCTACTACAGTCTCAGGTCCACCTCCAAGAGAACACTGAACAGCTACTACAGTCTCAGGTCTAACAGAACACTGAACAGCTACTACAGTCTCAGGTCCAACAGAACACTGAACAGCTACTACAGTCTCAGGTCCAACAGAACACTGAACAGCAGCTACTACAGTCTCAGGACCAACAGAACACTGAGCAGCTACTACAGTCTCAGGTCCAACAGAACACTGAACAGCTACTACAGTCTCAGGTCCAACAGAACACTGAACAGCTACTACAGTCTCAGGTCCAACAGAACACTGAACAGCTACTACAGTCTCAGGTCCAACAGAACACTGAACAGCTACTACAGTCTCAGGTCCAACAGAACACTGAACAGCTACTACAGTCTCAGGTCCAACAGAACACTGAACAGCTACTACAGTCTCAGGTCCAACAGAACACTGAACAGCTACTACAGTCTCAGGTCCAACAGAACACTGAACAGCTACTACAGTCTCAGATCCAACAGAACACTGAACAGCAGCTACTACAGTCTCAGGTCCAACAGAACACTGAACAGCTACTACAGTCTCAGGTCCAACAGAACACTGAACAGATACTACAGTCTCAGGTCCAACAGAACACTGAACAGCAGCTACTACAGTCTCAGGTCCAACAGAACACTGAACAGCTACTACAGTCTCAGGTCCAACAGAACACTGAACAGCAGCTACTACAGTCTCAGGTCCAACAGAACACTGAACAGCTACTACAGTCTCAGGTCCAACAGAACACTGAACAGCTACTACAGTCTCAGGTCCAACAGAACACTGAACAGCTACTACAGTCTCAGGTCCAACAGAACACTGAACAGCTACTACAGTCTCAGGTCCAAGAGAACACTGAACAGCTACTACAGTCTCAGGACCAACAGAACACTGAACAGCTACTACAGTCTCAGGTCCAACAGAACACTGAACAGCTACTACAGTCTCAGGTCCAACAGAACACTGAACAGCTACTACAGTCTCAGGTCCAACAGAACACTGAGCAGCTACTACAGTCTCAGGTCCAACAGAACACTGAACAGCTACTACAGTCTCAGGTCCAACAGAACACTGAACAGCTACTACAGTCTCAGGTCCAACAGAACACTGAACAGCTACTACAGTCTCAGGTCCAACAGAACACTGAACAGCAGCTACTACAGTCTCAGGTCCAACAGAACACTGAACAGCTACTACAGTCTCAGGTCCAACAGAACACTGAACAGCAGCTACTACAGTCTCAGGTCCAACAGAACACTTAACAGCTACTACAGTCTCAGGTCCAACAGAACACTGAACAGCTACTACAGTCTCAGGTCCAAGAGAACACTGAACAGCTACTACAGTCTCAGGTCCAACAGAACACTGAACAGCTACTACAGTCTCAGGTCCAACAGAACACTGAACAGCTACTACAGTCTCAGGTCCAACAGAACACTGAACAGCTACTACAGTCTCAGGTCCAACAGAACACTGAACAGCTACTACAGTCTCAGGTCCAACAGAACACTGAACAGCTACTACAGTCTCAGGTCCAACAGAACACTGAACAGCTACTTCAGTCTCAGGTCCAACAGAACACTGAACAGTTACTACAGTCTCAGGTCCAACAGAACACTGAACAGCTACTACAGTCTCAGGTCCAACAGAACACTGAACAGCTACTACAGTCTCAGGTCCAACAGAACACTGAACAGCTACTACAGTCTCAGGTCCAACAGAACACTGAACAGCTACTACATTCTCAGGTCCACCTCCAACAGAACACTGAACAGCTACTACAGTCTCAGGTATCACCTCCAACAGAACACTGAACAGCTACTACAGTCTCAGGTCCAACAGAACACTGAACAGCTACTACAGTCTCAGGTCCAACAGAACACTGAACAGCTACTACAGTCTCAGGTCCAACAGAACACTGAACAGCTACTACAGTCTCAGGTCCAACAGAACACTGAGCAGCAGCTACTACAGCCTCAGGTCCAACAGAACACTGAACAGCTACTACAGTCTCAGGTCCAACAGAACACTGAACAGCTACTACAGTCTCAGGTCCAACAGAACACTGAACAGCTACTACAGTCTCAGGTCCAACAGAACACTGAACAGCTACTACAGTCTCAGGTCCAACAGAACACTGAACAGCAGCTACTACAGTCTCAGGTCCAACAGACCACTGAACAGATACTACAGTATCAGGTTCAGCAGAACACTGAACAGCTACTACAGTCTCAGGTCCAACAGAACACTGAACAGATACTACAGTCTCAGGTCCAACAGAACACTGAACAGCTACTACAGTCTCAGGTCCAACAGAACACTGAACAGCAGCTACTACAGTCTCAGGTCCAACAGAACACTGAACAGCAGCTACTACAGTCTCAGGTCCAACAGAACACTGAGCAGCAGCTACTACAGCCTCAGGTCCAACAGAACACTGAACAGCTACTACAGTCTCAGGTCCAACAGAACACTGAACAGCTACTACAGTCTCAGGTCCAACAGAACACTGAACAGCTACTACAGTCTCAGGTCCAACAGAACACTGAACAGCTACTACAGTCTCAGGTCTAACAGAACACTGAACAGCTACTACAGTCTCAGGTCCAACAGAACACTGAACAGCTACTACAGTCTCAGGTCCAACAGAACACTGAACAGCAGCTACTACAGTCTCAGGTCCAACAGACCACTGAACAGATACTACAGTATCAGGTTCAGCAGAACACTGAACAGCTACTACAGTCTCAGGTCCAACAGAACACTGAACAGATACTACAGTCTCAGGTCCAACAGACCACTGAACAGATACTACAGTCTCAGGTCCAACAGAACACTGAACAGCAGCTACTACAGTCTCAGGTCCAACAGAACACTGAACAGCAGCTACTACAGTCTCAGGTCCAACAGAACACTGAACAGCAGCTACTACAGTCTCAGGTCCAACAGAACACTGAACAGCTACTACAGTCTCAGGTCCAACAGAACACTGAACAGCTACTACAGTCTCAGGTCCAACAGAACACTGAACAGCTACTACAGTCTCAGGTCCAACAGAACACTGAACAGCTACTACAGTCTCAGGTCCAACAGAACACTGAACAGCAGCTACTACAGTCTCAGGTCCAACAGAACACTGAACAGATACTACAGTCTCAGGTCCAACAGAACACTGAACAGCAGCTACTACAGTCTCAGGTCCAACAGAACACTGAACAGCTACTACAGTCTCAGGTCCAACAAAACACTGAACAGCTACTACAGTCTCAGGTCCAACAGAACACTGAACAGCAGCTACTACAGTCTCAGGTCCAACAGAACACTGAACAGCTACTACAGTCTCTGGTCCAACAGAGCACTGAACAGCTACTACAGTCTCAGGTCCAACAGAACACTGAACAGCTACTACAGTCTCAGGTCCAACAGAACACTGAACAGCAGCTACTACAGTCTCAGGTCCAACAGAACACTGAACAGCTACTACAGTCTCAGGTCCAACAGAACACTGAACAGCAGCTACTACAGTCTCAGGTCCAACAGAACACTGAACAGCTACTACAGTCTCTGGTCCAACAGAACATTGAACAGCTACTACAGTCTCAGGTCCAACAGAACACTGAACAGCTACTACAGTCTCAGGTCCAACAGAACACTGAACAGCTACTACAGTCTCAGGTCCAACAGAACACTGAACAGCTACTACAGTCTCAGGTCCAACAGAACACTGAACAGCTACTACAGTCTCAGGTCCAACAGAACACTGAACAGCTACTACAGTCTCAGGTCCAACAGAACACTGAACAGCTACTACAGTCTCAGGTCCAACAGAACACTGAACAGCAGCTACTACAGTCTCAGGTCCAACAGAACACTGAACAGCTACTACAGTCTCAGGTCCAACAGAACACTGAACAGCTACTACAGTCTCAGGTCCAACAGAACACTGAACAGCAGCTACTACAGTCTCAGGTCCAACAGAACACTGAACAGCTACTACAGTCTCAGGTCCAACAGAACACTGAACAGCTACTACAGTCTCAGGTCCAACAGAACACTGAACAGCTACTACAGTCTCAGGTCCAACAGAACACTGAACAGCTACTACAGTCTCAGGTCCAACAGAACACTGAACAGCTACTACAGTCTCATGTCCAACAGAACACTGAACAGCTACTACAGTCTCAGGTCCAACAGAACACTGAACAGCTACTACAGTATCAGGTCCAACAGAACACTGAACAGCTACTACAGTCTCAGGTCCAACAGAACACTGAACAGCTACTACAGTCTCAGGTCCACATCCAACAGAACACTGAGCAGCAGCTACTACAGCCTCAGGTCCAACAGAACACTGAACAGCTACTACAGTCTCGGGTCCAACAGAACACTGAACAGCTACTACAGTCTCAGGTCCAACAGAACACTGAACAGCTACTACAGTCTCAGGTCCAACAGAACACTGAACAGCAGCTACTACAGTATCAGGTCCAACAGAACACTGAACAGCTACTACAGTCTCAGGTCCAACAGAACACTGAACAGCTACTACAGTCTCAGGTCCACCAGAACACTGAACAGCTACTACAGTCTCAGGTCCAACAGAACACTGAACAGCTACTACACTCTCAGGTCCAACAGAACACTGAACAGCTACTACAGTCTCAGGTCCAACAGAACACTGAACAGCTACTACAGTCTCAGGTCCAACAGAACACTGAGCAGCAGCTACTACAGTCTCAGGTCCAACAGAACACTGAACAGCAGCTACTACAGTCGCAGGTCCAACAGAACACTGAACAGCAGCTACTACAGTCTCAGGTCCAACAGAACACTGAACAGCTACTACACTCTCAGGTCCAACAGAACACTGAACAGCTACTACAGTCTCAGGTCCAACAGAACACTGAACAGCAGCTACTACAGTCTCAGGTCCAACAGAACACTGAACAGCAGCTACTACAGTCTCAGGTCCAACAGAACACTGAACAGCTACTACAGTCTCAGGTCCAACAGAACACTGAACAGCTACTACAGTCTCAGGTCCAACAGAACACTGAACAGCTACTACAGTCTCAGGTCCAACAGAACACTGAACAGCAGCTACTACAGTCTCAGGTCCAACAGAACACTGAACAGCTACTACAGTCTCAGGTCCAACAGAACACTGAACAGCAGCTACAGTCTCAGGTCCAACAGAACACTGAACAGCTACTACAGTCTCAGGTCCAACAGAACACTGAACAGCAGCTACTACAGTCTCAGGTCCAACAGAACACTGAACAGCAGCTACAGTCTCAGGTCCAACAGAACACTGAACAGCTACTACAGTCTCAGGTCCAACAGAACACTGAACAGCTACTACAGTCTCAGGTCCAAGAGAACACTGAGCAGCTACTACAGTCTCAGGTCCAACAGAACACTGAACAGCTACTACAGTCTCAGGTCCAACAGAACACTGAACAGCTACTACAGTCTCAGGTCCAACAGAACACTGAACAGCTACTACAGTCTCAGGTCCAACAGAACACTGAACAGCAGCTACTACAGTCTCAGGTCCAACAGAACACTGAACAGCTACTACAGTCTCAGGTCCAACAGAACACTGAACAGCTACTACAGTCTCAGGTCCAACAGAACACTGAACAGCTACTACAGTCTCAGGTCCAACAGAACACTGAACAGCTACTACAGTCTCAGGTCCAACATAACACTGAACAGCTACTACACTCTCAGGTCCAACAGAACACTGAACAGCTACTACAGTCTCAGGTCCAACAGAACACTGAACAGCTACTACAGTCTCAGGTCCAACAGAACACTGAACAGCAGCTACAGTCTCAGGTCCAACAGAACACTGAACAGCAGCTACAGTCTCAGGTCCAACAGAACACTGAACAACAGCTACTACAGTCTCAGGTCCAACAGAACACTGAACAGCTACTACAGTCTCAGGTCCAACAGAACACTGAACAGCAGCTACAGTCTCAGGTCCAACAGAACACTGAACAGCTACTACAGTCTCAGGTCCAACAGAACACTGAACAGCTACTACAGTCTCAGGTCCAACAGAACACTGAACAGCAGCTACTACAGTCTCAGGTCCAACAGAACACTGAACAGCTACTACAGTCTCAGGTCCAACAGAACACTGAACAGCTACTACAGTCTCAGGTCCACATCCAACAGAACAATGAACAGCTACTACAGTCTCAGGTCCAACAGAACACTGAACAGCTACTACAGTCTCAGGTCCAACAGAACACTGAACAGCTACTACAGTCTCAGGTCCAACAGAACACTGAACAGCTACTACAGTCTCAGGTCCAACAGAACACTGAACAGCTACTACAGTCTCAGGTCCAACAGAACACTGAACAGCTACTACAGTCTCAGGTCCAACAGAACACTGAACAGCTACTACAGTCTCAGGTCCAACAGAACACTGAACAGCAGCTACTACAGTCTCAGGTCCAACAGAACACTGAACAGCTACTACAGTCTCAGGTCCAACAGAACACTGAACAGCTACTACAGTCTCAGGTCCAACAGAACACTGAACAGCTACTACAGTCTCAGGTCCAACAGAACACTGAACAGCTACTACAGTCTCAGGTCCAACAGAACACTGAACAGCTACTACAGTCTGAGGTCCAAGAGAACACTTAACAGCAGCTACTACAGTCTCAGGTCCAACAGAACACTGAACAGCAGCTACTACAGTCTCAGGTCCAACAGAACACTGAACAGCTACTACAGTCTCAGGTCCAACATAACACTGAACAGCTACTACAGTCTCAGGTCCAACAGAACACTGAACAGCTACTACAGTCTCAGGTCCAACAGAACACTGAACAGCTACTACAGTCTCAGGTCCAACAGAACACTGAACAGCTACTACAGTCTCAGGTCCAACAGAACACTGAACAGCTACTACAGTCTCAGGTCCAACAGAACACTGAACAGCTACTACAGTCTCAGGTCCAACAGAACACTGAACAGCAGCTACTACAGTCTCAGGTCCAACAGAACACTGAGCAGCTACTACAGTCTCAGGTCCAACAGAACACTGAACAGCTACTACAGTCTCAGGTCCAACAGAACACTGAACAGCAGCTACTACAGTCTCAGGTCCAACAGAACACTGAACAGCTACTACACTCTCAGGTCCAACAGAACACTGAACAGCTACTACAGTCTCAGGTCCAACAGAACACTGAACAGCTACTTCAGTCTCAGGTCCAACAGAACACTGAACAGCTACTACAGTCTCAGGTCCAACAGAACACTGAACAGCTACTACAGTCTCAGGTCCAACAGAACACTGAACAGCAGCTACTACAGTCTCAGGTCCAACAGAACACTGAGCAGCTACTACAGTCTCAGGTCCAACAGAACACTGAGCAGCTACTACAGTCTCAGGTCCAACAGAACACTGAACAGCAGCTACTACAGTCTCTGGTCCAACAGAACACTGAACAGCAGCTACTACAGTCTCAGGTCCAACAGAACACTGAACAGCTACTACAGTCTCAGGTCCAACAGAACACTGAACAGCTACTACAGTCTCAGGTCCAACAGAACACTGAACAGCTACTACAGTCTCAGGTCCAACAGAACACTGAACAGCTACTACAGTCTCAGGTCCAACAGAACACTGAACAGCTACTACAGTCTCAGGTCCAACAGAACACTGAACAGCTACTACAGTCTCAGGTCCAACAGAACACTGAACAGCTACTACAGTGTTACGACCCTGGCTCATGGGTACGCAACCTATGTGTAATCAACACCAAAACCCTGTGCTCTAACTCAAAAATGCTACTAAACCAAGGAACTACTAATATAACTATAAACTAATGTACTGGTAACCCAACGGACAAGGACTGTAAGAACCTGACAGCTCTTTCACTAGGCACAGACCGTGCATGTGTGTTTCTGGGTCTGCCTTTGAAGCTCCCCAGCAGGTAACCAATCAGCACTAATTGGCTAATTGGCAGCCCTCACCTGCCTGCCCTGGTGAAACAGGAGTGACCAGGCCTCTAGTACATAACACCTCCCCCACCAAACTGGTTGCCCAAGAGGCAACCACTACACAACAACCCATAAACAAAACAAAAAACAACTGTGACCCCTTAGTTGTCAGGGCCTCTACCACCACAGCGATAACGGGTACCACAAACACCGGTACTACGATCGTGAGAGGGCGTCTGCTAGCACGTTGTCCCTCCCACGAATGTGGCGAATATCCAAGTTATACGCCTGGAGGAACAAACTCCATCGCATCAAACGATGATTCGAATTCACCATGCTGCGAAGAAAAACCAAAGGGTTATGGTCTGTATACACAACAAGGGGTAAACTGGAGGATCCCACGTAAACATCAAAATGGTTCAAGGCAAGAACCAAAGCGAGCGCCTCCTTCTCTATAGTAGAGTAGTGCAGTTGATGCCTGTCAAACTTTTTAGAAAAGTAGCACACTGGGTGCTCCACCTCTAATGCATCCTCTTGCAGGAGGACGGCTCCAGCACCGAGGTCACTAGCATCCACTGCCAACTTGAATGGCAGTTGAAAATCGGGAGCTGACAGAACGGGAGCGCTAATCAGAATACCCTTGATGCTCTCAAAAGACTGTTGACAAGTCTCAGTCCACACGAAAGGTACCTTAGGACTGAGCAGATTGGTCAAAGGGGCAACAACAGAAGCAAAGTTCCTACAAAAACTCCTATAGTACCCTGCCATACCTAGGAAGCGCTTTAACTCCCGCCTGGTGATGGGAGCAGGGAAGCCCACTATAGCCTCCACCTTAGCTGTAACGGGGCACACATGCCCACGTCCAACCACCTTACCCAGGTAGGTAACCGTGGCCTGTCCAAATTCACATTTCGCAAGGTTAACTGTCAAGTTAGCATCACCCAACCGCTTGAACACTTCGGCCAGATGCTCCACATGTTGTGACCAAGAGGAACTGTGGATAACCAGGTCATCCAGATATGCCTCACAGAACGCTACCCCGCCCAGGACCTTGTTCACTAGCCGCTGAAACGTCGCTGGGGCATTTCGCATGCCAAAGGCCATCACTGTATACTGGCAGAAACTCTCTGGTGTGACAAAAGCGGATATCTCACGTGCTCGCGGAGTAAGCGGAACCTGCCAGTATCCCTTTAGCAAATCCAATTTACTTACAAAGGCTGCTGAACCCACCCGATCGATACAGTCGTCCATCCGAGGCAGAGGGTACGAGTCCGGCTTGGTTACTGTATTAACTTTACGGAAATCAGTACAGAACCGATGAGTGCAGTCTGGCTTATCAACAAGCAGGCAGGGGGAGCTCCACGCACTAGAACTGGGCTCCGCAATGCCATGTCTCAGCATATAGTCTACTTCCTTACTCAAGATCCTTCGTTTTTCCGGATTCACCCTATAGGCATGTTGCTTAATTGGTCCTGCACTACCAACATCAATGTCATGCTCGAGTACATTAGTACGACTAGGGACATCAGAAAACAAACGTGTATGCTGTCTAAGTAGGCGCACCACATCCGTACGCTCAGGAAGTGGTAAGTACGACAGGTGTGAGTCCAAGTCACCTAGTATCTGGGTGTTTGGCAACCGGCCCTGAGAAATCTCCTTCGACACAGAACAGTCGGCTACAATAGGAGATGCAGAAACTGTTAGAACAGCCACAGGCTTGACCCCTGACTGGTCAATCTGAGCCCTATCATTGTACGCCTTCAACATATTGACGTGACATAATCTACTCTTGCGCCTGCGGTCGGGAGTTTTAATCAAGTAGTCGACCTCACCAACTTTGCGCTCAATGGAGTATGGCCCACTGTATTTAGCCTGTAATGCAGACCCAAGAATAGGCGAGAGAACCAACACCTTGTCTCCCGGTGAGAACACCCTATGTCGGGCCCGCCTATCATACCACACCTTCATTTTTCCTTGGGCTACCTTTAGGTTCTCTTTCGCTAGTTCACATGCTCTACTAAGCTTAAGCCTGAAGTCACACACATAGTCCAACAAATTAGTAGAGGAAGGAGTCTGGTCAGCCAACCACTTTTCCTTCAGCAGTTTCAAAGGACCCCTCACTGTGTGGCCAAACACCAGCTCAGCCGGGCTGAATCCAAGAGACTCCTGGGTTACCTCCCTAGCAGCAAACAGAAGCAAAGGGATTCCATCATCCCAGTCTTTGTCGAACTCCGTACAATATGCCCGCAGCATTGTTTTGATAGTCTGGTGAAATCTCTCCAGCGCCCCCTGGGACTCTGGATGATAGGCAGAGGAAGGGCAATGTTGGATAGACAACTGCTGGAGGACCTGAGCAAAGAGACGGGACATGAAGTTAGACCCTTGATCTGATTGAATGACCTTTGGTAGGCCAAAAGTCGAAAAAAACCTAACCAGAGCTTTGGATATAGCTGGGGCTGTGATCTTGCGTAAAGGAATGGCTTCAGGAAAACGGGTCGCTGCACACATAATAGTCAAAAGGTACTGGTTCCCTGTCTTAGTTCGAGGGAGGGGACCAACACAGTCAATGAGGATCCGCTCAAAAGGTTCCCCAACGGCAGGGATAGGCTGCAGAGGAGCCTGAGGGATCTTCTGGTTTGGTTTACCAACCACCTGACACACATGGCACAAGCGACAATATTGTGCCACATCTGACTTCAAACCAGGCCAACAAAAATGTCTCAGCACACGGTCATAAGTCTTCCTGACCCCCATGTGACCAGCAAGATCATGATCATGTGCTAGATGCAGTATATCAGGACGATACACGGCTGGAACAACAATCTGAAACACACTGCCCCAGTCATCCAGACTGGACAGGTTAGGTGGTGTCCACTTTCTCATGAGCACGTCATTGCTAACAAAGTATCCTTGAGACGTATCTACCATTTCATCCTCTAAAACCGCCTCTTCAAAGAGGGACGACAAGGAGACATCCTTGTTTTGCTCTAGTACCAACTGCTCATGAGACGGTATCACCTTACCAAAACCCTCATCAGGGCCACTTTTCAACTCAACAAAGAACGTGTCACTAAGTGTCATATCACCATCTAAGTTAACAACCTCATGGGTGTCACATTTGACCTTTGACATTGCACGTGTTACCGCACACACAGGAAACACTCCTGGATGCTTCTGTGCGAGCTCATCAGGAACCTCAGAAACTACAGGGACGGGAATTACAACTGGAGTAGCCAGCACTTTGCCACCGGCCAAATCGTTCCCTAGAATGAAGGACACCCCCTTTATGGGAATGTGAGAACACACTCCTACGACAACATTGCCTGATACTAAGGGAGAGTTTAGCGAGACCTCATGCAAAGGAGTATTCACAAAGCCTCCTCCAAAGCCCTGAACAATGGCACCGGAATGCAATGAAGAATCTTCCGAAAATGGCAAAATCCCATCCAGAATGAGAGACTGGAAAGCTCCTGTATCTCTCCATATTGTAATAGCCTGCCTTGATCCTAATTCACCAACCAGTGAAACAAATCCCTCCATCCTAAATGTTGAGGAGCCCTCTAGCTCCCTGTCTGCACCTTTGATACTTCGCACCCCACCCTCTAATGTCGGCATAGGTGTCCTGTCTATGATTTCTACCAGAGCCACAGTTTTTACATTTTTCTGCTTAAGCACAGGGCATCCAGCAACGATATGACCAGGCTCCTTACAGTAAAAACAGATAACCCCCTCTGGGAATGCACTAGCAGAGCCACCTTGCCTAGGAGTCGAAGTAAACCGACCAGCAGACACGGGTGCCGGGAACCGGCTCCCCTGAGAAGGACGCCTACTACCCCTGGACTCCACACGGCCCTCCTCTACAAAGACAGACTTGTGTGTTAACACAAACTCATCAGCCAAGACAGCAGCGTCGGCTATCTTCGATACCTTATGCTCATTTAGATGTGTGGAAACGTTATCAGGAACACACCTCTTAAATTCCTCTAGGAGAACCAACTGTCTGAGCTGCTCCCTTGACTCTGCTTTTTGCGAGGTGCACCACCGGTCAAACAGGTTCTCCTTCTCTTTTCCAAATTCAACATAAGACTGCCCCTCCTGCCTACGATAACCTCTAAAACGCTGACGATAGGCCTCAGGGACCAACTCATAAGCCCTCAATATGGAAGCTTTAACAAGTTCATAATCAGCGCTTTGTTCAAGGGACAGAGCAGTGTAGGCTTCTTGTGCCCTACCAACCAAAACACATTGTAGCAGCAGTGTCCAGGCGGTATCAGGCCACTTCAATGTGGTTGCCACCCTTTCGAAAAGGGGAAAATATCTTTCCACGTCTTTCTCAAAAAATGGTGGCACCATCCTAATATTCCTGCCTACATCAAACCCGGAACGTGACTCTGGATGCAGAGCACCTGCCTGCAAGGCAGCATACTTATATTCCAGCTCCTTCTGTGCACGCTCGTGCTCCAGCAACAGTTGTTTCTCCTTAAACTCACGCTCATGCTCACGCTCCTCTTTCCTCTCTCTCTCCTTAAGCTCACGCTCCTCTTTACTCTCTCTCTCCTTAAGCTCACGCTCCTCTCTCCTCTCCTCACGCTCTCGCTCTAGCTGCCTTTCCTTAAACTCCAACTCCCTAATCCTCCACTCACCCTCTACACCAGGTAATAGCGGAGACGCGCCAGACGATGGAGGCTCCTCCACCCTCTCCTCAAGCACCTGTTCCCTAATGAGCAAAACCCGCAAAGCACCCAAGGCAGATGGTTTCAAACGTTTCTCACTGGGAGTAAGCTCGACCTTGTAGTGCACAGCAAGCTCGAGCAGTTGTTCTTTGGAAAATTTGTCTAATAAGTCATGAGACGGGCGATCAACAAAGTCCCTGATGGAAGCCATTGTCACTGACCTAGACACCCCAAGCTACACACCCAACCTCACAGACACGAAGAACCACTAACGAACCACTGAAGAACAACGAAGAACCACTGAAGAACCATGCATAATGCTAATTGCCAACAATAACAACCAGAATGGAACACGGTGGAAATGTGAGCTCTACGGAGCGCACCTTTCCAGGTTGCACAAACAACCAAAAAAAAAAAAAAAAAAACACACCCACCCTAAATAGACGTGTCATACACGCAGGGTGTTAGGTGCTACCAGGTATGCTCACCAAACACTTAAACAAACAAAATAAATCCAACAAAATTTTCCAAACAGGTGCGCCTTCTAACCTGATGTGACCACATATGCTTCTACGTCTAAACTGCAGAAAACCCCGGCCTACCACATGTCTACCCTAAGAAACACTAAATCAAGCCCTACCACACTACCTGTGTTTCCTGGCCGCCCTAACCTACCTACCCCTAAACTAATGCCCTGTAGACCTAACTTTCTTCAACCACACCTGCTACCAGTCAAAGATAATATACAATCATTTCATTGACCGCCCCAGGAGTACGTGGTGCACCGGACGCTAACCCACAACCAGAAAATAATGTCCCTATCTACATGTGGTGCCTACTAAACTATATATTTTAACAGCATAAGTAGTCACATCAAATTACAAACAAATACGGCATACTCACCTGTTTGATGAAAATGGCTCAGCCCCCACGTTACACCATGTGTAACGAACACCACCCAAACCATAATATGATGACACCCCGTGCAACACAAAAAAAAATCACCAAACAAAGTTCTAGGGGTAAAAGATCCCGGATGAGCGCCCAATTGTTACGACCCTGGCTCATGGGTACGCAACCTATGTGTAATCAACACCAAAACCCTGTGCTCTAACTCAAAAATGCTACTAAACCAAGGAACTACTAATATAACTATAAACTAATGTACTGGTAACCCAACGGACAAGGACTGTAAGAACCTGACAGCTCTTTCACTAGGCACAGACCGTGCATGTGTGTTTCTGGGTCTGCCTTTGAAGCTCCCCAGCAGGTAACCAATCAGCACTAATTGGCTAATTGGCAGCCCTCACCTGCCTGCCCTGGTGAAACAGGAGTGACCAGGCCTCTAGTACATAACAACAGTCTCAGGTCCAACAGAACACTGAACAGCTACTACAGTCTCAGGTCCAACAGAACACTGAACAGCAGCTACTACAGTCTCAGGTCCAACAGAACACTGAACAGCTACTACAGTCTCAGGTCCAACAGAACACTGAACAGCTACTACAGTCTCAGGTCCAACAGAACACTGAACAGCTACTACAGTCTCAGGTCCAACAGAACACTGAACAGCTACTACAGTCTCAGGTCCAACAGAACACTGAACAGCTACTACAGTCTGAGGTCCAAGAGAACACTGAACAGCAGCTACTACAGTCTCAGGTCCAACAGAACACTGAACAGCAGCTACTACAGTCTCAGGTCCAACAGAACACTGAACAGCTACTACAGTCTCAGGTCCAACAGAACACTGAACAGCAGCTACTACAGTCTCAGGTCCAACAGAACACTGAACAGCTACTACAGTCTCAGGTCCAACAGAACACTGAACAGCTACTACAGTCTCAGGTCCAACAGAACACTGAACAGCAGCTACTACAGTCTCAGGTCCAACAGAACACTGAACAGCTACTACAGTCTCAGGTCCAACAGAACACTGAACAGCTACTACAGTCTCAGGTCCAACAGAACACTGAACAGCTACTACAGTCTCAGGTCCAACAGAACACTGAACAGCTACTACAGTCTCAGGTCCAACAGAACACTGAACAGCTACTACAGTCTCAGGTCCAACAGAACACTGAACAGCTACTACAGTCTCAGGTCCAACAGAACACTGAACAGCAGCTACTACAGTCTCAGGTCCAACAGAACACTGAGCAGCTACTACAGTCTCAGGTCCAACAGAACACTGAACAGCTACTACAGTCTCAGGTCCAACAGAACACTGAACAGCAGCTACTACAGTCTCAGGTCCAACAGAACACTGAACAGCTACTACACTCTCAGGTCCAACAGAACACTGAACAGCTACTACAGTCTCAGGTCCAACAGAACACTGAACAGCTACTTCAGTCTCAGGTCCAACAGAACACTGAACAGCTACTACAGTCTCAGGTCCAACAGAACACTGAACAGCTACTACAGTCTCAGGTCCAACAGAACACTGAACAGCAGCTACTACAGTCTCAGGTCCAACAGAACACTGAGCAGCTACTACAGTCTCAGGTCCAACAGAACACTGAGCAGCTACTACAGTCTCAGGTCCAACAGAACACTGAACAGCAGCTACTACAGTCTCTGGTCCAACAGAACACTGAACAGCAGCTACTACAGTCTCAGGTCCAACAGAACACTGAACAGCTACTACAGTCTCAGGTCCAACAGAACACTGAACAGCTACTACAGTCTCAGGTCCAACAGAACACTGAACAGCTACTACAGTCTCAGGTCCAACAGAACACTGAACAGCTACTACAGTCTCAGGTCCAACAGAACACTGAACAGCTACTACAGTCTCAGGTCCAACAGAACACTGAACAGCTACTACAGTGTTACGACCCTGGCTCATGGGTACGCAACCTATGTGTAATCAACACCAAAACCCTGTGCTCTAACTCAAAAATGCTACTAAACCAAGGAACTACTAATATAACTATAAACTAATGTACTGGTAACCCAACGGACAAGGACTGTAAGAACCTGACAGCTCTTTCACTAGGCACAGACCGTGCATGTGTGTTTCTGGGTCTGCCTTTGAAGCTCCCCAGCAGGTAACCAATCAGCACTAATTGGCTAATTGGCAGCCCTCACCTGCCTGCCCTGGTGAAACAGGAGTGACCAGGCCTCTAGTACATAACACCTCCCCCACCAAACTGGTTGCCCAAGAGGCAACCACTACACAACAACCCATAAACAAAACAAAAAACAACTGTGACCCCTTAGTTGTCAGGGCCTCTACCACCACAGCGATAACGGGTACCACAAACACCGGTACTACGATCGTGAGAGGGCGTCTGCTAGCACGTTGTCCCTCCCACGAATGTGGCGAATATCCAAGTTATACGCCTGGAGGAACAAACTCCATCGCATCAAACGATGATTCGAATTCACCATGCTGCGAAGAAAAACCAAAGGGTTATGGTCTGTATACACAACAAGGGGTAAACTGGAGGATCCCACGTAAACATCAAAATGGTTCAAGGCAAGAACCAAAGCGAGCGCCTCCTTCTCTATAGTAGAGTAGTGCAGTTGATGCCTGTCAAACTTTTTAGAAAAGTAGCACACTGGGTGCTCCACCTCTAATGCATCCTCTTGCAGGAGGACGGCTCCAGCACCGAGGTCACTAGCATCCACTGCCAACTTGAATGGCAGTTGAAAATCGGGAGCTGACAGAACGGGAGCGCTAATCAGAATACCCTTGATGCTCTCAAAAGACTGTTGACAAGTCTCAGTCCACACGAAAGGTACCTTAGGACTGAGCAGATTGGTCAAAGGGGCAACAACAGAAGCAAAGTTCCTACAAAAACTCCTATAGTACCCTGCCATACCTAGGAAGCGCTTTAACTCCCGCCTGGTGATGGGAGCAGGGAAGCCCACTATAGCCTCCACCTTAGCTGTAACGGGGCACACATGCCCACGTCCAACCACCTTACCCAGGTAGGTAACCGTGGCCTGTCCAAATTCACATTTCGCAAGGTTAACTGTCAAGTTAGCATCACCCAACCGCTTGAACACTTCGGCCAGATGCTCCACATGTTGTGACCAAGAGGAACTGTGGATAACCAGGTCATCCAGATATGCCTCACAGAACGCTACCCCGCCCAGGACCTTGTTCACTAGCCGCTGAAACGTCGCTGGGGCATTTCGCATGCCAAAGGCCATCACTGTATACTGGCAGAAACTCTCTGGTGTGACAAAAGCGGATATCTCACGTGCTCGCGGAGTAAGCGGAACCTGCCAGTATCCCTTTAGCAAATCCAATTTACTTACAAAGGCTGCTGAACCCACCCGATCGATACAGTCGTCCATCCGAGGCAGAGGGTACGAGTCCGGCTTGGTTACTGTATTAACTTTACGGAAATCAGTACAGAACCGATGAGTGCAGTCTGGCTTATCAACAAGCAGGCAGGGGGAGCTCCACGCACTAGAACTGGGCTCCGCAATGCCATGTCTCAGCATATAGTCTACTTCCTTACTCAAGATCCTTCGTTTTTCCGGATTCACCCTATAGGCATGTTGCTTAATTGGTCCTGCACTACCAACATCAATGTCATGCTCGAGTACATTAGTACGACTAGGGACATCAGAAAACAAACGTGTATGCTGTCTAAGTAGGCGCACCACATCCGTACGCTCAGGAAGTGGTAAGTACGACAGGTGTGAGTCCAAGTCACCTAGTATCTGGGTGTTTGGCAACCGGCCCTGAGAAATCTCCTTCGACACAGAACAGTCGGCTACAATAGGAGATGCAGAAACTGTTAGAACAGCCACAGGCTTGACCCCTGACTGGTCAATCTGAGCCCTATCATTGTACGCCTTCAACATATTGACGTGACATAATCTACTCTTGCGCCTGCGGTCGGGAGTTTTAATCAAGTAGTCGACCTCACCAACTTTGCGCTCAATGGAGTATGGCCCACTGTATTTAGCCTGTAATGCAGACCCAAGAATAGGCGAGAGAACCAACACCTTGTCTCCCGGTGAGAACACCCTATGTCGGGCCCGCCTATCATACCACACCTTCATTTTTCCTTGGGCTACCTTTAGGTTCTCTTTCGCTAGTTCACATGCTCTACTAAGCTTAAGCCTGAAGTCACACACATAGTCCAACAAATTAGTAGAGGAAGGAGTCTGGTCAGCCAACCACTTTTCCTTCAGCAGTTTCAAAGGACCCCTCACTGTGTGGCCAAACACCAGCTCAGCCGGGCTGAATCCAAGAGACTCCTGGGTTACCTCCCTAGCAGCAAACAGAAGCAAAGGGATTCCATCATCCCAGTCTTTGTCGAACTCCGTACAATATGCCCGCAGCATTGTTTTGATAGTCTGGTGAAATCTCTCCAGCGCCCCCTGGGACTCTGGATGATAGGCAGAGGAAGGGCAATGTTGGATAGACAACTGCTGGAGGACCTGAGCAAAGAGACGGGACATGAAGTTAGACCCTTGATCTGATTGAATGACCTTTGGTAGGCCAAAAGTCGAAAAAAACCTAACCAGAGCTTTGGATATAGCTGGGGCTGTGATCTTGCGTAAAGGAATGGCTTCAGGAAAACGGGTCGCTGCACACATAATAGTCAAAAGGTACTGGTTCCCTGTCTTAGTTCGAGGGAGGGGACCAACACAGTCAATGAGGATCCGCTCAAAAGGTTCCCCAACGGCAGGGATAGGCTGCAGAGGAGCCTGAGGGATCTTCTGGTTTGGTTTACCAACCACCTGACACACATGGCACAAGCGACAATATTGTGCCACATCTGACTTCAAACCAGGCCAACAAAAATGTCTCAGCACACGGTCATAAGTCTTCCTGACCCCCATGTGACCAGCAAGATCATGATCATGTGCTAGATGCAGTATATCAGGACGATACACGGCTGGAACAACAATCTGAAACACACTGCCCCAGTCATCCAGACTGGACAGGTTAGGTGGTGTCCACTTTCTCATGAGCACGTCATTGCTAACAAAGTATCCTTGAGACGTATCTACCATTTCATCCTCTAAAACCGCCTCTTCAAAGAGGGACGACAAGGAGACATCCTTGTTTTGCTCTAGTACCAACTGCTCATGAGACGGTATCACCTTACCAAAACCCTCATCAGGGCCACTTTTCAACTCAACAAAGAACGTGTCACTAAGTGTCATATCACCATCTAAGTTAACAACCTCATGGGTGTCACATTTGACCTTTGACATTGCACGTGTTACCGCACACACAGGAAACACTCCTGGATGCTTCTGTGCGAGCTCATCAGGAACCTCAGAAACTACAGGGACGGGAATTACAACTGGAGTAGCCAGCACTTTGCCACCGGCCAAATCGTTCCCTAGAATGAAGGACACCCCCTTTATGGGAATGTGAGAACACACTCCTACGACAACATTGCCTGATACTAAGGGAGAGTTTAGCGAGACCTCATGCAAAGGAGTATTCACAAAGCCTCCTCCAAAGCCCTGAACAATGGCACCGGAATGCAATGAAGAATCTTCCGAAAATGGCAAAATCCCATCCAGAATGAGAGACTGGAAAGCTCCTGTATCTCTCCATATTGTAATAGCCTGCCTTGATCCTAATTCACCAACCAGTGAAACAAATCCCTCCATCCTAAATGTTGAGGAGCCCTCTAGCTCCCTGTCTGCACCTTTGATACTTCGCACCCCACCCTCTAATGTCGGCATAGGTGTCCTGTCTATGATTTCTACCAGAGCCACAGTTTTTACATTTTTCTGCTTAAGCACAGGGCATCCAGCAACGATATGACCAGGCTCCTTACAGTAAAAACAGATAACCCCCTCTGGGAATGCACTAGCAGAGCCACCTTGCCTAGGAGTCGAAGTAAACCGACCAGCAGACACGGGTGCCGGGAACCGGCTCCCCTGAGAAGGACGCCTACTACCCCTGGACTCCACACGGCCCTCCTCTACAAAGACAGACTTGTGTGTTAACACAAACTCATCAGCCAAGACAGCAGCGTCGGCTATCTTCGATACCTTATGCTCATTTAGATGTGTGGAAACGTTATCAGGAACACACCTCTTAAATTCCTCTAGGAGAACCAACTGTCTGAGCTGCTCCCTTGACTCTGCTTTTTGCGAGGTGCACCACCGGTCAAACAGGTTCTCCTTCTCTTTTCCAAATTCAACATAAGACTGCCCCTCCTGCCTACGATAACCTCTAAAACGCTGACGATAGGCCTCAGGGACCAACTCATAAGCCCTCAATATGGAAGCTTTAACAAGTTCATAATCAGCGCTTTGTTCAAGGGACAGAGCAGTGTAGGCTTCTTGTGCCCTACCAACCAAAACACATTGTAGCAGCAGTGTCCAGGCGGTATCAGGCCACTTCAATGTGGTTGCCACCCTTTCGAAAAGGGGAAAATATCTTTCCACGTCTTTCTCAAAAAATGGTGGCACCATCCTAATATTCCTGCCTACATCAAACCCGGAACGTGACTCTGGATGCAGAGCACCTGCCTGCAAGGCAGCATACTTATATTCCAGCTCCTTCTGTGCACGCTCGTGCTCCAGCAACAGTTGTTTCTCCTTAAACTCACGCTCATGCTCACGCTCCTCTTTCCTCTCTCTCTCCTTAAGCTCACGCTCCTCTTTACTCTCTCTCTCCTTAAGCTCACGCTCCTCTCTCCTCTCCTCACGCTCTCGCTCTAGCTGCCTTTCCTTAAACTCCAACTCCCTAATCCTCCACTCACCCTCTACACCAGGTAATAGCGGAGACGCGCCAGACGATGGAGGCTCCTCCACCCTCTCCTCAAGCACCTGTTCCCTAATGAGCAAAACCCGCAAAGCACCCAAGGCAGATGGTTTCAAACGTTTCTCACTGGGAGTAAGCTCGACCTTGTAGTGCACAGCAAGCTCGAGCAGTTGTTCTTTGGAAAATTTGTCTAATAAGTCATGAGACGGGCGATCAACAAAGTCCCTGATGGAAGCCATTGTCACTGACCTAGACACCCCAAGCTACACACCCAACCTCACAGACACGAAGAACCACTAACGAACCACTGAAGAACAACGAAGAACCACTGAAGAACCATGCATAATGCTAATTGCCAACAATAACAACCAGAATGGAACACGGTGGAAATGTGAGCTCTACGGAGCGCACCTTTCCAGGTTGCACAAACAACCAAAAAAAAAAAAAAAAAAACACACCCACCCTAAATAGACGTGTCATACACGCAGGGTGTTAGGTGCTACCAGGTATGCTCACCAAACACTTAAACAAACAAAATAAATCCAACAAAATTTTCCAAACAGGTGCGCCTTCTAACCTGATGTGACCACATATGCTTCTACGTCTAAACTGCAGAAAACCCCGGCCTACCACATGTCTACCCTAAGAAACACTAAATCAAGCCCTACCACACTACCTGTGTTTCCTGGCCGCCCTAACCTACCTACCCCTAAACTAATGCCCTGTAGACCTAACTTTCTTCAACCACACCTGCTACCAGTCAAAGATAATATACAATCATTTCATTGACCGCCCCAGGAGTACGTGGTGCACCGGACGCTAACCCACAACCAGAAAATAATGTCCCTATCTACATGTGGTGCCTACTAAACTATATATTTTAACAGCATAAGTAGTCACATCAAATTACAAACAAATACGGCATACTCACCTGTTTGATGAAAATGGCTCAGCCCCCACGTTACACCATGTGTAACGAACACCACCCAAACCATAATATGATGACACCCCGTGCAACACAAAAAAAAATCACCAAACAAAGTTCTAGGGGTAAAAGATCCCGGATGAGCGCCCAATTGTTACGACCCTGGCTCATGGGTACGCAACCTATGTGTAATCAACACCAAAACCCTGTGCTCTAACTCAAAAATGCTACTAAACCAAGGAACTACTAATATAACTATAAACTAATGTACTGGTAACCCAACGGACAAGGACTGTAAGAACCTGACAGCTCTTTCACTAGGCACAGACCGTGCATGTGTGTTTCTGGGTCTGCCTTTGAAGCTCCCCAGCAGGTAACCAATCAGCACTAATTGGCTAATTGGCAGCCCTCACCTGCCTGCCCTGGTGAAACAGGAGTGACCAGGCCTCTAGTACATAACAACAGTCTCAGGTCCAACAGAACACTGAACAGCTACTACAGTCTCAGGTCCAACAGAACACTGAACAGCAGCTACTACAGTCTCAGGTCCAACAGAACACTGAACAGCTACTACAGTCTCAGGTCCAACAGAACACTGAACAGCTACTACAGTCTCAGGTCCAACAGAACACTGAACAGCTACTACAGTCTCAGGTCCAACAGAACACTGAACAGCTACTACAGTCTCAGGTCCAACAGAACACTGAACAGCTACTACAGTCTGAGGTCCAAGAGAACACTGAACAGCAGCTACTACAGTCTCAGGTCCAACAGAACACTGAACAGCAGCTACTACAGTCTCAGGTCCAACAGAACACTGAACAGCTACTACAGTCTCAGGTCCAACAGAACACTGAACAGCAGCTACTACAGTCTCAGGTCCAACAGAACACTGAACAGCTACTACAGTCTCAGGTCCAACAGAACACTGAACAGCTACTACAGTCTCAGGTCCAACAGAACACTGAACAGCAGCTACTACAGTCTCAGGTCCAACAGAACACTGAACAGCTACTACAGTCTCAGGTCCAACAGAACACTGAACAGCTACTACAGTCTCAGGTCCAACAGAACACTGAACAGCAGCTACTACAGTCTAAGGTCCAACAGAACACTGAACAGCTACTACAGTCTCAGGTCCAACAGAACACTGAACAGCAGCTACTACAGTCTCAGGTCCAACAGAACACTGAACAGCAGCTACTACAGTCTCAGGTCCAAGAGAACACTGAACAGCTACTACAGTCTCAGGTCCAACAGAACACTGAGCAGCTACTACAGTCTCAGGTCCAACAGAATACTGAGCAGCTACTACAGTATCAGGTCCAACAGAACACTGAACAGCAGCTACTACAGTCTCAGGTCCAACAGAACACTGAACAGCTACTACAGTCTCAGGTCCAACAGAACACTGAACAGCTACTACAGTCTCAGGTCCAACAGAACACTGAACAGCAGCTACTACAGTCTCAGGTCCAACAGAACACTGAACAGCTACTACAGTCTCAGGTCCAACAGAACACTGAGCAGCTACTACAGTCTCAGGTCCAACAGAACCCTGAACAGCTACTACAGTCTCAGGTCCAACAGAACACTGAACAGCAGCTACTACAGTCTCAGGTCCAACAGAACACTGAACAGCTACTACAGTCTAAGGTCCAACAGAACACTGAACAGCTACTACAGTCTCAGGTCCAACAGAACACTGAACAGCTACTACAGTCTCAGGTCCAACAGAACACTGAACAGCTACTACAGTCTCAGGTCCAACAGACCACTGAACAGCTACTACAGTCTCAGGTCCAACAGAACACTGAACAGCTACTACAGTCTCAGGTCCAACAGAACACTGAACAGCTACTACAGTCTCAGGTCCAACAGAACACTGAACAGCAGCTACTACAGTCTCAGGTCCAACAGAACACTGAACAGCAGCTACTACAGTCTCAGGTCCAACAGAACACTGAACAGCTACTACAGTCTCAGGTCCAACAGAACACTGAACAGCTACTACAGTCTCAGGTCCAACAGAACACTGAACAGCTACTACAGTCTCAGGTCCAACAGAACACTGAACAGCTACTACAGTCTCAGGTCCAACAGAACACTGAACAGCTACTACAGTCTCAGGTCCAACAGAACACTGAACAGCTACTACAGTCTCAGGTCCAACAGAACACTGAACAGCTACTACAGTCTCAGGTCCAACAGAACACTGAACAGCTACTACAGTCTCAGGTCCAACAGAACACTGAACAGCTACTACAGTCTCAGGTCCAACAGAACACTGAACAGCTACTACAGTCTCAGGTCCAACAGAACACTGAACAGCTACTACAGTCTCAGGTCCAACAGAACACTGAACAGCTACTACAGTCTCAGGTCCAACAGAACACTGAACAGCTACTACAGTCTCAGGTCCAACAGAACACTGAACAGCAGCTACAGTCTCAGGTCCAACAGAACACTGAACAGCAGCTACTACAGTCTCAGGTCCAACAGAACACTGAACAGCAGCTACTACAGTCTCAGGTCCAACAGAACACTGAACAGCTACTACAGTCTCAGGTCCAACAGAACACTGAACAGCTACTACAGTCTCAGGTCCAACAGAACACTGAACAGCAGCTACAGTCTCTGGTATCACTTCCAAGAGAACACTGAGCAGCTACTACAGTCTCAGGTATCACTTCCAAGAGAACACTGAACAGCAGCTACTACAGTCTCAGGTATCACTTCCAAGAGAACACTGAACAGCAGCTACTACAGTCTCAGGTATCACTTCCAAGAGAACACTGAACAGCAGCTACTACAGTCTCAGGTATCACTTCCAAGAGAACACTGAACAGCAGCTACTACAGTCTCAGGTATCACTTCCAAGAGAACACTGAACAGCTACTACAGTCTCAGGTATCACTTCCACCGGGCAAACAGACTACTGACGGATATACTCTGAATCCTCACATGAACAGACACACAAGCGCACCTTAAGTGACTTACTCACCACACAAGCTCACTTATTACCTGCACACACTGCTGCTACTTAGTCTTTTGGTTCGTTTTTTTTATCCACAGTTTTTTCCCTTGTATTGTATAGTTTGTAGGCCTATATCCCGGTTGAGGAGCCGGGAAAAACAAGCATCTCACGTTTTTTCTGAATGCATGTACATTTTAAAAAGCTGTGACAATAAAATAATCTGAATCTTGGACAACCCATTAATTTACAGTTGGATCACTGAATGGGCCTTTAAACACACACAATATGCATGATCTCATTGGATCCTGTACTTATCGTCCATCAGTACCAAAAGTTCCTGTCAGGACTCAGCAGTGAATGCCACTGGGTACTTAAGAGGAGTTTGTTTTTATTTTTATTTTTATCAGAGCTGACGATGCTATGACAGCCGTACTTTAGTTCAATTTACATCTTGCAGCCAGAGCGTGCTGAATACACAAGACAGCTCTAGCTGCCTTTCTTAAAGGATGGGGAGGGGGCATATCACGTCGTCAGACTGGGAACCGTGTAGTGGATTCTTAACCTGTGACAGGGGCTGTCAAAACATGAAGACTGCTTTGGTATTTCACATTCAATAGAAGAGCTGAGACCAGATCTAGAGAATTGTGTCTCTTGCATTCAAATCAGAAAAGATATGAGGAAACTACAGCACGCTTGGCTGATTGAAAGTCGAAAGTCGAAACAAAGTATAACGTTGTCCATGATGTATATATATATTATATATTAGTGCTGTCAGGCGATTAAAACAATTGATCTAATTAATTACAGGATTTGTAATTAATTAATTAATCTAATTAATCACATTTTAATCGCATAACCATTTTAGGCCTGGTATTTTATATTCTTTGTTTTTATCTACTTTTTCTCCCCCTTTTTCTGTGATTTTTCTCCCATCCCAATTTCCTCTCATGCCAATTCTCCCTCCCCTGCCCTGATCGTTGCTCGCATGTGCCCCCCACTGGCCGGTCGTAGGGAGGATAGAAGCCCATCACATGTCCCCTCCGATACACGAGGAGATAGCCAGTCACATCTTTTCACCTGCCAGCGCGGACTCTCATTGGCGAGGAGTAACATGTAGGAGGCTCACACTGCCCCTGCCATTTTCCTGTCTTGGCTGTGCAGGCGCCCTGGCCGCACCGATATTTTATATTCTATAATCATATTTCAAATCGCATGTTTCATGAATTCAGTACTGTATCTACAAAACCTTCTGTTTAATCATCTTCCCTTTATTCATTTGCTTAGATTTTTCAGGTCTGGTCAATTTTAGCATGGTGTTATTCACAGTCAAAATAATAATAATTTAATTGATATTCTCATTTGGTTCATTACAATGTACTCAAGCCTAGTAACAGACACAGTATTTCTGACACTGGGAATACATTCCCTGAGATCCATAGATGTCCCTAGAATCAGATACCAAGAACATGCAAATGGACCACTTTAAAACAAATTTTAAATGTTTATTCTACGTTCTTATGGAATGAATGAGTTTAAAAATATATATATATTAAAAAATTTATTAAAGATAAAAATACAAATAAAATATTATTTTATTAACTTTGAGTACATTTTCATAACGTGATAATTTGCTGTGAAATTAATTAATCTAATTAACACGATAAACTGACAGCCCTAATATATATATATATATATATATATATATATATATATATATATATATATATATATATATATATATATATATATTGTGAGGATGTGGCCAAGCAGTGGAAAAACTTTAGTCAAGAGGCAGGTTGTCATCACCGGTGGTTGGTGTTTATTCTCTTGGTTATTTTGCTCACCAGTGGTAAAAACGGGCAAAAACCATATTTAACATAATTAAATACAAAAATACAAAACGATTACACTTTCTATAAACAAAATATCAACAACTAGGCCCTTGGCTAAGGGAACTAGCTCCAGCACGGCTGAGTCTCTCTCCAAGCCTGCTGCTACTTCTCCCTGAGATGAGCTTTCATCCCCGGCTTTATCCTGGAAGCTCCTCCTACAGGGACAAACCAAAAACACAATCAATCAATCAATTAATTAATACAGACATTATTTTATACATTCAATAATTCTGTACAACATGGATACATCACTCCATACTGATCTACCATCACAAAACACTAAACGGTGTTTAGGGCGCTTCATAAGCCTATCTTGTTTCCATGATTGCGGGACGCCAAAATCGTAATTTAAATTGAAGCTGGATGAATTACCCAAGCCCTACTAGACAGGACCGGCCTACACTGACTACTGACACTGTTCAGACCCAGAGACGCTGCTCTGTCTCCATCCTGGGGTTCAAACAGAAGCATAGGGTGAAAGATACAGAGCAAGTTGAACAGAGAGAGAGAGAGAATGTTTTAAGCAGCACACAACAGTAATTTATAAAAAAAGGGAAAGGGTAATTGGCTTCAGAAACCTCAACCGTGAAAAAAAAGATAAAAGCCTGTCTCTTACTGTAACAGAATAAGGAAATTCACAGGAGTTTCATTCAGTGAGTCTGAAATGTCACATACGCTACATCGACGCCACTCGACAGTTGTCGCTGGGGAAGTTTGTCACCGTTCTCAAAGACAGTAATAGACATCAATATTCTCTGTGTGATCTGGATTGCGCTCCCTGTTTGCTGTGATGGTCACTGCGAGGAGCGGGCTGTGGCTGACTAGTGTCTTCCACATCAGTGCTTTTAACAGCAACGAGCTGCCGGGAGGAGTCTTCAGTATAGCATCAAACAGAATGTCCCACCTTCATGGTCCAACCTCTGCATTCATTTAGTAGAGAATAACAATAATGATAATATTTATTTGTATAGCACCTTTCATAGAATTGCATCCCAATAGAAGTGGTCCACAGCAGTAATGTAGTCATAAAATAGACATAGGCATAAAATAAGCGGAGAATCGATCCGGTCATTTAAATCTATATGAAAAACTGTTTTAATAGATTTATCATTGATTTTATGATATATTTCTATAAAAATAAAAGACTTAGTAGGTTTCTGATTAAATAAAAGCAATGCATAAAGTGCAGATATAGAATGAATATAAAAATAGACAGAATAAGAGCAGGGCAATACAATAGTTCTCATCTACTGTACAACAATCACAGTCTGGATGTAAATGACCACTTGAGGAGGTGTTCTATTCACAGCTAACCTGACCAGGTTCCAGACCACCTGGTCTCTCTGCACATGCAGAACCATCTGGGAAGTCGTCCTTTGAAACTGTTTGGAATAGGGTCGGCACAAAAACAAAAAGACACACGGCAGTTGGCAGGTGATTGGATACAAAAAGAAAAAGTAGTCCCTCAAAAGACTCTGATTGGACAGGAGACCTCCAACAAATCAACATGTTTACATGTAGGCTATCAATCAAATGAACACAGTAATCCATTCAAAGAGCTAGCATTTAAATACTAAATACTTTGTATTCCACTTCTTGTGTTAGTTTGTGTGGCTTTCCGTGGGTCCATTAGCCAAGACAAGAAGAAAACGGCTTTGCATCTTGAAGCTTTTTTCCCTTCCCTTCCTCGAGGCTTCAAACATTTATTTTCTTCTCACCCCAAAATATATTAGTTATAAATCATCCCAACCCAGTTCCCGTCATGAATAAAAAGCGAAGCAGATGTCAGACGGAATGGAAAACGCATTAAACCTCTCCGTGATAACAGACGTACTGTGATTAATGAGATGAAATTAATTCTTCGTCCTAATTTGAATTAGTTTAAATCGGGGGGTGAATGGTGGAAGCCTGAGGCTGGTGTTTGCCTTGCTGTAAGATTGTGTCAGTTTGAACTTTGCCGTGTTTAAGGCTGTGACAGATTACTTCAAAGTCGGTCGTTTCTCATTAAGGCATTTATTTGTACACATCGAAGCTACTTAAAGCCACTTACTCTTACCATTTTTTACTAAAAAAACTAAACAAACTGGGCTACTTGTACTTCCAAAAACATCGTTTTCAAGTATGGTGTGACATGGGGCAACAGTGGCTCGGGAGGGAGAGCAGTCGTCTGGCAATCCGGAGGTTCCCGGTTCGATTCCCGCTCCTCCCGGGCAGCGTGTCAAAGTGTCCTTGAGCAAGACACTTAACCCCTAATTGCTCCCGATGAGCAGGTTGGCACCTTGCATGGTTGCCTCCGCCGTTGGGGTGTGTGAATGTGTGAGTGAATGGGTAAAATGTGAGGAACAAAATTGTAAAGCACTTTGGATAAAAGCGCTATATAAAAAATGAGCCATTTACCATTTACCATACTTATACTCACACATTTCTATTTCAAAATAAAGACATTTAAATAACCCCCCCAACCCCCCGCTTCACGGGTGCCTTTTGGAACAACCAAGAGACATGAATAAAAGAAGAAGAAGAAGAAAAAGAAAAGATGGCCTTGTCATAATAATTCTTGAAGCCAGGTAGGCTACCTCTGGGGTTTAATTAGAGCTTGAGACGAGCGGAGGAGAGAAGAGAGACGAGACACTAACATGCAGAGAGCGTCTGCCTCCTCCGGCCGGCCGGCGGGGGTTTCTTTATATTCAGGGTAACGGCAGAGTCCATCTGTTAAACCCAGGAGATGCTTCAGTCGATACCTCGGCTCCCCCGAGAGGAGTCAAGAGGCACCCCTAGTGTGTGTGTGTGTGTGTGTGTGTGTGTGTGTGTGTGTGTGTGTGTGTGTGTGTGTGTGTGTGTGTGTGTGTGTGTGTGTGTGTGTGTGTGTGTGTGTGTGTGTGTGTGTGTGTGTGTGTGTGTGTGTGTGTGTGTGTGTGTGTGTGTGTGTGTGTGTGTGTGTGTGTGTGTGTGTGTGTGTGGAGGAGGGTGGCACTGCTGACAGGAGTGTAGACGTGCGACATAATGCATACAAATTGTTGCCTCTGTGCGAGAAACTCGTGTTTCTTCTCAGGAATCAAGTAAAAACGAACGTGAATCTGCGACAGCTGCGACTGCGTATACGAGCCAGGGCTGCTCGCCTGTGTTTTGATTGCTGTTGAAATATCACGATTATTAAACACAATTACATTGCATGATGACGACGACCGGATTTGTTTTACCTTTCTTCTCGACCAAAGGCGGCCTTTCTGTCATCTTACTAAAGATGTTTCAGAACTGGAGACACGCGTCGTGGCTCCTCCTCCTCCCGCTCAGCATGACACTACTGTCTGGGTTTGAGGGGGGTGGGGGGGGGGCGCAGCACATCCATGTGAAGGAAGGGTGCGCTGCGTTTACAACACAAGACAAAATGAGAGCAACACGGCATGCGACAGACTGGATCTCTGCAGTTTACTCAGATGTTCTGGGAACCGGTTTTCTAGATGACCGTATTGTGCTGAATGCAAGCTGAATATAATTACCGTATTGTGCTGAATACAAGCTGAATATAATTACCGTATTGTGCTGAATACAAGCTGAATATAATTACCGTATTGTGCTGAATACAAGCTGAATCTTTTTGGGGTTTAGACTTTTACAGGGCTTTTACATGGGGTGACGTACGTTTACATGGGGTTACATACTTTTACATGGGGTGACATACTTTTACATGGGGTGACATACTTTTACATGGGGTGACAGACTTTTACATGGGGCGACAGACTTTTACATGTGGTGACAGACTTTTACATGGGGCGACAGACTTTTACATGTGGTGACAGACTTTTACATGTGGTGACAGACTTTTACATGTGGTGACAGACTTTTACATGGGGTTACATACTTTTACATGGGGTGACAGACTTTTACATGGGGTGACAGACTTTTACATGTGGTGACAGACTTTTACATGGGGTTACATACTTTTACATGGGGTGACAGACTTTTACATGGGGTGACAGACTTTTACATGGGGTGACAGACTTTTACATGTGGCGACGGACTTTTACATGGGGTGACAGACTTTTACATGGGGTTACATACTTTTACATGTGGCGACGGACTTTTACATGTGGCGACAGACTTTTACATGTGGTGACATACTTTTACATGTGGCGACAGACTTTTACATGGGGTGGCAGACTTTTACATGGGGTGACAGACTTTTACATGGGGTGACAGACTTTTACATGGGGCGACATACTTTTACATGGGGTGACAGACTTTTACATGTGGTGACATACTTTTACATGGGGTGACAGACTTTTACATGGGGCGACATACTTTTACATGGGGCGACAGACTTTTACATGGGGTGACATACTTTTACATGGGGCGACAGACTTTTACATGGGGTGACATACTTTTACATGGGGTGACAGACTTTTACATGGGGTGACAGACTTTTACATGTGGCGACAGACTTTTACATGGGGTGACAGACTTTTACATGGGGTGACATACTTTTACATGTGGTGACAGACTTTTACATGTGGTGACAGACTTTTACATGGGGTGACAGACTTTTACATGGGGTGACATACTTTTACATGGGGTGACAGACTTTTACATGTGGTGACAGACTTTTACATGTGGTGACAGACTTTTACATGGGGTGACAGACTTTTACATGGGGTGACATACTTTTACATGTGGTGACAGACTTTTACATGTGGCGACAGACTTTTACATGGGGTGACAGACTTTTACATGGGGTGACATACTTTTACATGGGGTGACAGACTTTTACATGGGGTGACAGACTTTTACATGTGGTGACAGACTTTTACATGGGGTGACATACTTTTACATGTGGTGACAGACTTTTACATGGGGTGACATACTTTTACATGGGGTGACAGACTTTTACATGTGGCGACAGACTTTTACATGGGGTGACATACTTTTACATGGGGTGACAGACTTTTACATGGGGTGACAGACTTTTACATGGGGTGACAGACTTTTACATGGAGTGACATACTTTTACATGTGGTGACAGACTTTTACATGGGGTGACAGACTTTTACATGGGCTGACGGACTTTTACATGGGGTGACAGACTTTTACATGTGGCGACATACTTTTACATGGGGTGACAGACTTTTACATGTGGCGACGGACTTTTACATGGGGTGACAGACTTTTACATGTGGCGACAGACTTTTACATGTGGCGATGGACTTTTACATGGGGCGACAGACTTTTACATGGGGTGACATACTTTTACATGGGGCGACAGACTTTTACATGGGGTGACATACTTTTACATGTGGCGACAGACTTTTACATGGGGTGACATACTTTTACATGGGGTGACAGACTTTTACATGGGGTGACAGACTTTTACATGTGGTGACAGACTTTTACATGGGGCGACAGACTTTTACATGTGGTGACAGACTTTTACATGGGGTGACAGACTTTTACATGGGGTGACATACTTTTACATGTGGTGACAGACTTTTACATGTGGTGACAGACTTTTACATGGGGCGACAGACTTTTACATGGGGTGACATACTTTTACATGGGGTGACAGACTTTTACATGGGGTGACAGACTTTTACATGGGGTGACAGACTTTTACATGGAGTGACATACTTTTACATGTGGTGACAGACTTTTACATGGGGTGACAGACTTTTACATGGGCTGACGGACTTTTACATGGGGTGACAGACTTTTACATGTGGCGACGGACTTTTACATGTGGCGACAGACTTTTACATGTGGCGACAGACTTTTACATGGGGTGACGGACTTTTACATGTGGCGACAGACTTTTACATGGGGCGACAGACTTTTACATGGGGTGACGGACTTTTACATGTGGCGACATACTTTTACATGGGGCGACATACTTTTACATGTGGCGACAGACTTTTACATGTGGCGACAGACTTTTACATGTGGCGACGGACTTTTACATGGGGTGACAGACTTTTACATGGGGCGACAGACTTTTACATGTGGTGACATACTTTTACATGGGGCGACAGACTTTTACATGTGGTGACATACTTTTACATGGGGCGACAGACTTTTACATGTGGTGACATACTTTTACATGTGGCGACAGACTTTTACATGTGGTGACAGACTTTTACATGTGGCGACGGACTTTTACATGTGGTGACAGACTTTTACATGGGGCGACAGACTTTTACATGGGGCGACTGACTTTTACATGTGGTGACATACTTTTACATGGGGTGACGGACTTTTACATGGGGTGACAGACTTTTACATGGGGCGACGGACTTTTACATGTGGTGACAGACTTTTACATGTGGCAACGGACTTTTACATGGGGTGACAGACTTTTACATGGGGTGACGGACTTTTACATGTGGCGACGGACTTTTACATGTGGTGACAGACTTTTACATGGGGTGACGGACTTTTACATGGGGTGACATACTTTTACATGGGGTGACAGACTTTTACATGGGGTGACAGACTTTTACATGGGGCGACAGACTTTTACATGGGGTGATGGACTTTTACATGGGGTGACAGACTTTTACATGGGGCGACAGACTTTTACATGGGGCGACAGACTTTTACATGGGGCGACAGACTTTTACATGGGGTTACAGACTTTTACATGGGGTGACAGACTTTTACATGGGGTGACGGACTTTTACATGGGGTGACGGACTTTTACATGGGGCGACATACTTTTACATGTGGTGACAGACTTTTACATGGGGTGACGGACTTTTACATGTGGTGACAGACTTTTACATGGGGTGACGGACTTTTACATGTGGTGACAGACTTTTACATGGGGTGACAGACTTTTACATGTGGTGACAGACTTTTACATGTGGTGACAGACTTTTACATGTGGTGACAGACTTTTACATGGGGTGACGGACTTTTACATGGGGTGACGGACTTTTACATGTGGTGACAGACTTTTACATGGGGTGACAGACTTTTACATGTGGTGACAGACTTTTACATGTGGTGACAGACTTTTACATGTGGTGACAGACTTTTACATGGGGTGACGGACTTTTACATGGGGCGACATACTTTTACATGGGGTGACGGACTTTTACATGGGGTGACAGACTTTTACATGTGGTGACAGACTTTTACATGTGGTGACAGACTTTTACATGTGGTGACAGACTTTTACATGGGGTGACGGACTTTTACATGGGGCGACATACTTTTACATGGGGTGACGGACTTTTACATGGGGTGACAGACTTTTACATGTGGCGACAGACTTTTACATGGGGTGACGGACTTTTACATGTGGTGACAGACTTTTACATGGGGTGACAGACTTTTACATGTGGTGACAGACTTTTACATGTGGTGACAGACTTTTACATGTGGTGACAGACTTTTACATGTGGTGACAGACTTTTACATGGGGCGACATACTTTTACATGGGGTGACGGACTTTTACATGGGGTGACGGACTTTTACATGGGGTGACAGACTTTTACATGGGGTGACAGACTTTTACATGGGGTGACGGACTTTTACATGGGGTGACAGACTTTTACATGTGGTGACAGACTTTTACATGGGGTGACATACGTTTACATGGGGTGACATACGTTTACATGGGGCGACATACTTTTACATGTGGTGACAGACTTTTACATGGGGTGACAGACTTTTACATGGGGTGACAGACTTTTACATGGGGTGACATACGTTTACATGGGGTGACATACGTTTACATGGGGTGACATACTTTTACATGTGGTGACAGACTTTTACATGGGGTGACAGACTTTTACATGGGGTGACATACTTTTACATGGGGCGACAGACTTTTACATGGGGTGACATACTTTTACATGGGGTGACAGACTTTTACATGGGGTGACAGACTTTTACATGGGGCGACAGACTTTTACATGGGGTGACGGACTTTTACATGGGGTGACAGACTTTTACATGGGGTGACATACTTTTACATGGGGTGACAGACTTTTACATGTGGCGACAGACTTTTACATGGGGTGACAGACTTTTACATGGGGTGACATACTTTTACATGTGGCGACAGACTTTTACATGGGGTGACAGACTTTTACATGGGGCGACAGACTTTTACATGGGGTGACGGACTTTTACATGGGGTGACAGACTTTTACATGGGGTGACGGACTTTTACATGGGGCGACAGACTTTTACATGGGGTGACGGACTTTTACATGGGGTGACATACTTTTACATGGGGCGACAGACTTTTACATGGGGTGACGGACTTTTACATGGGGCGACAGACTTTTACATGGGGCGACAGACTTTTACATGTGGCGACAGACTTTTACATGGGGTGACAGACTTTTACATGGGGTGACAGACTTTTACATGTGGCGACAGACTTTTACATGGGGTGACGGACTTTTACATGGGGTGACGGACTTTTACATGGGGTGACGGACTTTTACATGGGGTGACAGACTTTTACATGTGGCGACGGACTTTTACATGGGGTGACAGACTTTTACATGGGGTTACATACTTTTACATGGGGTGACAGACTTTTACATGGGGTGACGGACTTTTACATGGGGTGACAGACTTTTACATGGGGTTACATACTTTTACATGTGGCGACAGACTTTTACATGGGGTGACATACTTTTACATGGGGTGACAGACTTTTACATGGGGTGACAGACTTTTACATGGGGTGACATACTTTTACATGGGGTGACATACTTTTACATGGGGTGACAGACTTTTACATGTGGTGACAGACTTTTACATGGGGTGACAGACTTTTACATGTGGCGATGGACTTTTACATGTGGTGACAGACTTTTACATGGGGTTACATACTTTTACATGGGGTGACAGACTTTTACATGGGGTGACATACTTTTACATGGGGTGACAGACTTTTACATGGGGTGACAGACTTTTACATGGGGTGACAGACTTTTACATGGGGTGACAGACTTTTACATGGGGCGACAGCCTTTTACATGGGGCGACAGACTTTTACATGTGGCGACATACTTTTACATGTGGTGACAGACTTTTACATGTGGCGACATACTTTTACATGTGGTGACAGACTTTTACATGGGGTTACATACTTTTACATGGGGTGACGGACTTTTACATGGGGTGAAATACTTTTACATGGGGCGACGGACTTTTACATGGGGCGACAGACTTTTACATGGGGCGACATACTTTTACATGGGGTGACGGACTTTTACATGGGGTGACAGACTTTTACATGGGGTGACATACGTTTACATGGGGTGACAGACTTTTACATGTGGCGACAGACTTTTACATGTGGTGACAGACTTTTACATGGGGTGACATACTTTTACATGGGGTGACAGACTTTTACATGGGGTGACATACTTTTACATGTGGTGACAGACTTTTACATGGGGTGACATACTTTTACATGTGGTGACAGACTTTTACATGGGGTTACATACTTTTACATGGGGTGACATACTTTTACATGGGGTGACATACTTTTACATGTGGTGACAGACTTTTACATGGGGTGACATACTTTTACATGGGGTGGCAGACTTTTACATGGGGTGACGGACTTTTACATGTGGCGACAGACTTTTACATGTGGTGACAGACTTTTACATGTGGTGACAGACTTTTACATGGGGTGGCAGACTTTTACATGGGGTGACGGACTTTTACATGTGGCGACGGACTTTTACATGGGGTGACATACTTTTACATGGGGCGACAGACTTTTACATGGGGCGACATACTTTTACATGGGGCGACAGACTTTTACATGTGGCGACAGACTTTTACATGTGTGGCAGACTTTTACATGGGGTGACATACTTTTACATGGGGTGGCAGACTTTTACATGGGGTGACAGACTTTTACATGGGGTGACAGACTTTTACATGGGGTGGCAGACTTTTACATGGGGTGACGGACTTTTACATGGGGTGACATACTTTTACATGGGGTGGCAGACTTTTACATGGGGTGACAGACTTTTACATGGGGTGACATACTTTTACATGGGGTGACAGACTTTTACATGGGGTGACATACTTTTACATGGGGTGGCAGACTTTTACATGGGGTGACGGACTTTTACATGTGGCGACAGACTTTTACATGTGGTGACAGACTTTTACATGGGGTGGCAGACTTTTACATGGGGTGACGGACTTTTACATGTGGCGACGGACTTTTACATGGGGTGACAGACTTTTACATGGGGTGACGGACTTTTACATGGGGTGACAGACTTTTACATGGGGTGACAGACTTTTACATGTGGCGACGGACTTTTACATGGGGTGACAGACTTTTACATGGGGTGACAGACTTTTACATGGGGTGACAGACTTTTACATGGGGTGACAGACTTTTACATGGGGTGACAGACTTTTACATGGGGTGACAGACTTTTACATGGGGTGACAGACTTTTACATGGGGTGACAGACTTTTACATGGGGCGACATACGTTTACATGGGGTGACATACGTTTACATGGGGTGACAGACTTTTACATGTGGTGACAGACTTTTACATGTGGTGACAGACTTTTACATGGGGTGACGGACTTTTACATGGGGTGACAGACTTTTACATGTGGCGACAGACTTTTACATGTGGCGACAGACTTTTACATGGGGTGACATACTTTTACATGTGGTGACAGACTTTTACATGTGGTGACATACTTTTACATGGGGTGACAGACTTTTACATGTGGCGACAGACTTTTACATGTGGCGACAGACTTTTACATGTGGCGACAGACTTTTACATGTGGCGACAGACTTTTACATGTGGCGACAGACTTTTACATGTGGTGACATACTTTTACATGGGGTGACATACGTTTACATGGGGTGACAGACTTTTACATGGGGTGACATACGTTTACATGGGGTGACAGACTTTTACATGGGGTGACGGACTTTTACATGGGGCGACAGACTTTTACATGGGGCGACAGACTTTTACATGGGGTGACAGACTTTTACATGGGGTGACGGACTTTTACATGGGGTGACATACTTTTACATGGGGTGACGGACTTTTACATGGGGCGACAGACTTTTACATGTGGCGACAGACTTTTACATGGGGTGACATACTTTTACATGGGGTGACATACGTTTACATGGGGTGACATACGTTTACATGGGGTGACATACTTTTACATGGGGTGACAGACTTTTACATGTGGCGACAGACTTTTACATGGGGTGACGGACTTTTACATGTGGCGACAGACTTTTACATGTGGTGACAGACTTTTACATGTGGCGACAGACTTTTACATGTGGTGACAGACTTTTACATGTGGCGACAGACTTTTACATGGGGTGACAGACTTTTACATGTGGCGACAGACTTTTACATGTGGTGACAGACTTTTACATGGGGTGACAGACTTTTACATGGGGCGACAGACTTTTACATGTGGCGACAGACTTTTACATGGGGTGACAGACTTTTACATGGGGTTACATACTTTTACATGGGGTGACAGACTTTTACATGGGGTGACATACTTTTACATGGGGTGACAGACTTTTACATGGGGTGACAGACTTTTACATGGGGTGACAGACTTTTACATGGGGTGACAGACTTTTACATGGGGTGACAGACTTTTACATGGGGTGACAGACTTTTACATGGGGTGACAGACTTTTACATGGGGTGACAGACTTTTACATGGGGCGACAGCCTTTTACATGGGGCGACAGACTTTTACATGTGGCGACATACTTTTACATGTGGTGACAGACTTTTACATGTGGCGACATACTTTTACATGTGGTGACAGACTTTTACATGGGGTTACATACTTTTACATGGGGTGACGGACTTTTACATGGGGTGAAATACTTTTACATGGGGCGACGGACTTTTACATGGGGCGACAGACTTTTACATGGGGCGACATACTTTTACATGGGGTGACGGACTTTTACATGGGGTGACAGACTTTTACATGGGGTGACATACGTTTACATGGGGTGACAGACTTTTACATGTGGCGACAGACTTTTACATGTGGTGACAGACTTTTACATGGGGTGACATACTTTTACATGGGGTGACAGACTTTTACATGGGGTGACATACTTTTACATGTGGTGACAGACTTTTACATGGGGTGACATACTTTTACATGTGGTGACAGACTTTTACATGGGGTTACATACTTTTACATGGGGTGACATACTTTTACATGGGGTGACATACTTTTACATGTGGTGACAGACTTTTACATGGGGTGACATACTTTTACATGGGGTGGCAGACTTTTACATGGGGTGACGGACTTTTACATGTGGCGACAGACTTTTACATGTGGTGACAGACTTTTACATGGGGTGGCAGACTTTTACATGGGGTGACGGACTTTTACATGTGGCGACGGACTTTTACATGGGGTGACATACTTTTACATGGGGCGACAGACTTTTACATGGGGCGACATACTTTTACATGGGGCGACAGACTTTTACATGTGGCGACAGACTTTTACATGTGTGGCAGACTTTTACATGGGGTGACATACTTTTACATGGGGTGGCAGACTTTTACATGGGGTGACAGACTTTTACATGGGGTGACATACTTTTACATGGGGTGACAGACTTTTACATGGGGTGACATACTTTTACATGGGGTGGCAGACTTTTACATGGGGTGACGGACTTTTACATGGGGTGACATACTTTTACATGGGGTGGCAGACTTTTACATGGGGTGACAGACTTTTACATGGGGTGACATACTTTTACATGGGGTGACAGACTTTTACATGGGGTGACATACTTTTACATGGGGTGGCAGACTTTTACATGGGGTGACGGACTTTTACATGTGGCGACAGACTTTTACATGTGGTGACAGACTTTTACATGGGGTGGCAGACTTTTACATGGGGTGACGGACTTTTACATGTGGCGACGGACTTTTACATGGGGTGACAGACTTTTACATGGGGTGACATACTTTTACATGGGGTGACATACTTTTACATGTGGTGACAGACTTTTACATGTGGTGACAGACTTTTACATGGGGCGACATACTTTTACATGGGGCGACAGACTTTTACATGGGGTGACGGACTTTTACATGTGGCGACAGACTTTTACATGGGGTTACGGACTTTTACATGGGGTGACAGACTTTTACATGGGGTGACATACTTTTACATGTGGCGACGGACTTTTACATGGGGTGACAGACTTTTACATGGGGTGACAGACTTTTACATGTGGCGACGGACTTTTACATGGGGTGACAGACTTTTACATGGGGTGACAGACTTTTACATGGGGTGACAGACTTTTACATGGGGTGACAGACTTTTACATGGGGTGACAGACTTTTACATGGGGTGACAGACTTTTACATGGGGTGACAGACTTTTACATGGGGTGACAGACTTTTACATGGGGCGACATACGTTTACATGGGGTGACATACGTTTACATGGGGTGACAGACTTTTACATGTGGTGACAGACTTTTACATGTGGTGACAGACTTTTACATGGGGTGACGGACTTTTACATGGGGTGACAGACTTTTACATGTGGCGACAGACTTTTACATGTGGCGACAGACTTTTACATGGGGTGACAGACTTTTACATGGGGTGACAGACTTTTACATGGGGCGACATACGTTTACATGGGGTGACATACGTTTACATGGGGTGACAGACTTTTACATGTGGTGACAGACTTTTACATGGGGTGACAGACTTTTACATGGGGTGACAGACTTTTACATGGGGTGACAGACTTTTACATGGGGTGACAGACTTTTACATGTGGCGACAGACTTTTACATGGGGTGACAGACTTTTACATGTGGCGACAGACTTTTACATGGGGTGACAGACTTTTACATGTGGCGACAGACTTTTACATGTGGTGACAGACTTTTACATGTGGTGACAGACTTTTACATGGGGCGACAGACTTTTACATGTGGCGACAGACTTTTACATGGGGTGACGGACTTTTACATGTGGCGACAGACTTTTACATGGGGTGACAGACTTTTACATGGGGTGACAGACTTTTACATGGGGTGACGGACTTTTACATGGGGTGACAGACTTTTACATGTGGCGACAGACTTTTACATGTGGCGACAGACTTTTACATGTGGCGACAGACTTTTACATGTGGCGACAGACTTTTACATGTGGCGACGGACTTTTACATGTGGTGACAGACTTTTACATGGGGTGACAGACTTTTACATGGGGTGACAGACTTTTACATGGGGTGACGGACTTTTACATGGGGCGACAGACTTTTACATGGGGTGACAGACTTTTACATGTGGCGACAGACTTTTACATGTGGCGACAGACTTTTACATGTGGCGACGGACTTTTACATGTGGTGACAGACTTTTACATGGGGTGACAGACTTTTACATGGGGTGACGGACTTTTACATGGGGCGACAGACTTTTACATGGGGTGACAGACTTTTACATGGGGTGACAGACTTTTACATGGGGTGACAGACTTTTACATGGGGCGACGGACTTTTACATGTGGCGACGGACTTTTACATGGGGCGACGGACTTTTACATGTGGTGACAGACTTTTACATGGGGTTACATACTTTTACATGTGGCGACAGACTTTTACATGTGGTGACATACTTTTACATGGGGTGACATACTTTTACATGGGGTGACGGACTTTTACATGGGGTGACATACTTTTACATGGGGTGACAGACTTTTACATGGGGTGACGGACTTTTACATGGGGTGACAGACTTTTACATGGGGTGACAGACTTTTACATGTGGCGATGGACTTTTACATGGGGTGACATACTTTTACATGTGGCGATGGACTTTTACATGGGGTGACAGACTTTTACATGGTGCGACATACTTTTACATGGGGTGACATACTTTTACATGGGGTGACAGACTTTTACATGGTGCGACATACTTTTACATGGGGTGACATACTTTTACATGGGGTGACAGACTTTTACATGGTGCGACATACTTTTACATGTGGCGACAGACTTTTACATGGGGTGACAGACTTTTACATGGGGCGACAGACTTTTACATGGGGTGACAGACTTTTACATGTGGCGACAGACTTTTACATGGGGTGACATACTTTTACATGTGGCGATGGACTTTTACATGGGGTGACAGACTTTTACATGTGGTGACAGACTTTTACATGGGGTGACAGACTTTTACATGTGGTGACAGACTTTTACATGGGGCGACATACTTTTACATGGGGCGACATACTTTTACATGGGGTGACATACTTTTACATGGGGTGACAGACTTTTACATGGGGTGACAGACTTTTACATGTGGTGACATACTTTTACATGTGGCAACGGACTTTTACATGGGGCGACAGACTTTTACATGGGGTGACATACTTTTACATGGGGTGACAGACTTTTACATGGGGCGACATACTTTTACATGGGGTGACATACTTTTACATGGGGTGACAGACTTTTACATGGGGTGACAGACTTTTACATGGGGCGACAGACTTTTACATGTGGCAACGGACTTTTACATGGGGTGACAGACTTTTACATGTGGCGACATACTTTTACATGTGGCGACATACTTTTACATGTGGCGACGGACTTTTACATGGGGTGACAGACTTTTACATGTGGCGACATACTTTTACATGTGGCGACGGACTTTTACATGGGGTGACAGACTTTTACATGTGGCGACATACTTTTACATGGGGTGACAGACTTTTACATGGGGTGACAGACTTTTACATGGGGTGACAGACTTTTACATGGGGTGACAGACTTTTACATGTGGTGACAGACTTTTACATGGGGTGACATACTTTTACATGGGGTGACAGACTTTTACATGGGGTGACAGACTTTTACATGGGGTGACAGACTTTTACATGGGGTGACAGACTTTTACATGTGGCAACGGACTTTTACATGGGGCGACAGACTTTTACATGGGGTGACATACTTTTACATGTGGTGACAGACTTTTACATGTGGTGACAGACTTTTACATGTGGTGACATACTTTTACATGGGGCGACAGACTTTTACATGGGGTGACGGACTTTTACATGTGGCGACAGACTTTTACATGGGGCGACAGACTTTTACATGTGGCGACAGACTTTTACATGGGGTGACAGACTTTTACATGGGGCGACAGACTTTTACATGGGGCGACAGACTTTTACATGGGTGTGACAGTCGTCTGGCAATTCGGAGGTTCGCGTTTCGATTACTGCTCCTCCCATGCAGTGTCGAAGTGTCCTTGAGCAAGACACTTAACCCCTAACTGCTCCCACTGAGCAGGTTGGCACCTTGCATGGTTGCCTCCGCCGTGAATGTGTGAATGTGTGATTGAATGGGTAAATGTGAGGAACAAATTGTAAAGCACTTTAGATAAAAGCGCTATATAAATGCAGCCATTTACCATTTACCATATAATAATAATTGTATCTCGATTATCATGATTGTGGGCTAAAGCAGATTTTTTGATGATCGTATATTTCTGAAGGTTTACGAAGGGTTTTAAATTTGCTTCATGTCCCCTGTTGATTATATTTCCTTTCCTACGCTGAATGATATATTTTCTGAAGATATTGTGAGAACATCTCTGAACATCTCTGGAAATTTGACAGATATTTGACAGATTTATTGATTGAATTAACTAATCGATTAGTCGCAAAATCTCTGACTATTAGTCGACTAAGTGTTTCTTTAGTCGAGGAGAGCCATAAGGTCATGAAATGCTCTTAACTCACAAGAGACCTTCAGTTAATAAAGGGTTGTTTTATATCAGTGCTTTTTCCTCTCAACAGACCCCCATCTGTGAAGACTTTTGTTGTCAGCCATGATTGAGGCCATTCCATAACTGTCTGTACTGTAGTTGAGGAGATGGAACAGTGGAGAGAGTGAAACTGAAACGCACCTCTTCAATCAACATCTGAAATAATAATATAAAAAAGAAAACAAACATTCTTACTGTCTTTTAAAAAATTTTTTATTGTGGTAGCCATTCCTTTGTGTCTTACCCCTTCCTCCTCCCTCCATACCATCCCCGGCCCCCCCTCCAATCTCTCACCTTGACATACTGTATATTCACCCTCCTCCCTCCTTCACCCGTCTCCAGTCCCCATGTCTGATCCTCCCATCTCCTTCAGTTCTTACCTGGTCACATGACCACACCCCTGTTGTAGGGGTGTAAAGGTACACGTATCCGTACTGAACCGAACCGTTTCAGTTAGGGATGTCCCGATCCGATCACGTGATTTTTTTTTTTACTTTTTTTTTTATTCAACAAACATGACCATGTTCACGTCTTAAACTCATACTGAGGCCTTAGTTTTGGTTTTAAATTGCATATCATCATTCATTTATTTATTGTCACACAGAGCAGAATAATTTTGCCAAAACAAACCAATAGTAACCAGCTGCAGAACCACACTCTCAGACCCAAATAAAAAAATTCTTATTTATTATTATTATTTTTTTTAATCCCAATTTCTCACATTACATTCACCCTGAATGTTGACGTTATCCAGGTGAAAAGTTAACTTCATTCAAGCGAGGTATTGCAATCCTTGACATAAATCATTTGATGTATAATTAAATCAAAGGAAATGCGTTTGGGTCTGAGTGTGGCTGGTCTGCCGTTCTGCAGCTGGATACTATTGGTTTGTTTTGGCAAAATTATTCTGCTCTGTGTGACAATAAATAAATGAATGATGATATGCAATTTAAAACCAAAACTAAGGCCTCAGTATGAGTTTAAGACGTGAACATGGTCATGTTTGTTGAATAATTTTTTTTTTTTTAAACTATTATTTATTTATTTTTTGATCGGATCGGGAAAGATCGGTATCGGTAGATATTCAAAATCACATGATCGGGATCGGATCGGGAGAAAAAAAACGTTATCGGGACATCCCTAGTTTCAGTGTGTACCGTACCGTACCGAACGGCTGTGTAGTGTACCGAACGAATACAACGGTATGTTAACGACTAACGACCGCCCACCCAGGGCTGTTTTTTTCACAATCTAATGTAATTATTATTATAAAAAAAAAATTACAAGTCGATTATTAATTTCAATATAGAATATTCGTTGACAGCCCTACAAGTACAATTAGTTACTGCACACTACATCACCCCTAAGTGGAGCATGGAAAGCCAAACTTTCCCCCACTGTACTGAAAACCGTACCGAACCGTGACTTCAAAACCGAGGTACGTACCGAACCGTGGTTTTTGTGTACCGTTACACCCTGGCCTGTTGTAATGTAATTTATGTAATGTATATAAATCGACATACACCTCTATTCTAGGAGCCTCTTCCCAGGCCAGGCCAAGACGTCCGGTCTGGTCTTCTGAAGCCAATCTCTTGTGTATTTGACCTAATACATTTGTAACAACCAACTATGGACCAAGCAAATTATTCCTCCGGTACATCCACGACAGTACTTTATTACTATGTCTCTACTACTATCTACTATGTACTATTGTCGTAACTCAAGTCAATACATTAGGTTAGTTACAGTGCACACAGGTTTGCTAACTGGGTGAAAGAAAGATAGATAGAAGGATAGAATGGCCCCTCTTGTGACTCCTAGCCAGAAATTCAAATTCAGATGATCTATTGCCGCGGGGCCCAAAAGGTGAATACAGCAGGTTATTTACATACAGGGATTATTATCTTATTACATCAAACATTATGTACAAAGGATTGTTGAGGTTTGTATATAATTTGAGCCCATCACAGTGGCTTCTCACATCAAACAAGTCTGTACACAAAATAGTAGTCATGTTATGTCAATGAGAAGAGAATGTACTGAGCAATTCACATGGTTAAACCTGGTCTAAGATAGGGATCTTTACATTTTACACTATAAAATACCAAACAACAGTGGTTTCCATGGTTTACTCACGTATCTGCAAAAGCACATTTCACTGGGTGGGCGTGGTGGAGACCAGACCCCTGGGGTGGGGGTATCTGGCCTATTGATCTAACAATGGGTTCTGGTTTTTATACTCAGTATGATGTCATATTTTCTAGACTGCCTTAGCCAATCACAATTATATCTAAATATGGAGTTGTTCCAATCAGGTTCTTGATTCTAAAACAGAAGTTATTCTGTTCTTGGGTTCCAATCAGGTGATCTCCTTGTCCTTCTATGGGCTGGTTTGCTCCTGCAGCCCAGGGGGGGGGGGGGGGGGGGTCTGGCCTGTGGCCCATGTTGTGCTATGCGGGAGAGGCTCATTTTCTCCCATTTGGATGAATCAGACATTTTAACATTCCTTGTATATTATTTGATTTTCCTATATACATGGTTCATGCAATGAATTATAGATATCTAGTATTAACCCAGTGTAGTCCTTGCTTCTAGGTTAATACCAAATAGTCCATAGGAGTTAGCACCAACCCTGTATTTGCCAGACTGAACCTTATTGTTACTGAGACTTACATTCTATAAAGATTTACAAAAGGAGTGAAATTACATATTCTATTATCTTTATAAACAGTTGACATTCTAATGACATTCAAATATCCTTTTATCTAATAAGTCAGATCCTAATGTAATATTCAATGTATTCTTTAATTTCCTTCAGTTGGCACTAAACACTAATGTGCTACAGATTGTTAAACCTTTTACCTTAATTTAATATATGTATAAATGTGAATGTTCTTATATGTATTTTTGTGAAATACATGATACACAGTTCTACACATTATTATCCTGTTGTCTACACCTTATACATCCAATATGCTCTTTCTTAAGTATCTTCTAATCTCAGCGGTCACCCTCAAACTCCAGGAATGTGGCCCTGAGTCACAGTTAAACAGTTACTCGAGTGGGGGGTTGTCTCCTGTTTGTCAATACAGTACAGTTTTAACATAGAGGGGGGTTTTCTATAGACTCTCACAGAATGTGTCACAAACAGTTTAGCATAATGGGGGCTTTTATGACCTGTTCCTGTATCACCAACGGTCTCTAGTATCACTCCTTATTTAGCACTGAAAACCACTCTGCTTCTAAAAGGTACACAAGGCTTTTGCATTATGATTACTTCATACAGACACATTGGTTATGAAATGCACAGTTTCCAGTCAATGTTACCACACTATGCTACTATCACTATACAGTAAATGTACAGTAAATGACCAAGTAAGGCTTTGTCAGTATTCCAATGTACAGTGTAAAATGTGTGTGTGTCCCCTACTCAACCCCCCCCCCCCCACCTCCAATGTACAGCCCTCACCCAACCCACCCAACCCCACCCCACCCATCCAACCTCCTCCAATGTACAGTTTCTACGCCAAATGTATATACACTCCTTTTCTGGACACTTTTGTATCACAAACAGTACTGTATTTGCAAATCTGATATGTCATAAATGTATAGATGTAGCAGTACTGTCTATCTGTATGTCATGTATGTCATATATGTTATGATGAATTGAAAATGGGGGACCCTGATGTAAACAAGACGAAAGTCTTTCTCTGGTCTGCATCCCCTTAACAATTGTATGTATTGAGCTGTACTGTACTGTACCCATTCTGCAATCTGTTAATAAACTTTTCAATCAATCAATCAATCAAACTATAATACTACCTACCACGCTGATATGTCTACACTACTATCTACTATGTACTGTGCTACTATCACTATAATACTACCTACCACGCTGATATGTCTACACTACTATCTACTATGTACTGTGCTACTATCACTATAAATACTACCTACCACGCTGATATATCTACACTACTATCTACTATGTACTATGCTACTACAGTATCCCTATACTACTATCTACCACACTGATATATCTATACTACTATGCATTCAAGACTGTAGCACTCAAGGTCGACACTGACAGTTGTACCCTTCCTGCTGACTTGTTGTTCACAATTTGTACTGTGTGTGCTTTGGCTAAAAGCGTCAGCCTGAATGTAAATGTAAGATGAAACCCATGATCACAGTAGTCACTCTTATACAGCTCTCATTGGGCTAACTTCTAATAATGAATCAAATATTAGTGAAATTAAACTATTCTTCATTTATCAGGGGACCCCCATGACCCCAGGTTGAGAATCGCTGTTTTAGGGGAAAACAGCCATGTGCTGTCTTGTGGTGTTGACCTGCTGGCCTGGTCACTAGTGAACCAGTGTGTCTACAGTATGATACATAACTACTGGCCTGGTCACTAGTGAACCAGTGTGTCTACAGTATGATACATAACTACTGGCCTGGTCACTAGTGAACCAGTGTGTCTACAGTATCATACATAACTACTGGTCTGGTCACTAGGGAACCAGTGTGTCTACAGTATGATACATACCTACTGGCCTGGTCACTAGTGAACCAATGTGTCTACAGTATGATACATAACTACTGGCCTGGTCACTAGTGAACCAGTGTATCTACAGTATGATACATAACTACTGGCCTGGTCACTAGTGAACCAGTGTGTCTACAGTATGATACATATAACTACTGGTCTGGTCACTAGTGAACCAGTGTGTCTACAGTATGATACATATAACTACTGGCCTGGTCACTAGTGAACCAGTGTGTCTACAGTATGATACATATAACTACTGGCCTGGTCACTAGTGAACCAGTGTGTCTACAGTATATGATACATATAACTACTGGCCTGGTCGCTAGTGAACCAGTGTGTCTACAGTATGATACATAACTACTGGCCTGGTCACTAGTGAACCAGTGTGTCTACAGTATGATACATAACTACTGGCCTGGTCACTAGTGAACCAGTGTGTGTACAGTATGATACATAACTACTGGTCTGGTCACTAGTGAACCAGTGTGTCTACAGTATGATACATATAACTACTGGTCTGGTCACTAGTGAAGCAGTGTGTCTACAGTATGATACATATAACTACTGGTCTGGTCACTAGTGAACCAGTGTGTCTACAGTATGATACATAATTACTGGCCTGGTCACTAGTGAACCAGTGTGTCTACAGTATGATACATATAACTACTGGTCTGGTCACTAGTGAACCAGTGTGTCTACAGTATGATACATATAACTACTGGTATGGTCACTAGAGAACCAGTGTGTCTACAGTATGATACATATAACTACTGGCCTGGTCACTAGTGAACCAGTGTGTCTACAGTATGATACATATAACTACTGGTCTGGTCACTAGTGAACCAGTGTGTCTACAGTATGATACATATAACTACTGGTCTGGTCACTAGTGAACCAGTGTGTCTACAGTATGATACATATAACTACTGGCCTGGTCGCTAGTGAACCAGTGTGTCTACAGTATGATACATAACTACTGGCCTGGTCACTAGTGAACCAGTGTGTCTACAGTATGATACATAACTACTGGCCTGGTCACTAGTGAACCAGTGTGTCTACAGTATGATACATATAACTACTGGTCTGGTCACTAGTGAACCAGTGTGTCTACAGTATGATACATAATTACTGGCCTGGTCACTAGTGAACCAGTGTGTCTACAGTATGATACATATAACTACTGGTCTGGTCACTAGTGAACCAGTGTGTCTACAGTATGATACATATAACTACTGGCCTGGTCACTAGTGAACCAGTGTGTCTACAGTATGATACATATAACTACTGGTCTGGTCACTAGTGAACCAGTGTGTCTACAGTATGATACATATAACTACTGGCCTGGTCACTAGTGAACCAGTGTGTCTACAGTATGATACATAACTACTGACCTGGTCACTAGTGAACCAGTGTGTCTACAGTATGATACATGACTACTGGTCTGGTCACTAGTGAACCAGTGTGTCTACAGTATGATACATATAACTACTGGTCTGGTTACTAGTGAACCAGTGTGTCTACAGTATGATACATATAACTACTGGCCTGGTCACTAGTGAACCAGTGTGTCTACAGTATGATACATAACTACTGACCTGGTCACTAGTGAACCAGTGTGTCTACAGTATGATACATGACTACTGTTCTGGTCACTAGTGAACCAGTGTGTGTACAGTATGATACATAACTACTGGCCTGGTCACTAGTGAACCAGTGTGTCTACAGTTTGATACATATAACTACTGGTCTGGTCACTAGTGAACCAGTGTGTCTACAGTATGATACATATAACTACTGGTCTGGTCACTAGTGAACCAGTGTGTCTACAGTATGATACATATAACTACTGGTCTGGTCACTAGTGAACCAGTGTGTCTACAGTATGATACATAACTACTGGCCTGGTCACTAGTGAACCAGTGTGTCTACAGTATGATACATAACTACTGGCCTGGTCACTAGTGAACCAGTGTGTCTACAGTATGATACATATAACTACTGGCCTGGTCACTAGTGAACCAGTGTGTCTACAGTATGATACATAACTACTGGCCTGGTCACTAGTGAACCAGTGTGTCTACAGTATGATACATAACTACTGGCCTGGTCACTAGTGAACCAGTGTGTCTACAGTATCATACATAACTACTGGTCTGGTCACTAGGGAACCAGTGTGTCTACAGTATGATACATACCTACTGGCCTGGTCACTAGTGAACCAATGTGTCTACAGTATGATACATAACTACTGGCCTGGTCACTAGTGAACCAGTGTATCTACAGTATGATACATATAACTACTGGTCTGGTCACTAGTGAACCAGTGTGTCTACAGTATGATACATATAACTACTGGCCTGGTCACTAGTGAACCAGTGTGTCTACAGTATGATACATATAACTACTGGCCTGGTCGCTAGTGAACCAGTGTGTCTACAGTATGATACATAACTACTGGCCTGGTCACTAGTGAACCAGTGTGTCTACAGTATGATACATAACTACTGGCCTGGTCACTAGTGAACCAGTGTGTCTACAGTATGATACATATAACTACTGGTCTGGTCACTAGTGAACCAGTGTGTCTACAGTATGATACATAATTACTGGCCTGGTCACTAGTGAACCAGTGTGTCTACAGTATGATACATATAACTACTGGCCTGGTCACTAGTGAACCAGTGTGTCTACAGTATGATACATATAACTACTGGTATGGTCACTAGAGAACCAGTGTGTCTACAGTATGATACATATAACTACTGGCCTGGTCACTAGTGAACCAGTGTGTCTACAGTATGATACATATAACTACTGGTCTGGTCACTAGTGAACCAGTGTGTCTACAGTATGATACATATAACTACTGGTCTGGTCACTAGTGAACCAGTGTGTCTACAGTATGATACATATAACTACTGGCCTGGTCACTAGTGAACCAGTGTGTCTACAGTATGATACATAACTACTGACCTGGTCACTAGTGAACCAGTGTGTGTACAGTATGATACATAACTACTGGCCTGGTCACTAGTGAACCAGTGTGTCTACAGTATGATACATAACTACAGGCCTGGTCACTAGTGAACCAGTGTGTCTACAGTTTGATACATATAACTACTGGCCTGGTCACTAGTGAACCAGTGTGTCTACAGTATGATACATAACTACTGGTCTGGTCACTAGTGAACCAGTGTGTCTACAGTATGATACATATAACTACTGGTCTGGTCACTAGTGAACCAGTGTGTCTACAGTATGATACATAACTACTGGCCTGGTCACTAGTGAACCAGTGTGTCTACAGTATGATACATAACTACTGGCCTGGTCACTAGTGAACCAGTGTGTCTACAGTATGATACATATAACTACTGACCTGGTCACTAGTGAACCAGTGTGTCTACAGTATGATACATAACTACTGGCCTGGTCACTAGTGAACCAGTGTGTCTACAGTATGATTCATAACTACTGGTCTGGTGACTAGTGAACCAGTGTGTCTACAGTATGATTCATAACTACTGGTCTGGTCACTAGTGCACCAGTGTGTCTACAGTATGATACATAACTACTGGCATGGTCACTAGTGAACCAGTGTGTCTACAGTATGATACATAACTACTGGCCTGGTCACTAGTGAACCAGTGTGTCTACAGTATGATTCATAACTACTGGTCTGGTGACTAGTGAACCAGTGTGTCTATAGTATGATACATAACTACTGGTATGGTCACTAGTGAACCAGTGTGTCTACAGTATGATACATATAACTACTGGCCTGGTCACTAGTGAACCAGTGTGTCTACAGTATGATACATAACTACTGGTCTGGTCACTAGTGAACCAGTGTGTCTACAGTATATGATACATATAACTACTGGTCTGGTCACTAGTGAACCAGTGTGTCTACAGTATGATACATAACTACTGGTCTGGTCACTAGTGAACCAGTGTGTCTACAGTATAATACATATAACTACTGGTCTGGTCACTAGTGAACCAGTGTGTCTACAGTATGATACATAACTACTGGTCTGGTCACTAGTGAACCAGTGTGTCTACAGTATGATACATAACTACTGGCCTGGTCACTAGTGAACCAGTGTGTCTACAGTATGATACATAACTACTGGCCTGGTCACTAGTGAACCAGTGTGTCTACAGTATGATACATATAACTACTGGCCTGGTCACTAGTGAACCAGTGTGTCTACAGTATGATACATAACTACTGGCCTGGTCACTAGTGAACCAGTGTGTCTACAGTATGATACATAACTACTGGCCTGGTCACTAGTGAACCAGTGTGTCTACAGTATGATACATAACTACTGGCCTGGTCACTAGTGAACCAGTGTGTCTACAGTATGATACATAACTACTGGCCTGGTCACTAGTGAACCAGTGTGTCTACAGTATGATACATGACTACTGGCCTGGTCACTAGTGAACCAGTGTGTCTACAGTATGATACATGACTACTGGTCTGGTCACTAGTGAACCAGTGTGTCTACAGTATGATACATAACTACTGGTCTGGTCACTAGTGAACCAGTGTGTCTACAGTATGATACATATAACTACTGGCCTGGTCACTAGTGAACCAGTGTGTCTACAGTATGATACATAACTACTGGCCTGGTCACTAGTGAAGCAGTGTGTCTACAGTATGATACATGACTACTGGCCTGGTCACTAGTGAACCAGTGTGTCTACAGTATGATACATAACTACTGGTCTGGTCACTAGTGAACCAGTGTGTCTACAGTATGATACATAACTACTGGCCTGGTCACTAGTGAACCAGTGTGTCTACAGTATGATACACAACTACTGGTCTGGTCACTAGTGAACCAGTGTGTCTACAGTATGATACATATAACTACTGGTCTGGTCACTAGTGAACCAGTGTGTCTACAGTATGATACATAACTACTGGTCTGGTCACTAGTGAACCAGTGTGTCTACAGTATGATACATATAACTACTGGTCTGGTCACTAGTGAACCAGTGTGTCTACAGTATGATACATAACTACTGGCCTGGTCACTAGTGAACCAATGTGTCTACAGTATGATACATAACTACTGGCCTGGTCACTAGTGAACCAGTGTGTCTACAGTATGATACATATAACTACTGTCCTGGTCACTAGTGAACCAGTGTGTCTACAGTATGATACATAACTACTGGCCTGGTCACTAGTGAACCAGTGTGTCTACAGTATGATACATGACTACTGGTCTGGTCACTAGTGAACCAGTGTGTCTACAGTATATGATACATATAACTACTGGTCTGGTCACTAGTGAACCAGTGTGTCTACAGTATGATACATAACTACTGGTCTGGTCACTAGTGAACCAGTGTGTCTACAGTATAATACATATAACTACTGGTCTTGTCACTAGTGAACCAGTGTGTCTACAGTATGATACATAACTACTGGTCTGGTCACTAGTGAACCAGTGTGTCTACAGTATGATACATAACTACTGGCCTGGTCACTAGTGAACCAGTGTGTCTACAGTATGATACATAACTACTGGTCTGGTCACTAGTGAACCAGTGTGTCTACAGTATGATACATAACTACTGGCCTGGTCACTAGTGAACCAGTGTGTCTACAGTATGATACATAACTACTGGCCTGGTCACTAGTGAACCAGTGTGTCTACAGTATGATACATATAACTACTGGCCTGGTCACTAGTGAACCAGTGTGTCTACAGTATGATACATAACTACTGGCCTGGTCACTAGTGAACCAGTGTGTCTACAGTATGATACATAACTACTGGCCTGGTCACTAGTGAACCAGTGTGTCTACAGTATGATACATAACTACTGGTATGGTCACTAGTGAACCAGTGTGTCTACAGTATGATACATATAACTACTGGTCTGGTCACTAGTGAACCAGTGTGTCTACAGTATGATACATAACTACTGGCCTGGTCACTAGTGAACCAGTGTGTCTACAGTATGATACATAACTACTGGCCTGGTCACTAGTGAACCAGTGTGTCTACAGTATGATACATAACTACTGGCCTGGTCACTAGTGAACCATTGTGTCTACAGTATGATACATGACTACTGGCCTGGTCACTAGTGAACCAGTGTGTCTACAGTATGATACATGACTACTGGTCTGGTCACTAGTGAACCAGTGTGTCTACAGTATGATACATAACTACTGGTCTGGTCACTAGTGAACCAGTGTGTCTACAGTATGATACATATAACTACTGGCCTGGTCACTAGTGAACCAGTGTGTCTACAGTATGATACATAACTGCTGGCCTGGTCACTAGTGAACCAGTGTGTCTACAGTATGATACATGACTACTGGCCTGGTCACTAGTGAACCAGTGTGTCTACAGTATGATACATAACTACTGGTCTGGTCACTAGTGAACCAGTGTGTCTACAGTATGATACATAACTACTGGCCTGGTCACTAGTGAACCAGTGTGTCTACAGTATGATACACAACTACTGGTCTGGTCACTAGTGAACCAGTGTGTCTACAGTATGATACATATAACTACTGTCCTGGTCACTAGTGAACCAGTGTGTCTACAGTATGATACATAACTACTGGCCTGGTCACTAGTGAACCAGTGTGTCTACAGTATGATACATGACTACTGGTCTGGTCACTAGTGAACCAGTGTGTCTACAGTATGATACATATAACTACTGGCCTGGTCACTAGTGAACCAGTGTGTCTACAGTATGATACATAACTACTGGCCTGGTCACTAGTGAACCAGTGTGTCTACAGTATGTTACACAACTACTGGTCTGGTCACTAGTGAACCAGTGTGTCTACAGTATGATACATATAACTACTGTCCTGGTCACTAGTGAACCAGTGTGTCTACAGTATGATACATAACTACTGGCCTGGTCACTAGTGAACCAGTGTGTCTACAGTATGATACATGACTACTGGTCTGGTCACTAGTGAACCAGTGTGTCTACAGTATGATACATATAACTACTGGCCTGGTCACTAGTGAACCAGTGTGTCTACAGTATGATACATAACTACTGGCCTGGTCACTAGTGAACCAGTGTGTCTACAGTATGATACATGACTACTGGCCTGGTCACTAGTGAACCAGTGTGTCTACAGTATGATACATGACTACTGGTCTGGTCACTAGTGAACCAGTGTGTCTACAGTATGATACATATAACTACTGGTCTGGTCACTAGTGAACCAGTGTGTCTACAGTATGATACATAACTACTGGTCTGGTCACTAGTGAACCAGTGTGTCTACAGTATGATACATAACTACTGGTCTGGTCACTAGTGAACCAGTGTGTCTACAGTATGATACATAACTACTGGTCTGGTCACTAGTGAACCAGTGTGTCTACAGTATGATACATAACTACTGGCCTGGTCACTAGTGAACCAGTGTGTCTACAGTATGATACATAACTACTGGTCTGGTCACTAGTGAACCAGTGTGTCTACAGTATGATACATATAACTACTGGTCTGGTCACTAGTGAACCAGTGTGTCTACAGTATGATACATATAACCACTGGTCTGGTCACTAGTGAACCAGTGTGTCTACAGTATGATACATAACTGCTGGCCTGGTTACTAGTGAACCAGTGTGTCTACAGTATGATACATATAACTACTGGTCTGGTCACTAGTGAACCAGTGTGTCTACAGTATGATACATAACTACTGGCCTGGTCACTAGTGAACCAGTGTGTCTACAGTATGATACATATAACTACTGGCCTGGTCACTAGTGAACCAGTGTGTCTACAGTATGATACATAACTACTGGCCTGGTCACTAGTGAACCAGTGTGTATACAGTATGATACATAACTACTGGCCTGGTCACTAGTGAACCAGTGTGTCTACAGTATGATACATAACTACTGGCCTGGTCACTAGTGAACCAGTGTGTCTACAGTATGATACATAACTACTGGCCTGGTCACTAGTGAACCAGTGTGTCTACAGTATGATACATAACTACTGGCCTGGTCACTAGTGAACCAGTGTGTCTACAGTATGATACATAACTACTGGTCTGGTCACTAGTGAACCAGTGTGTCTACAGTATGATACATATAACTACTGGTCTGGTCACTAGTGAACCAGTGTGTCTACAGTATGATACATAACTACTGGCCTGGTCACTAGTGAACCAGTGTATCTACAGTATGATACATAACTACTGGCCTGGTCACTAGTGAACCAGTGTGTCTACAGTATGATACATAACTACTGGTCTGGTCACTAGTGAACCAGTGTGTCTACAGTATGATACATAACTACTGGTCTGGTCACTAGTGAACCAGTGTGTCTACAGTATGATACATAACTACTGGCCTGGTCACTAGTGAACCAGTGTATCTACAGTATGATACATATAACTACTGGTCTGGTCACTAGTGAACCAGTGTGTCTACAGTATGATACATAACTACTGGCCTGGTCACTAGTGAACCAGTGTGTCTACAGTATGATACATAACTACTGGCCTGGTCACTAGTGAACCAGTGTGTCTACAGTATGATACATAACTACTGGTCTGGTCACTAGTGAACC
>NC_140175.1:133449329-133499329 GCF_963971535.1 Notolepis coatsorum | reverse complement strand
ACGTGCTGGGCCAACATTGTTCTCAAGTGAAATATGTTTGTCAAAAGTCTTCTTTCCGTTTTCTAATTGAACAAGATGCGTAACCAGATGCTGTTTTTTTACCTTTTGAAATTAATACAAAAAGGAGTTATTTGGAACACGTGAAGAGTGAAATACAGACGTAACAAATCAGGCATACAAACTTGAAAATAAAAGGAAATGTATTAAAACAAAAAAATGAAAATAAAACGTGGGTGTCATATTATAATCAATCTGTATATTATATTAAACTATATTTAATATAATATACTATTACTATTATGGTACTATATTATATTGTATATATCATGTACTATACATTTACATTTACATTTGGTCATTTAGCTGAACGCTTTTATCCAAAGCGACTTACAAGTTCTGTCTTCAGTCATCAGGAAGGGTACAACTATATCAGCTGAGTAACAATGTTCATCAAAGTGTTGAGTGCTACAGTGTAGGTTAGTTTATTAGGACAAGTGCATGCCAGTAAGGTTAGTTAGGGTTAGAGTTTTACATTTTTTTTTTATTTCTTTTTTTAGATACTGGTTGAAGAAGTGCGTCTTTAGTCGACGGCAAAAGATTGGCCGTGTTTCGGCTGTCCTAACTGGGGTGGGTAGTTCATTCCACCATTGTGAGGCAAGGACCGAGAATAGGCGACTTCTGTATAGATATCTCATATCACATTATATGTGTTGTATACACTATTATAATATATATATACTAGTATATACTGCAGGTATACTATACTGTAATGGGTACTGTAATGTGTACTATATGTATGTACTGTAATGTGTAATATATGTATGTACTATGTATAAATGTAAAAACAAATTAAAACGTAGGTCTTCAGGGGTAGGGCCCGACAAGCCTAGTGCTTCTCCCTAGCCCCTTTTCGGACAATTGGACAATGCTGCAATAGCAGCTGGTAAAACTTTGGCGATTTATGGAATGACCGTTGTTATTGTTATGTGTCCAAAACCTGAACTAAAGAATAACTGAACTGTACATGGGTGTCCTTCACACAGACAGCCAGGGGACATAATATTGTAAAGCCAGTCAGACATGCGGAGACCTTGTGGCTCCATGTGACAGTGAGGTTGGTACAAACAGGAACATAAGTCAGGCAGCACAATGACATTCAGAACGGCAGATTTACAAAGCAATCATTCCTGGCGCAGATGAGGCGCTTTGAGGCCGTGCGTAATGTCAGGTATTTAGAAAAGGTATTCACACTGTGAACAAAGAATGATGGAATGATGGAAATACTGTGACACTTTCTTTTGTAACACCACGATAATGGACTGGTAATAATCACTTCTTTGTAACCCACTCCTATCGGAGCTCCTGAGGGGGGAGGGTCATCAAAGTGAAGCAGGCTATTCTCGGTCCTCGCTCCACAACGGTGGAACGAACTTCCCACCACAGTCAGGACAGACAGCTGAAACCAGCACAGTCAGGACAGACAGCTGAAACCACCACAGTCAGGATAGACAGCTGAAACCACCACAGTCAGGACAGACAGCTGAAACCACCACAGTCAGGATAGACAGCTGAAACCACCACAGTCAGGACAGACAGCTGAAACCACCACAGTGAGGACAGACGGCTGAAACCATCACAGTCAGGACAGACGGCTGAAACCACCACAGTCAGGACAGACGGCTGAAACCATCACAGTCAGGACAGCTGAAACCACCACAGTCAGGACAGACAGCTGAAACCATCACAGTCAGGACAGCTGAAACCATCACAGTCAGGACAGCTGAAACCACCACAGTCAGGACAGCTGAAACCACCACAGTCAGGACAGCTGAAACCACCACAGTCAGGACAGCTGAAACCACCACAGTCAGGACAGCTGAAACCATCACAGTCAGGACAGATAGCTGAAACCACCACAGTCAGGACAGACAGCTGAAACCACCACAGTCAGGACAGACAGCTGAAACCACCACAGTCAGGACAGACAGCTGAAACCATCACAGTCAGGACAGACAGCTGAAACCACCACAGTCAGGACAGACAGCTGAAACCATCACAGTCAGGGGAGCTGAAACCACCACAGTCAGGACAGACAGCTGAAACCACCACAGTCAGGACAGACAGCTGAAACCACCACAGTCAGGACAGACAGCTGAAACCACCACAGTCAGGACAGACAGCTGAAACCACCACAGTCAGGACAGACAGCTGATACCATCACAGTCAGGACAGACAGCTGAAACCATCACAGTCAGGACAGCTGAAACCACCACAGTCAGGACAGCTGAAACCACCACAGTCAGGACAGCTGAAACCATCACAGTCAGGAGAGCTGAAACCATCACAGTCAGGACAGCTGAAACCATCACAGTCAGGACAGACAGCTGAAACCACCAGAGTCAGGACAGACAGCTGAAACCATCACAGTCAGGAGAGCTGAAACCACCACAGTCAGGACAGACAGCTGAAACCACCACAATCAGGACAGACAGCTGAAACCATCACAGTCAGGACAGCTGAAACCATCACAGCCAGGACAGCTGAAACCACCACAGTCAGGACAGACAGCTGAAACCACCACAGTCAGGGCAGCTGAAACCATCACAGTCAGCTGAAACCATCACAGTCAGGAGAGCTGAAACCACCACAGTCAGGACAGACAGCCGAAACCATCACAGTCAGGACAGACAGCTGAAACCATCACAGTCAGGACAGACAGCCGAAACCATCACAGTCAGGACAGACAGCTGAAACCATCACAGTCAGGACAGACAGCCGAAACCATCACAGTCAGGAGCTGAAACCATCACAGTCAGGAGAGCTGAAACCACCACAGTCAGGACAGACAGCCGAAACCATCACAGTCAGGACAGCTGAAACCATCACAGTCAGGACAGACAGCTGAAACCACCACAGTCAGGAGCTGAAACCATCACAGTCAGGACAGCTGAAACCATCACAGTCAGGACAGACAGCTGAAACCATCACAGTCAGGACAGACAGCTGAAACCATCACAGTCAGGACAGACAGCTGAAACCATCACAGTCAGGACAGCTGAAACCATCACAGTCAGGACAGCTGAAACCATCACAGTCAGGACAGACAGCTGAAACCATCACAGTCAGGACAGCTGAAACCATCACAGTCAGGACAGCTGAAAACACCACAGTCAGGACAGCTGAAACCATCACAGTCAGGACAGACAGCTGAAACCATCACAGTCAGGACAGCTGAAACCATCACAGTCAGGACAGCTGAAACCATCACAGTCAGGACAGCTGAAACCATCACAGTCAGGACAGACAGCTGAAACCACCAGTCAGGGCAGCTGAAACCACCACAGTCAGGACAGACAGCTGAAACCACCAGTCAGGGCAGCTGAAACCATCACAGTCAGGACAGACAGCTGAAACCACCAGTCAGGAGAGCTGAAACCACCACAGTCAGGACAGACAGCTGAAACCATCACAGTCAGGACAGACAGCCGAAACCATCACAGTCAGGACAGACAGCTGAAACCATCACAGTCAGGACAGACAGCCGAAACCATCACAGTCAGGAGCTGAAACCATCACAGTCAGGAGAGCTGAAACCACCACAGTCAGGACAGACAGCCGAAACCATCACAGTCAGGACAGCTGAAACCATCACAGTCAGGACAGACAGCTGAAACCACCACAGTCAGGAGCTGAAACCATCACAGTCAGGACAGCTGAAACCATCACAGTCAGGACAGACAGCTGAAACCATCACAGTCAGGACAGACAGCTGAAACCATCACAGTCAGGACAGACAGCTGAAACCATCACAGTCAGGACAGCTGAAACCATCACAGTCAGGACAGCTGAAACCATCACAGTCAGGACAGACAGCTGAAACCATCACAGTCAGGACAGCTGAAACCATCACAGTCAGGACAGCTGAAAACACCACAGTCAGGGCAGCTGAAACCATCACAGTCAGGACAGACAGCTGAAACCATCACAGTCAGGACAGCTGAAACCATCACAGTCAGGACAGCTGAAACCATCACAGTCAGGACAGCTGAAACCATCACAGTCAGGACAGACAGCTGAAACCACCAGTCAGGGCAGCTGAAACCACCACAGTCAGGACAGACAGCTGAAACCACCAGTCAGGGCAGCTGAAACCATCACAGTCAGGACAGACAGCTGAAACCACCAGTCAGGAGAGCTGAAACCACCACAGTCAGGACAGACAGCTGAAACCACCACAGTCAGGACAGACAGCTGAAACCACCACAGTCAGGACAGACAGCTTTTTTAGGGTATTTTGGGGTATTCTGGGGTACTTTGGGGTATTTTGGGGTATTTTAGGGTATTTTGGGGTATTTTCTGGTACTTTGGGGTATACTTTGGGGTATTTTGAGGTACTTAGGGGTATTTTGGGGTATACTTTGGGGTATTTTAGGGTACTTTGGGGTATTTGGGGGTATACTTTGGGGTATTTTGGGGTACTTTGGGGTACTTTGGGGTATTTTGGGGTACTTTGGGGTATTTTGGGGTATACTTTGGGGTATTTTGGGGTATTTTAGGGTACTTTGGGGTATTTTGGGGTATTTTGGGGTATACTTTGGGGTATTTTGGGGTACTTTAGGGTATTTTATGGTACTTTGGGGTGATTAGTAGGACCCTCAGGAACTGAGAGAATAGATTTTCAGCGCGCGGCACCAGCGTGCACACGTACACATATACTATCGATAATCTAGCGTTTATTTGAAAACGATTCATGAATAGGCCGAAAAATTACAACGTTCTAGAATATTCCAATACAGGGCGATTATCATGGAATCTCTTCTTTTGACTGGAAATGGGTCATTGATAATGCGACGGGCAGATTAGACACATAGCCATAATTTAAAACATAGATTAGGCGATATTAACGTTAACATTGAAGTGATGCTGGGCATTCAAGCACTAAATGTGCGCCCCCTGCTGGGCATTCATAGTGTTAAAGAAGACATGTCCGGCCCATGGGGACATTAACATGTGTTGTCGGGCCTTACAAATACATTTGATTTGATTTGATTTGATACACACTCACTACATACACACTACACACACACTACATACACAATACACACACACTACAAACATACACTACACACTCACTACATACACACTACACACTCACTACATACTTACTGAGCATCCAATGGTTTCCTCTCTATCCTCCCCCAGAGAGAGACAGAGATACTGTTATATTTATATACTGTTATACTGAGAGATACTGTGTTATATTTATAACTCCCTACCCCCCCCCCCCCCCCCCCCCCCCTCCCTCCAGGCACCTTAGCTGTGAGCTTATAGTGGCACCGTGCCCCCCCCCCCCCATCACACCTGTAGAGACTTATGATTGATTCTGATTTCTGATTAAATTTTTGCTCGTTTTTGTTCTAGTTGTTTTGTTTTGAATTTGTTTAAATTTGCACTTTAGTGCAAGTAATGGGTGTATGCGCCGACCATCAAATTTACTTTATTTAATTGGATAGGGGGCAGGTATTAATAAGAATTTATTCTTCTTCCTGCTCCTTTTCGCTTATTGGTGTATTTGATTATAATAACTAAATGAATTATAGGAATTTGTAATGTACTGTAATACACTGCCATGTGCGAAACAAAATTAAAGGGGCGCCCGACCCTTCCCAATAATTTTTTCTAATACCAGGTGTGCAATACGCATTTTCCCAGGCGGTGGCGCCTCTTGTAAGAGGTGGTCATCGTGGAGCCAGGGCTTGTCCAGCTGCACGTCCGCTAATTTAATATAATGATACTAGTGAGAAATGTTTAACTCTGTCAAAATAAACGAGCTGCATAGGCATAATAAACTGTAAGCGACATATACATTTTTTTCTATTATAAAGTGCCTCTCGAGACTCGGGTGCATAACATCAGTCATTTGATTGTAATGCAGGTGCTCGCATTATAAATCGAATGTATGCGAGACAAACAATGTAATCGTTTTGATGCATACATCTCTGCCCAGCCCACCTGTTGCTGTTGCGCCCCCGCACAGAGAGACCCATATCCCCGCACCAGAACGCTACGACGGGGACGTCTCTAAATGTTGTGCCTTTATTTTTCAATATTCACTAGTATTCTGACAACAGCCGCACACTTCCAAAGTCTAAAATCGCTTACCTTACCTGTCGGGGGTCCAGGACTCCTGCGTTAGAATGGGCGACAGGCAGCTCTCCACTTCCCTCTGTAATTCGTTCCCTGCATACATCGCAGAGACGCCATGCAAAAGGTATTCGACCACCCTCCCGGGGGCTCGGATAGTTCTTGTAACTGCCTCTGTGTTCAAGTTTAAGTTAAGTATGATAGTAGAATCGGCTGGCTTGTTCGCCATCCGCCAGGGAAACCGCAGATATATTCCTTTACTGCGAATTGAGAGCGTCAAAAACTATTCCAGGCCGCTATTTCTTTACCAACGGATTTCCAGTTCCGCGTTGACGCTTCCAGGCCGCGTCTATTCAAATCCCAACTGGTTCATGCGTCGTCACGCTGCTTTAATAACACTGCAATGAATTCCAAGAGTAGGGTAAATCTGCAGTGCCGCGTCGCGTCACCGTTTATTATCATGTAACATTGTTTGGACGGTAGAAATGTGCGGGGGACAATAACTGCCTTCTGAAAACATGCAGGGGACATGTCCCCCGTGTCCCCCCCCATAATTACGCCCCTGGTTTCTATGGTGAAACCACAGGAATTGTCTAGAACTAGTACAGGGAACCCAGGCCGGAGTCAGGCAGGCAGGTGGTGGTGAAACCCAAATGAGGGTGTATTTAATAGTGCAGAGCTGAGGGGGAAAGGTCCCGGCTGAGGGGTCCAAGAGGTCTGAGGAGCAATGAGAGCCAGGGGAAGGTCCGGGCTGAGGGGTCCAAGAGGTCTGAGGAGCAATGAGAGCCAGGGGAAGGTCCGGGCTGAGGTGCAGGGCTTAGAGGGGAGCTGGGCGGGTAATGGATGCTGAGCCGGGGGCAGGGGTCCAGGGTGAGGAGAGGTGGAGCAGGCTGGGGGCAGGGGTCAAGGGTGAGGAGAGGTGGAGCAGGCAGGGGTCCAGGGGTCCAGGGTGAGGAGAGGTGGAGCAGGCTGGGGGCAGGGGTCCAGGGTGAGGAGAGGTGGAGGGGGCTGGGGGCAGGGGTCCAGGGTGAGGAGAGGTGGAGGGGGCAGGGTGAGGAGAGGTGGAGCAGGCAGGGGTCCAGGGGTCCAGGGTGAGGAGAGGTGGAGCAGGCAGGGGTCCAGGGGTCCAGGGTGAGGAGAGGTGGAGCAGGCTGGGGGCAGGGGTCCAGGGTGAGGAGAGGTGGAGCAGGCAGGGGGCAGGGGTCCAGGGTGAGGAGAGGTGGAGCAGGCAGGGGGCAGGGGTCCAGGGTGAGGAGAGGTGGAGCAGACTGGGGGCAGGGGTCCAGGGTGAGGAGAGGTGGAGGGGGCAGGGGTCCAGGGTGAGGAGAGGTGGAGGGGGCAGGGGTCAGGGGTCAAGGGTGAGGAGAGGTGGAGCAGGCAGGGGGCAGGGGTCCAGGGTGAGGAGAGGTGGAGCAGGCTGGGGGCAGGGGTCCAGGGTGAGGAGAGGTGGAGCAGGCAGGGGGCAGGGGTCCAGGGTGAGGATAGGTGGAGGGGGCAGGGTGAGGAGAGGTGGAGGGGGCAGGGTGAGGAGAGGTGGAGGGGGCAGGGTGATGAGAGGTGGAGGGGGCAGGGTGAGGAGAGGTGGAGGGGGCAGGGGTCCAGGGTGAGGAGAGGTGGAGCAGGCAGGGGTCCAGGGTGAGGAGAGGTGGAGCAGGCAGGGGGCAGGGGTCAAGGGTGAGGAGAGGTGGAGCAGGCTGGGGGCAGGGGTCCAGGGTGATGAGAGGTGGAGGGGGTGGGGGCAGGGGTCCAGGGTGAGGAGAGGTGGAGCAGGCTGGGGGCAGGGGTCCAGGGTGAGGAGAGGTGGAGCAGGCTGGGGGCAGGGGTCCAGGGTGAGGAGAGGTGGAGCAGGCTGGGGGCAGGGGTCCAGGGTGAGGAGAGGTGGAGCAGGCAGGGGTCCAGGGTGAGGAGAGGTGGAGGGGGCGGGGGTCCAGGGTGAGGAGAGGTGGAGCAGGCAGGGGGCAGGGGTCAGGGTGAGGAGAGGTGGAGCAGGCTGGGGGCAGGGGTCCAGGGTGAGGAGAGGTGGAGCAGGCTGGGGGCAGGGGTCCAGGGTGAGGAGAGGTGGAGCAGGCTGGGGGCAGGGGTCCAGGGTGAGGAGAGGTGGAGCAGGCAGGGGGCAGGGGTCAGGGTGAGGAGAGGTGGAGCAGGCTGGGGGCAGGGGTCCAGGGTGAGGAGAGGTGGAGCAGGCTGGGGGCAGGGGTCCAGGGTGAGGAGAGGTGGAGCAGGCTGGGGGCAGGGGTCCAGGGTGAGGAGAGGTGGAGCAGGCAGGGGGCAGGGGTCCAGGGTGAGGAGAGGTGGAGCAGGCTGGGGGCAGGGGTCCAGGGTGAGGAGAGGTGGAGCAGGCTGGGGGCAGGGGTCCAGGGTGAGGAGAGGTGGAGCAGGCAGGGGGCAGGGTAGGGCTGGGCGATATAACTATATAAATATCGAAATAAAAAAAAATAAAAAATCGTTTTTTTTTTTTAATTTTTTTTTTTTTTAATTTTTAATTTTTAATTTTTTTTACCTGCAACAGGGCAGTTTTAAAACCAGAGACAGTGGACAGACTTGTCTTTCTTGCCTGCAACTTAAAGTAATGGCTTTGCTTGTCCAAATGACAATACTGACCAAATTCAGATTTCTTTTTCTCTTGTCCATTTATTTTGTTTGCTTTCTAATTTAAAATACAGTTTGAAACCGTCTGTACACAGTAGGCTATGTGTGCTAGCAGAGCTAGACTCTATGGTTGTTTGTCCACCAAAAAAGCGCCAAAAGATCGAAAATAAACTAGCAGAGCCAGAACTGTTCAACTCCCCTGGAGCCACAGCCAGCAGAGAAGCCGGTTTACTTTAGCTTTTAAACCAGCTGCAGCCTGAGAACTGGAGTGTGAGGGGATGTAACACTAAAGATGGCGGCAACGACAAAGAATTGCTGCAAAATAAACATACATCTGTTGTTAAAAAAAAAAAAAAAAATTATACTTATAACAATTAGATAATTATCGATATCGAGAAATAAAATAAAATTATCATATCATTATCGCGATATGATTTTTTTCCATATCGCCCAGCCCTAGGTCAGGGTGAGGAAAGGTAGAGCAGGCAGGGGGCAGGGGTCCAGGGTGAGGAGAGGTGGAGGGGGCAGGGGTCCAGGGTGAGGATAGGTGGAGGGGGCAGGGGTCCAGGGTGAGGAGAGGTGGAGCAGGCTGGGGGCAGGGGTCCAGGGTGAGGAGAGGTGGAGGGGGCTGGGGTCCAGGGTGAGGAGAGGTGGAGCAGGCTGGGGGCAGGGGTCCAGGGTGAGGAGAGGTGGAGCAGGCTGGGGGCAGGGGTCCAGGGTGAGGAGAGGTGGAGCAGGCTGGGGGCAGGGGTCCAGGGTGAGGAGAGGTGGAGCAGGCAGGGGGCAGGGGTCCAGGGTGAGGAGAGGTGGAGCAGGCAGGGGGCAGGGGTCCAGGGTGAGGAGAGGTGGAGCAGGCAGGGGGCAGGGGTCAGGGTGAGGAGAGGTGGAGCAGGCAGGGGGCAGGGGTCCAGGGTGAGGAGAGGTGGAGCAGGCAGGGGTCAGGGGTCCAGGGTGAGGAGAGGTGGAGGGGGCGGGGGGCAGGGGTCCAGGGTGAGGAGAGGTGGAGCAGGCAGGGGGCAGGGGTCCAGGGTGAGGAGAGGTGGAGCAGGCTGGGGGCAGGGGTCCAGGGTGAGGAGAGGTGGAGCAGGCCGGGGGCAGGGGTCCAGGGTGAGGAGAGGTGGAGCAGGCAGGGGTCCAGGGTGAGGAGAGGTGGAGGGGGCAGGGGGCAGGGGTGAGGAGAGGTGGAGGGGGCAGGGGTCCAGGGTGAGGAGAGGTGGAGGGGGCAGGGGTCAGGGGTGAGGAGAGGTGGAGGGGGCAGGGGGCAGGGGTCCAGGGTGGGGAGGCAGGAGTGTACGAGTTGACGGTGGGCGGATGAGAAACACTGGAGTCTGTGAGCTGTCTGTCGGGTTGATGAACTGATGGAAGGCAGCTGTGCAGGAGAGGAGCAGGTGAACTGGATGAACCGTGATGAGGAAGAGACAGGAAGACGACCGAATATGGTAACAGGAAGCCGCTGAAATGAGAGAGGGAGAGAGATGGGGAGAGAGAGAGAGATGGGGAGAGAGAGAGAGAGAGAGAGAGAGAGAGAGAGAGAGAGAGAGAGAGAGAGAGAGAGAGAGAGAGAGAGAGAGAGAGAGAGAGAGAGGACGAGCGGGGGACGGGAGCTGGAAGCTTGGCAGGAGTGGAGATGATGAGGGCCAGGCAGGAGTGGGGGGGATCGTGACAGGAATACCGTTGTGATTCACCATGAATCTCCAAACAGGCTAAAATAAGAAAGTGAACAGGGGGGGGGGGCTGTTGAAGTCGGATATCTCATTTGTAAAACATGCGACAGGGAGCGCCTAAGCTTAACCAGTGTAGCAACTTGCGGTCCCACGATTGGGTGTACATGTCACATGACCTGGCAATCAGAGACGCGGAAACAAACATTTGTTGTCTAAAGTATTCAGGCGACAGGGAGTGACTGCCAAAGGGTCCGACACGTCTAACGTCTTACAGATCAGCATCATCCATCCCTGTTTGCCCAAGTCAAGGTAAAAAAAACGCTAATGCACTAAGCTGCCCCAAAACAGTTAGACCCTGCAGCAGAGGTTACTTTCATTTTCACAGGCTGAGACTCTCTCTCTCTCTCTCTCTCTCTCTCTCTCTCTCTCTCTCTCTCTCTCTCTCTCTCTCTCTCTCTCTCTCTCTCTCTCTCTCTCTCTCTCACCATGAAGGACTGGTTCTGGCCGAACCGTTTGTTATACAAGTATCACAGAGAAAGTTCAAAGGTGCTCACAGTTGCACGAGGGTTTCGGACAGTGATGGTTTATATATATATATATATATATATATATATATATATATATATATGTATATGACTTATATTTCAGATATTGACCCATACATGATAATTCATGTTCTGTCATAAGGACTGCATTTTTTGGTTTATCTTTTTGAATTGATGGTAGTGAAAGTGAGTCGAGTTCACCCCTGAGGGACACCGCACCGTGTTTTTAATCCTCACGGCTGCACAATATAATAATAATAATAATAATAATAATAATAATAATAATAATAATAATAATAATAATAATAATAATAATAATAATAATAATAATAATAATAATAATAATAATAATAATAATAATAATAATAATAATAATAATAATAATAATAATAATAACTTTATTTGTATAGCACTTTTCATACAGAGGTTGCTGTTCAAAGTGCTTCACAACAGTAAAAAAATACAGGCATGAGTGAGCATATCAAGGTATGGTAAATCACAGTATTTCACATTAGGATCTAGCATCCTAATAGGCTCTCTATTCAGTAATACAAATAATAAAATAGTTTAAAATTATTAAGTTTAAAAATAGTCTAAAAATTATAAAATAGAATGGACATACAACAACAGTAAAACATACAGGCATAAGCAAGCATAACAATTTAAAATGTAAATAGCAAGGTTACAGTAAAAAGTGTGATAAGATTGTTCAATCAGATGAAAATGGCCCAGTTAGGAGAATCAACCTTGGCTAGGCGGTGAGGTTCACGATGTACCTAACTGGAATGGTAAACAACTTTGCTAGATTTAGGTCAAAAGTCAGCTTCTCCTCACTTCAGATATTTGCCTGCATTACCCCACAGTGAAATGCCTGAGCAAAGAGATAGGTTTTATAGGTATAATGAGTCTCCTCCGCTGACTTTGTATTCGTCCACGTTCTGCTGACCAGAGGGCATGTTGGCAGCTCTCCGCCCCACGTTCTGCTGACCAGAGGGCATGTTGGCAGGTCTGCGCCCCACGTTCTGCTGACCAGAGGGCATGTTGGCAGCTCTCCGCCCCACGTTCTGCTGACCAGAGGGCATGTTGGCAGGTCTGCGCCCCACGTTCTGCTGACCAGAGGGCATGTTGGCAGCTCTGCGCCCCACGTTCTGCTGACCAGAGGGCATGTTGGCAGCTCTGCGCCCCACGTTCTGCTGACCAGAGGGCATGTTGGCAGGTCTCCGCCCCACGTTCTGCTGACCAGAGGGCATGTTGGCAGGTCTCCGCCCCACGTTCTGCTGACCAGAGGGCATGTTGGCAGGTCTCCGCCCCACGTTCTGCTGACCAGAGGGCATGTTGGCAGGTCTCCGCCCCACGTTCTGCTGACCAGAGGGCATGTTGGCAGGTCTCCGCCCCACGTTCTGCTGACCAGAGGGCATGTTGGCAGGTCTCCGCCCCACGTTCTGCTGACCAGAGGGCATGTTGGCAGGTCTCCGCCCCACGTTCTGCTGACCAGAGGGCATGTTGGCAGGTCTCCGCCCCACGTTCTGCTGACCAGAGGGCATGTTGGCAGCTCTGCCCCACGTTCTGCTGACCAGAGGGCATGTTGGCAGCTCTCCGCCCCACGTTCTGCTGACCAGAGGGCATGTTGGCAGCTCTGCGCCCCACGTTCTGCTGACCAGAGGGCATGTTGGCAGCTCTGTGCCCCACGTTCTGCTGACCAGAGGGCATGTTGGCAGCTCCGCCCCACGTTCTGCTGACCAGAGGGCATGTTGGCAGGTCTGCGCCCCACGTTCTGCTGACCAGAGGGCATGTTGGCAGGTCTCCGCCCCACGTTCTGCTGACCAGAGGGCATGTTGGCAGGTCTCCGCCCCACGTTCTGCTGACCAGAGGGCATGTTGGCAGGTCTCCGCCCCATGTTCTGCTGACCAGAGGGCATGTTGGCAGGTCTCCGCCCCACGTTCTGCTGACCAGAGGGCATGTTGGCAGCTCTGCCCCACGTTCTGCTGACCAGAGGGCATGTTGGCAGGTCTCCGCCCCACGTTCTGCTGACCAGAGGGCATGTTGGCAGCTCTGCGCCCCACGTTCTGCTGACCAGAGGGCATGTTGGCAGGTCTCCGCCCCACGTTCTGCTGACCAGAGGGCATGTTGGCAGCTCTGCGCCCCACGTTCTGCTGACCAGAGGGCATGTTGGCAGCTCTGTGCCCCACGTTCTGCTGACCAGAGGGCATGTTGGCAGCTCTGTGCCCCACGTTCTGCTGACCAGAGGGCATGTTGGCAGCTCTGCACCCTGTGTTCTGCTGACCAGAGGGCATGTTGGCAGGTCTCCGCCCCACGTTCTGCTGACCAGAGGGCATGTTGGCATCTCTGCGCCCCACGTTCTGCTGACCAGAGGGCATGTTGGCAGGTCTGCGCCCCACGTTCTGCTGACCAGAGGGCATGTTGGCATCTCTGCGCCCCACGTTCTGCTGACCAGAGGGCATGTTGGCAGCTCTGTGCCCCACGTTCTGCTGACCAGAGGGCATGTTGGCAGCTCTGCACCCTGTGTTCTGCTGACCAGAGGGCATGTTGGCAGGTCTCCGCCCCACGTTCTGCTGACCAGAGGGCATGTTGGCATCTCTGCGCCCCACGTTCTGCTGACCAGAGGGCATGTTGGCAGGTCTCCGCCCCACGTTCTGCTGACCAGAGGGCATGTTGGCAGGTCTGCGCCCCACGTTCTGCTGACCAGAGGGCATGTTGGCAGCTCCGCCCCACGTTCTGCTGACCAGAGGGCATGTTGGCAGGTCTGCGCCCCACGTTCTGCTGACCAGAGGGCATGTTGGCAGGTCTCCGCCCCACGTTCTGCTGACCAGAGGGCATGTTGGCAGGTCTCCGCCCCACGTTCTGCTGACCAGAGGGCATGTTGGCAGGTCTCCGCCCCATGTTCTGCTGACCAGAGGGCATGTTGGCAGGTCTCCGCCCCACGTTCTGCTGACCAGAGGGCATGTTGGCAGCTCTGCCCCACGTTCTGCTGACCAGAGGGCATGTTGGCAGGTCTCCGCCCCACGTTCTGCTGACCAGAGGGCATGTTGGCAGCTCTGCGCCCCACGTTCTGCTGACCAGAGGGCATGTTGGCAGGTCTCCGCCCCACGTTCTGCTGACCAGAGGGCATGTTGGCAGCTCTGCGCCCCACGTTCTGCTGACCAGAGGGCATGTTGGCAGCTCTGTGCCCCACGTTCTGCTGACCAGAGGGCATGTTGGCAGCTCTGTGCCCCACGTTCTGCTGACCAGAGGGCATGTTGGCAGCTCTGCACCCTGTGTTCTGCTGACCAGAGGGCATGTTGGCAGGTCTCCGCCCCACGTTCTGCTGACCAGAGGGCATGTTGGCATCTCTGCGCCCCACGTTCTGCTGACCAGAGGGCATGTTGGCAGGTCTGCGCCCCACGTTCTGCTGACCAGAGGGCATGTTGGCATCTCTGCGCCCCACGTTCTGCTGACCAGAGGGCATGTTGGCAGCTCTGTGCCCCACGTTCTGCTGACCAGAGGGCATGTTGGCAGCTCTGCACCCTGTGTTCTGCTGACCAGAGGGCATGTTGGCAGGTCTCCGCCCCACGTTCTGCTGACCAGAGGGCATGTTGGCATCTCTGCGCCCCACGTTCTGCTGACCAGAGGGCATGTTGGCAGGTCTCCGCCCCACGTTCTGCTGACCAGAGGGCATGTTGGCAGGTCTCCGCCCCGTGTTCTGCTGACCAGAGGGCATGTTGGCAGGTCTCCGCCCCACGTTCTGCTGACCAGAGGGCATGTTGGCAGGTCTCCGCCCCACGTTCTGCTGACCAGAGGGCATGTTGGCAGGTCTCCGCCCCACGTTCTGCTGACCAGAGGGCATGTTGGCAGGTCTCCGCCCCACGTTCTGCTGACCAGAGGGCATGTTGGCATCTCTGCGCCCCACGTTCTGCTGACCAGAGGGCATGTTGGCAGGTCTGCGCCCCACGTTCTGCTGACCAGAGGGCATGTTGGCATCTCTGCGCCCCACGTTCTGCTGACCAGAGGGCATGTTGGCAGCTCTGTGCCCCACGTTCTGCTGACCAGAGGGCATGTTGGCAGCTCTGCACCCTGTGTTCTGCTGACCAGAGGGCATGTTGGCAGGTCTCCGCCCCACGTTCTGCTGACCAGAGGGCATGTTGGCATCTCTGCGCCCCACGTTCTGCTGACCAGAGGGCATGTTGGCAGGTCTCCGCCCCACGTTCTGCTGACCAGAGGGCATGTTGGCAGGTCTCCGCCCCGTGTTCTGCTGACCAGAGGGCATGTTGGCAGGTCTCCGCCCCACGTTCTGCTGACCAGAGGGCATGTTGGCAGGTCTCCGCCCCACGTTCTGCTGACCAGAGGGCATGTTGGCAGGTCTCCGCCCCACGTTCTGCTGACCAGAGGGCATGTTGGCAGGTCTCCGCCCCACGTTCTGCTGACCAGAGGGCATGTTGGCAGCTCTGCGCCCCACGTTCTGCTGACCAGAGGGCATGTTGGCAGCTCTGTGCCCCACGTTCTGCTGACCAGAGGGCATGTTGGCAGGTCTGCGCCCCACGTTCTGCTGACCAGAGGGCATGTTGGCAGGTCTGCGCCCCACGTTCTGCTGACCAGAGGGCATGTTGGCAGCTCTGCGCCCCACGTTCTGCTGACCAGAGGGCATGTTGGCAGCTCTGTGCCCCACGTTCTGCTGACCAGAGGGCATGTTGGCAGCTCTGTGCCCCACGTTCTGCTGACCAGAGGGCATGTTGGCAGCTCTGCACCCTGTGTTCTGCTGACCAGAGGGCATGTTGGCATCTCTGCGCCCCACGTTCTGCTGACCAGAGGGCATGTTGGCAGGTCTCCGCCCCACGTTCTGCTGACCAGAGGGCATGTTGGCAGGTCTCCGCCCCGTGCAGCATCTCTCCGGGTTATTCATGTGGGCTAATTAGTTCATAAATTTTTAAGCACGTTTGTTTAAAAAGTCCAATGTTACCCGTCGTTGTGACTTTGCAGCTCACAGCCGTGACGCAGGGAATCCATACTGTTGACTTCTCAACAAGTAAAACAATCAAACGCACGTATTCCTCTTTTCGCCTCAGTCTGTTTACTGATTAGTTTCATTGTGGAATACTTGTGTTTAAGAGCTAAAGGCCCAAACAGTGATCCACATGTGAACGAATACTGCCACCACCAGATCATTTTAAATATGAATAGAGGCATGTTTTCATTCTCTATTTGATTATTAATAATAATAATAATAATAATAATAATAATATTAATAATAATAATAATAATAATAATAATAATAATAATAATAATAATAATAATAATAATAATAATAATAATAATAATAATAATAATAATAATAATAACTAGACAATTCCGCGCGGGGGAAATTGTGAAAGTGTGGGTGACGCCTGTGCACCGCCGACCAACGGGAGAGGGTCTCTCGCGAGTCTCTATGACAAACGGTACACTACTATTACACTATTACACACTATTACACACTATTACACTATTACACTATTACATACTATTACACACTATTACACTATTACACACTATTACACTATTACACACTATTACACTATTACACACTATTACACTATTACACTATTACACACTATTACACTATTACACTATTACACACTATTACACTATTACACACTATTACACTATTACACACTATTACACTATTACACTATTACACACTATTACACTATTACACACTATTACACACTATTACACTATTACACACTATTACACTATTACACTATTACACACTATTACACACTCTTACACTATTACACTATTACACACTATTACACTATTACACACTATTACACTATTACACTATTACACACTATTACACACTATTACACACTATTACACTATTACACACTATTACACTATTACACACTTACACTATTACACACTATTACGCTATTACACTATTACACTATTACACAATATTACACTATTACACACTATTACACACTATTACACTATTACACTATTACACACTATTACACTATTACACACTATTACACTATTACACACTATTACACTATTACACAGAGTACAATGGCACAATCCGCAAGTCTCTACGACAAACGGTTCAAGAGATACACTGAGGGGGTGTGGCCTAAGGGGGCGTGGTCTAAGGATCGGATGAGTGGTCAACATCGACCAATGAAAGGTGGTCAACATCAACCAATGAAAAATGAAAGAGGATATCCCTACTGAGTACAATGACACAACCCGCAAGACACAACCCGCAAGACAGAGGGCGCTGTCCAGCAATTCAGTACTGCAACACAGTGATGGGCAATGATGGGTTAAGTGGATGATGTCATTGGCAGGTCAGCTGAGCCATGAGCCCTGAGCCTCACAGCTGTTAAGCCTGAACCAATCAGCCATGAGCACAATGACTTGCATATTCTGAATTTTCTTTACATGACTGCATTGTCACGTTGATAAAAAAGAAAACTATAAGAGATGAAGCGTTGTGACTCGCACAAGAGCACTACAACGAGTAGGCGAAGGGTTGTGTGCGATAATTGTGGCATTCGTGCGATATTGTGGCACTCCTTCGGCGATCGGAACAGAAGGCTAAAAAATTTTGTGAAAAAAGTGATTTCTAGAGTGCGATTGCATGGCGGTCAATGGGGAGGAGAACCTTAAAAACAAATGGTCGTCAGTTGAGATAGAAATGTCCAATTCCATTTATTTTTCTTTTGTGAGCGGGCTGACAGCCGTGTCATCGTTTTGATGTGTTTGTTTTATTTCTACGTCCAAAATAGAGATCACACTCGCAATTCACCCAAGGTAGGGGAAAAAAGATTATTTCAGCTGCTACACTCTAAATTGCAATGCATTTCCAATGGGACCGAAATTTTACCGTTTAAAGTCGATTCGTAGCCAGACGGTGCGGTGAAACTTTACGAGTTCGAATACCGCAGTTGCCATAGGCAGACCGCTCGTTTTGATACCTTTCACGTGTATGGGGCGCGAACGCTCTGGCACGAGTGGTGTTGGCAAAATCGGTGGAATAAAGAAGAATAAGAAGAGTGACAAGAACTAGACAATTCCGCGCGGGGGAAATTGTGAAAGTGTGGGTGACGCCTGTGCACCGCCGGCCAACGGGGGAGAAGGTCTCTCGCGAGTCTCTATGACAAACGGTTCAAAGGATACAAAAAGGGGGCGCGGCCTAAGGATCGGGGGAGTGGTCAACATAGACCAATCAAAGAGGATATCCCTACTGAGTGCAATGACACAACCCGCAACACTATTACACTATTACACTATTACACAATATTACACTATTACACACTATTACACACTATTACACACTATTACACTATTACACTATTACACACTATTACACTATTACACACTATTACACACTATTCCACACTATTACACTATTACACACTATTACACTATTACACACTATTCCACTATTACACACTATTACACATTATTACACTATTACACTATTACACACTATTACACACTATTACACTATTACACACTATTACACTATTACACTATTACACACTATTACACTATTACACACTATTACACTATTACACTATTACACACTATAACACTATTACACTATTACACACTATTACACTATTACACACTATTGCACTATTACACGATTACACTATTACACACTATTACACTATTACACTATTACACTATTACACTATTACACACTATTACACTATTACACACTATTACACTATTACACACTATTACACTATTACACACTATTACACTATTAAACACTATTACACTATTACACACTATTACACTATTACACTATTACACACTATTACACTATTACACACTATTGCACTATTACACTATTACACTATTACACACTATTACACTATTACACACTATTACACTATTACACTATTACACACTATTACACTATTACACTATTACACACTATTACACTATTACACTATTACACTATTACACACTATTACACTATTACACTATTACACACTATTACACTATTACACACTATTACACTATTACACTATTACACACTATTACACTATTACACACTATTACACTATTACGCTATTACACACTATTACACTATTACACTATTACACACTATTACACTATTACACACTATTAAACTATTACACTATTACACACTATTACACTATTACACACTATTACACTATTACACACTATTACACTATTACACACTATTACACTATTACACTATTACACACTATTACACTATTACACTATTACACTATTACACACTATTACACTATTACACACTATTACACTATTACACACTATTACACACTATTACACTATTACACTATTACACACTATTACACACTATTACACTATTACACACTATTACACTATTACACACTATTACACTATTACACACTATTACACTATTACACTATTACACACTATAACACTATTACACTATTACACACTATTACACTATTACACACTATTGCACTATTACACGATTACACTATTACACACTATTACACTATTACACTATTACACACTATTACACTATTACACTATTACACACTATTACACTATTACACACTATTACACTATTACACACTATTACACTATTACACACTATTACACTATTACACTATTACACACTATTACACTATTACACACTATTACACTATTACACTATTACACTATTACACACTATTACACTATTACACTATTACACACTATTACACTATTACACTATTACACACTATTACACTATTACACTATTACACTATTACACTATTACACACTATTACACTATTACACTATTACACACTATTACACTATTACACACTATTACACTATTACACTATTACACACTATTACACTATTACACACTATTACACTATTACACACTATTACACTATTACACTATTACACACTATTACACTATTACACACTATTACACTATTACACTATTACACACTATTACACTATTACACACTATTACACTATTACACACTATTACACTATTACACACTATTACACTATTACACTATTACACACTATTACACTATTACACACTATTACACTATTACACTATTACACACTATTACACTACTACACACTATTACACTATTACACTATTACACACTATTACACTATTACACACTATTACACTATTACACACTATTACACTATCACACTATTACACACTATTACACACTATTACACTATTACACACTATTACACTATTACACTATTACACTATTATACACTATTACACTATTACACACTATTACACTATTACACTATTACACTATTACACACTATTACACTATTACACTATTACACACTATTACACTATTACACTATTACACTATTACACACTATTACACTATTAGACACTATTACACTATTACACACTATTACACTATTACACTATTACACACTATTACACTATTACACACTATTGCACTATTACACTATTACACACTATTACACTATTACACTATTACACACTATTACACTATTACACTATTACACACTATTACACTATTACACTATTACACACTATTACACTATTACACTATTACACACTATTACACTATTACACACTATTACACTATTACACTATTACACACTATTACACTATTACACACTATTACACTATTACACTATTACACACTATTACACTATCACACTATTACACACTATTACACTATTACACACTATTACACTATTACACTATTACACACTATTACACTATTACACACTATTACACACGATTACACTATTACACACTATTACACTATTACACTATTACACACTATTACACTATTACACACTATTACACTATTACACTATTACACACTATAACACTATTACACTATTACACACTATTACACTATTACACTATTACACTATTACACACTATTACACTATTACACTATTACACACTATTACACTATTACACACTATTACACTATTACACTATTACACACTATTACACTATTACACACTATTACACTATTACACTATTACACACTATTACACTATTACACACTATTACACTATTACACTATTACACTATTACACACTATTACACTATTACACTATTACACTATTACACACTATTACACTATTACACTATTACACACTATTACACTATTACACACTATTACACTATTACACTATTACACACTATTACACTATTACACACTATTACACTATTACACTATTACACACTATTACACTATTACACACTATTACACTATTACACTATTACACTATTACACACTATTACACTATTACACACTATTACACTATTACACTATTACACTATTACACACTATTACACTATTACACTATTACACACTATTACACTATTACACTATTACACACTATTACACTATTACACACTATTACACTATTACACTATTACACACTATTACACTATTACACACTATTACACTATTACACTATTACACACTATTACACTATTACACTATTACACACTATTACACTATTACACACTATTACACTATTACACTATTACACACTATTACACACTATTACACTATTACACACTATTACACACTATTACACTATTACACTATTATACACTATTACACTATTACACTATTACACACTATTACACTATTACACTATTACACACTATTACACTATTACACTATTACACACTATTACACTATTACACTATTACACACTATTACACTATTACACACTATTACACTATTAGACACTATTACACTATTACACACTATTACACTATTACACTATTACACACTATTACACTATTACACACTATTACACTATTACACTATTACACACTATTACACTATTACACACTATTACACTATTACACTATTACACAATATTACACTATTACACACTATTACACTATTACACTATTACACACTATTACACTATTACACACTATTACACTATTACACTATTACACACTATTACACTATTACACTATTACACACTATTACACTATTACACTATTACACACTATTACACTATTACACACTATTACACTATTACACCGAGTACAATGGCACAATCCGCAAGTCTCTACGACAAACGGTTCAAGAGATACACTGAGGGGGTGTGGTCTAAGGGGGCGTGGTCTAATGATCGGGGGAGTGGTCAACATCGACCAATGAAAGGTGGTCAACATCGACCAATGGCACAATCCCCAAGTCTCTACGACAAACGGTTCAAGAGATACACTGAGGGGGTGTGGCCTAAGGGGGCGTGGTCTAAGGATCGGGGGAGTGGTCAACATCGACCAATGAAAGGTGGTCAACATGGACCAATGAAAAATGAAAGAGGATATCCCTACTGAGTACAATGACACCCGCAAGACAGAGGGTGCTGTCCAGCAATTCAGTACTGCAACACAGTGATGGGCAATGATGGGTTAAAGTGGATGAGGTCATTGGCAGCTCAGCCACGTGCCACACAGCTGAACCAATCATGAGTGAGCCATGAGCCACACAGGTGAAGCAATCACTATGACTTGCATATTTTCTATCCAATGCATTTCTATGGAGGCAGATGCATGACTGCATTGTCACATTGATTAAAAGAAAACTATAAGAGATGAAGCGTTGTGATGCGCACAGAAGCACTACAATGAGTAGGCGAAGGATTGTGCGCGGTATTGTGGCATTCGTGCGATATTGTGGCACTCCTTCGGCGATCGGAACAGAAGGCTAAAAAATAGTGTGAAAAATGTGATTTCTAGAGTGCGATTGCATGGCGGTCAATGGGGAGGAGAACCTTCAAACAAATGGTCGTCAGTTGAGATAGAAATGTCCAATTCCATTTATTTTTCTTTTGTGAGCGGGCTGACAGCCGTGTCATCGTTTTGATGTGTTTGTTTTATTTCTACGTCCAAAATTGAGATCACACTCGCAATTCACCCAAGGTAGGGGGAAAAAGATTATTTCAGCTGCTACACTCTAAATTGCAATGCATTCCCAATGGGACCGACATTTTACAGTTTAAAGTCGATTTGTAGCCAGACGGTGCGGTGAAACTTTACGAGTTCGAATAGCATATCGAGTTGGAGCAAGCCGGTCGTTTTGATACCTTTCACGTGTATGGGGCGCGAACGCTCTGGGAGGAGTTTGTTGGCAAAATCGGTGGAATAAAGAATAAATAAATAAAAAGAGTGACAAGAACTATAGTGTGGGTGGCAACCTGGCTTCGCCAGGTCACCCACACTAACAAACAAATGGTCGTCAGTTGAGATAGAAATGTCCAATTCCATTTATTTTTCTTTTGTGAGCGGGCTGACAGCCGTGTCATCGTTTTGATGTGTTTGTTTTATTTCTACGTCCAAAATTGAGATCACACTCGCAATTCACCCAAGGTAGGGGGAAAAAGATTATTTCAGCTGCTACACTCTAAATTGCAATGCATTCCCAATGGGACCGAAATTTTACAGTTTAAAGTCGATTCGTAGCCAGACGGTGCGGTGAAACTTTACGAGTTCGAATAGCATATCGAGTTGGAGCAAGCCGGTCGTTTTGATACCTTTCACGTGTATGGGGCGCGAACGCTCTGGGAGGAGTTTGTTGGCAAAATCGGTGGAATAAAGAATAAATAAATAAAAAGAGTGACAAGAACTATAGTGTGGGTGGCAACCTGGCTTCGCCAGGTCACCCACACTAACTATAGTGTGGGTGGCAACCTGGCTTCGCCAGGTCACCCACACTAATAATATAATAATAATAATAATAATAATAATAATAATAATAATAATAATAATAATAATAATAATAATAATAACTAGACAATTCCGCGCGGGGGAAATTGTGAAAGTGTGGGTGACGCCTGTGCACCGCCGGCCAACGGGGGAGAGGGTCTCTCGCGAGTCTCTATGACAAACGGTTCTGTCTCTCTCACTCTCTATATGAGAAAAAAACAAACGAACTAAAACAAAAACGCAAAAAAACGAACGAACTAAAACAAAAACTTACTTTTCGAGTTTTCTGACTTTTTCAAGTTTTCGGATTTTTCAGAGTTTTTGGGTTTTCGGACTTTTCCGAGTTTTTGAACTTTTTCGGATTTTTGCTGTTTCCGAGTTTTTGGAATTTTCAGAGTTTTTGGATTTTTTCGGGTTTTCGGGTTTTCGGACTTTTCCGAGTTTTTGAACTTTTTCGGATTTTTGATGTTTCCGAGTTTTCGGATTTTTCCGAGTTTTTGGGTTTTCGGACTTTTCCGAGTTTTTGAACTTTTTCGGATTTTTGATGTTTCTGAGTTTTCGGATTTTTCCGAGTTTTTGGGTTTTCGGACTTTTCAGAGTTTTTGAACTTTTTCGGATTTTTAATGTTTCCGAGTTTTGGGATTTTTCGGAGTTTTGGAACTTTTTAGATTTTTCCGAGTTTTCGGATTTTTCCGAGTTTTCGGGTTTTGGGATTTTTCCGAGTTTTTGAACTTTTTCGGATTTTAGATTTTTCCGAGTTTTGGGATTTTTTCGAGTTTTCGGATTTTTCCGATCAACATCGACCAATGGCACAATCCGCAAGTCTCTACGACAAACGGTTCAAGAGATACACTGAGGGGGTGTGGCCTAAGGGGGCGTGGTCTAAGGATCGGGGGAGTGGTCAACATCGACCAATGAAAGGTGGTCAACATCGACCAATGGCACAATCCCCAAGTCTCTACGACAAACGGTTCAAGAGATACACTGAGGGGGTGTGGCCTAAGGGGGCGTGGTCTAAGGATCGGGGGAGTGGTCAACATCGACCAATGAAAGGTGGTCAACAGGGGGAGTGGTCAACATCGACCAATGAAAGGTGGTCAACATCGACCAATGGCACAATCCGCAAGTCTCTACGACAAACGGTTCAAGAGATACACTGAGGGGGTGTGGCCTAAGGGGGCGTGGTCTAAGGATCGGGGGAGTGGTCAACATCGACCAATGAAAGGTGGTCAACATGGACCAATGAAAAATGAAAGAGGATATCCCTACTGAGTACAATGACACAACCCACAAGACAGAGGGCGCTGTCAGCAATTCAGTACTGCAACACAGTGATGGCCAATGATGGGTTAAGTGGATGATGTCATTGGCAGCTCAGCCACGAGCCACACAGCTGAACCAATCATGAGTGAGCCATGAGCCACACAGGTGAAGCAATCACTATGACTTGCATATTTTCTATCCAATGCATTTCTATGGAGGCAGATGCATGACTGCATTGTCACATTGATTAAAAGAAAACTATAAGAGATGAAGCGTTGTGACGCGCACATGAGCACTACAACGAGTAGGCGAAGGGTTGTGCGCGATATTGTGACATTCGTGCGATATTGTGGCACTCCTTCGGCGATCGGAACAGAAGGCTAAAAAATAGTGTGAAAAATGTGATTTCTAGAGTGCGATTGCATGGCGGTCAATGGGGAGGAGAACCTTCAAACAAATGGTCGTCAGTTGAGATAGAAATGTCCAATTCCATTTATTTTTCTTTTGTGAGCGGGTTGACAGCCGTGTCATCGTTTTGATGTGTTTGTTTTATTTCTACGTCCAAAATTGAGATCACACTCGCAATTCACCCAAGGTAGGGGGAAAAAGATTATTTCAGCTGCTACACTCTAAAATGCAATGCATTCCCAATGGGACCGATATTTTACCGTTTAAAGTCGATTCGTAGCCAGACGGTGCGGTGAAACTTTACGAGTTCGGAGACCGGTGTTGCCATAGGCAAGCCGCTCGTTTTGATACCTTTCACGTGTATGGGGCGCGAACGCTTACGTGTTGCAAAGTGTTTGCAAAATCGGTGGAATAAAGAATAATAAAAAGAGTATGGATATGTATAGTGTGGGTGGCAACCTGGCTTCGCCAGGTCACCCACACTAATAATAATAATAATAACTTGGTGTTGTATAGCACCTTTCATAAAACCCAAGGTCGCTTTACATAGGGCGAAAAACAACAATGACAAACATGGTAGACTAGACAGGCATACAACATTGAATGTAGGAAGTTAGGGGTCAAAGGCCATGTTGAAGAGGTGAGTTTTGAGGAATTTTTTGAAGGAGTCCAGAGTTGGGCCGTTGCGGAGTTCTGCGGGGAGGGAGTTCCCGAGGGTGGGAGCTGCCACACTGAAAGCTCTGTCCCCGAAGGTCCGCAGTCTGGATCGGGGAATGGAGAGCGTACCAGTGTCCGATGATCGCAGGGACCGTGACAGAGTGTGGGGGTGGAGGAGGTCAGTGAGGTACTGAGGTGCCAGAGCATGGAGGGACTTGTAAGTGATGAGGAGGGTTTTGTAGGTGATGTACGAGTTGATGGGGAGCCAGTGGAGGTGGATGATGATTTTTATTTTTTAAAGACGCTAAACCGAGGTCCTGACTGAATCTCGGTTGTTAAAGAACCCAGGACGCCTATCATAAAGAGTAGTGGGTTCCCCGACATTCCTGGCCAAATTCCCAATCGGGTCTCTGACATCAAGGCCACATAATCATCCCTTTGTAGTGGCTACTGGGACATAATTCACGGCATCCTAGCCTATTGTGGTGTTGACTACATCTCCCGTGATCCTTAGCGGGGGATGACGTAGTTAAAGAGAGACGAATGAGAGATGAATGGCAGTGTTGTTTGTGTGACTGTAGAGTGCGTAATAAAATAGTATTTTTGCATCGGAACACGGCTCCGTTTTCACTATCATTACCGCATTCCTACATTGGTGACCCTGATTTTCTCTTGGACGTATTTCGGAGATTACATCGAACATGACTGACCAACAGCAACCGAACGCAGATCGCAGATCTTTGAACGCCGTTTCACTCAAGCTGCCGGAGTTTTGGGAGCAGAGTGCCAAGGCTTGGTTTGCGCAAGCTGAAGCTCAATTCGCTCTCAGGGACATTACTGCGGACGCCACCAAGTACTACTATGTGGTAGCAGCCCTTACGAACTCAACTGCGGCGAGAGTGGTGAGTTTGCTGGAAAACCCACCTACACATGACAAATATGTTGCTATAAAAACACACCTTAAAGAGGCTTTCGGTCTATCTGAATCTGACAGGAGGCTGTCCCACTCTATGCGACTACTACAGCTGATGTGGCCCGCGCATTCATCAGTACCTGGGTCGCCCGGTTCGGTGTTCCCTCTGATCTTTCCTCTGACCGAGGGGCCCAATTCACTTCCGCTTTATGGACTTCCATTACCCAGCAGTTGGGTGTCTCCCTCCACCGCACTACCGCCTACCATCCACAGGCCAACGGCCTGTGTGAACGCTTTCACCGGTCAATGAAAGTTGCTCTCAAGGTCAATCTCCGGGGCGACAGCTGGGTCGACAGGCTTCCTTGGGTGATGCTGGGGCTCCGTACTGCACCTAAGGAGGACCTTCTTTCATCTTTGGCTGAGCTGGTATACGGCCAACCCCTCCGCGTCCCAGGGGATTTTCTTCCCTGTGTTACGGCCTCCTGGTCAGCACTGGAACAGCGGGATGCTCTGCTGGACAAGGCCAAGTCTTTCTTGCCCGCCGCGGTCGCCCCCCTGGTAGGGCAGTCCCGACGCCTACTCTAGCTACGGCGGACCCCCGGACCTGCCGTCCGAGGCCTGTTCAGTGTCAGCCTACTGCTTTACCACTGCCTCGGGTTCCTGTGCCTGCCCAGGGGTACCGGAGTAGTTTTGGGTGGGTCGTCAGAGCCCCGGGACACTTTTTGGGGCCAGTTCTGGTGAATTCTGGGGGGACGTGTGTAGTGGCTACTGGGACATAATTCACGGCATCCTAGCCTATTGTGGTGTTGACTACATCTCCTGTGATCCTTAGCGGGGGTGACGTAGTTAAAGAGAGACGAATGAGAGATGAATGGCAGTAAAATAGTATTTTTGCATCGGAACACGGCTCCGTTTTCACTATCATTACCGCATTCCTACACCTTCCCCTTAATTGGCTGATATCAATCGCTGTCTCCTGAGCCGTTCAGCCATTGTGTAGTGTGATGTGTGTCTGGTGCCAGTGTAGTCAGTGTGTAGTGTGATGTGTGCCTGGTGCCAGTGTATGGTAGTCAGTGTGTAGTGTGATGTGTGCCTGGTGTCTAGAAAAGCGCTATATAAATGCAAGTAATTAAGTAATTATAATGTGACCTCAGTCTGAATTCATGCAACTTTTTATATCACTCTAGACTGGCTTTCATCACAATTCTGTGCTGGCGTGAGTCACTCAGTGAATACAAACGTGGAAGACAGCTGGAGGTGGTCAGTGGAGGGACAGTGATGTGTTGACCTTATCCTTATTTGTGGTGATACTTCTGCACAAGCAAAACTTGAAACTACGTACTGTATCATACCCGTTCTGTGTTTGAAAGCATATTGAAAGAAGAAATGGCTTTTTCACCTCCTCCTTGCCCTCATTATCATCTGCTCACAAATTAGCTGTCCTCCACTGCACATCATCACCTTCGAAATTAAACCATAAACTGTGACTCCGGTGTCCTCCATGTCTACATCCATCTTCGTTATTGTTCATTTGGGCGTGCGGGTCAGTTCAGCAGCGTGCCCAGTTCACACTGGACACATTTAAAAGATAATGTCAACAGCCAAACAAAAAAATCGGATCTGACCAGTAAATTAGAATTGAGCACCAAGGCTCAGGATCTGCCAAGAGACGTCTGGAGAATGTCATATAATATTTAATAATATTAATAATAATAATATTTAACTCGATTAATCGCATGATTGTCCATAGTTAACTCACGATTAATCGCAAATTAATCACATTCTTTTTTCTTCTTCTTTTTTCTACCTTAAACAGATCTTTTTCAAGTTCCAAGTTTTAATACTCTTATCAACATGAGTCAACAAATGCTTGCTTTATGCAGCCATTTAACACAAAAGGATGACCCTCATGCATTGCAAATTTGCATCAAATTCAAAACAGAGTGATGCACAAAATAACTTAAAAGAAAATAATAATTTTAAACAATGAATAAAGTGTGCATGAAATAATAGGGGAAAGAAAACGTTAGGAACTTGTTACATTCACCCACACAAGGGCTGAGTAATCACACCCCCCCTCTCTCTCACACACACACTCTCTCAGCTCTCTTTCTCTCTTGCCCCTTCCTCATCTCTCTCACCCCCTCTCTCTCTATATCTCAAACACACACACTTCAGAAACAAACATAGTATCAATGAGAGCATCAATAATACACCTGAGTGAAGTCTAGTAAAAAAAAAAATCTAAAGTTAATCGTGAGTTAAAACAAATACTGCCGTTAATAGAATCGGGCGATAACGCGTTAATACCGCGTTAACTTTGACAGCCTTAATAATAAGTTACTATACAGCTATATACTCCTCCCCACCGCAAGTAGGACAGCGGTGAGACACAGTCTCAGAACAGCATGACTTTAAACAAAGTAATGTTACCTTTATACTATAACTGTTAGCTTTTATAGGAAACATGTTTCGTAACAGAACTAGTTTGTACTCTGCCGTTGTTGTGTACAATATTCTACTTGCTGCATTTACCAGCTACAGGAGAAGAATCAGCCCTTGGACGGCGGTGGAATGAAAGGAAGGGTAGACGGATAACCAAGCTCAAATCAAACATCAATGCGTTTAATTGCATCAAAAACAACACATGACTAATCTAAAGGTGTGGCTTTCAGCAAACTCAAGCATAAGTTTCTACTGAGAGAGTCCATCAAGAGAATGTTCACAGCAGCATTTGATCTTCTAGCTAAGTCATAACGTTCTTTGTTCTCGTGGAGCCAGAAGCTCCCCTCAATCGATCTGTTGTTGTTTTGGTTTCAGGTTTCCATGGTGAGGGGTTTTCCTCTGTGTGGTCTCCGTGGATGTGCGTGTCGGAGTCAGAGTCTTAGTTCCCTCCTCGCTCAGTCTGTTCTTTTATCAATGAGCTGAAAACCCTTGGTGTGAGGTCATCAGTGACATCACGCATATGTTCTCATCCAATCACAAGCTTTCACAGTTTTCAAATTTGGAAGTGGGTTGTTCTAAACAGACCACCTGACTTCCTCTTTTGTGTAAAGTCAGATAATTGAATAGTCTAAAATAAGCTTAATACCTTTTAGTTTTAAGCTCCAAACTATTCACATATGAACTGTGGTGGCTTTTCTAAACATAGACATATCATTCTTTACTTAAAAGCGTTATGTTTCAGATGAGAGTCAGTCTTTTACCATCAAGCCCTCTCATACAGTTTTAACCATATTCTTTTAGCTTAGATCTATATCTATTTTAACAGTTCTTCTTTGTATTCTTTTATTTATTACTAGTTTGATTCAGAAACGGCTTGATTGTAAAACTTGATGATTCTCTTGTCATACCCACAGCATATTTCATATCATTTTGTTCAGCATAATTAGTCCAACATAACAGGAAATATCTGCAGTTTGTTTGGCGCTTAATTAACGATTTAAACATACTTTAAATTCTGAAATAGTAAACCTAAGGTTCCTCCTCAGACTTTTGTCTCTACGTGTGTGTCACCAGAGACCCCAGCGAGATAACAGAGTTATGTGACTTTGCCCAGCTCATTGTTCTAGCTGTTGCCAACACTTGTATGTAAATTAACCTAGGAGTTGACCACATTCTCAAACCATCTGTAAACCCCCACACACTCTATGGCAACTAAAACCTAATCCAGTTTACAAGTATATTTGATTGTGTCAATCATTACACTTTGACTGTTTAAGATTAAAAGTATAATGCATTCATTTTGCAGACAGTATCTTACTTAATACAATGACTATACTTATTATGCAGTTCCTTAAACTAGAGACAACCATCTGTCTTCTGTTCTAACACGTTAGAAGCCAGCCTCCAAGCTTTTACCCCCTATGGCTTTCCTGGGCCTGCAGATGACATCTGTTTTATCACCATTCCTTGGTTTGCTTTCAGGGATATATTTCAGCACCTTATATAGAGTTTTATGAGCTATATTTATCATAATATATGACACATGTTCTTAAACATTCAAACTCTGATAATGTAAAAGAAAAAAACTAAAAACACAAATAAATATAAAATGTTTTGATCAGGCGAAATGGCGCAAGCCGAATTCCGGTCAATATCGCTGTGCGCGGTCACAATGGTACAGTATATTGTCACCTTTCCATATTTTCAAGTAATATTTTCAAGTAATATTTTCAAGTCATATTTTCACATCATATTTTCAAATTCTGAGAAAAACTGAATAATCTGAACCACATATAGAACATATGACATTTATTAATCATTTCACAAATATGACTATGCAATACAAATAATCAGAGGATTAGATTACTTAGGCCAATTTACGAACATGCCAATTTGAAACCAGACTTACTCCAAATTACTTCTGGAGTAAGTGACTTAGTTGACGTAGGCCATTGTACTAACTGGGTAGGAACAGCATGGTCTTTTCAATGAAGGATGTATGCAATTTGACCAGAGGTGGCCAGCATCATGAAGGGAAGACAAAAACATAATCTTACTCAAAAAGTGACGTAAAGTTAGCCTTTATGTTATGACAATATCCAGTATATTATATAATATCTATGTGTGTGTGTGTGTTGTGTGTGTGTGTGTGTGTGTGTGTGTGTGTGTGTGTGTGTGTGTGTGTGTGTGTGTGTGTGTGTGTGTGTGTGTGTGTGTGTGTGTGTGTGTGTGTGTGTGTGTGTGTGTGTGTGTGTGTGTGTGTGTGTAATGTAACTTATTATACTGTGAATGTCCCCAGACCTTTGTAGTATGTTATTATACTGTGAATGTCCCCAGACCTTTGTAGTATGTTATTATACTGTGAATGTCCCCAGACCTTTGTAGTATGTTATTATACTGGGAATGTCCCCAGACCTTTGTAGTATTGTATTATACTGTGAATGTCCCCAGACCTTTGTAGTATGTTATTATACTGTGAATGTCCCCAGACCTTTGTAGTATGTTATTATACTGGGAATGTCCCCAGACCTTTGTAGTATGTTATTATACTGGGAATGTCTCCAGACCTTTGTAGTATGTTATTATACTGGGAATGTCCCCAGACCTTTGTAGTATGTTATTATACTGTGAATGTCCCCAGACATTTGTAGTATGTTATTATACTGTGAATGTATTCATACCTTTGTAGTATGTTATTATACTGTGAATGTCCCCAGACATTTGTAGTATGTTATTATACTGGGAATGTCCCCAGACATTTGTAGTATGTTATTATACTGGGAATGTCCCCAGACCTTTGTAGTATGTTATTATACTGTGAATGTCCCCATACATTTGTAGTATGTTATTATACTGTGAATGTATTCATACCTTTGTAGTATGTTATTATACTGTGAATGTCCCCAGACATTTGTAGTATGTTATTATACTGGGAATGTCCCCAGACATTTGTAGTATGTTATTATACTGTGAATGTATTCATACCTTTGTAGTATGTTATTATACTGTGAATGTCTTCAGACCTTTGTAGTATGTTATTATACTGTGAATGTCTCCAGACCTTTGTAGTATTGTATTATACTGTGAATGTCCCCAGACCTTTGTAGTATGTTATTATACTGTGAATGTCCCCATACCTTTGTAGTATGTTATTATACTGTGAATGTCCCCAGACCTTTGTAGTATGTTATTATACTGGGAATGTCTCCAGACCTTTGTAGTATGTTATTATACTGTGAATGTCCCCAGACCTTTGTAGTATGTTATTATACTGTGAATGTCTTCAGACCTTTGTAGTATGTTATTATACTGTGAATGTCCCCAGACCTTTGTAGTATGTTATTATACTGTTATTATGTTATACTGTTATATGTTATATGTTATTATACTGTGAATGTCTCCAGAACCATCAGCCGGGTCACATGCAGCAGTGTTCCTGCCAGGCGACGGCTCTGAACTGGCCCGGCGCTGCGACCCAATTACTGAGATTGATTTCACTGATATGAACACGCATCACCATATTCCTCTATATTAAAATAATTGGATATAACGCCACAGGGTTTCCCCCCCCAGAAAACATTGTTAGGTCTGGTGGCAGGCGTCTCCAGACGGGAGGGCCGGCGCGGCTCGCGGCGCAGACTGATGGCAGTATTAAAGGGGGCATATCTGAAAATGGCCTTTTCCTTGTGTGCAAACGTTGTTTTTACAGATGGAGGGATTGTCACTGAGGAAATGTTAAATACAGGGTGGCTGGGTAGCGCAGCGGACTAAGCGCATGCCTACCACCGCAGAGACACTGGTACCGAATCCAGCTGTCAGCGGTACCTCCGGCTTGGTCGGTCGTCCATACTAACACAATTGGCAGTGTTAGCGGGTGGGAAGCCGGCGGGGTGTGTATCCTGGTCGTTGTAAACAGCGACTCCTACAGGTCTGTCGGGGCGCCTGCTCAGTGAGGGACTGAGGGAGGGAACTGGGGGAAGTAGTGTGAGCCTCCCACGCGTTACGCTCCCCCAGTGAGAATCCTCGCTATCAGGTGAAAAGAAGCGGCTGGCTGCCTCCACATGTCGCCTTGGGTCTCATGAAAGGTGCTATATAAATCCAATAAATTATTATAATTATAATTATTATAATAATAATAATAATAATAATAATAATTATTATTATTATTATTATTATTATTATTATTATTATTATTATTATTATTATTATTATTATTATTATTATTATTATTATTATTATTATTATTATTATTATTATTATTATTATTATTATTATTATTATTATTATTATACACACCCTTCCCAGACCGACAGTAGGGCATCATGTGGTAGTCTACACCCTCCCCAGACTGACAGTAGGGCAGCATGTGGTAGTCTACACCCTTCCCAGACTGACATGATAGTCTACACCCTCCCCAGATCGACAGTAGGGCAGCATGTGGTAGTCTACACCCTCCCCAGACCAACAGTAGGGCAGCATGTGGTAGTCTACACCCTCCCCAGACTGACAGTAGGACAGCCTGTGGTAGTCTACACGCTCCCCAGACCGACAGTAGGGCAGCATGTGGTAGTCTACACCCTCCCCAGACCGACAGTAGGGCAGCATGTGGTAGTCTACATCCTCCCCAGACTGACAGTAGGGCAGCATGTGGTAGTCTACACCCTCCCCAGACTGACAGTAGGGCAGCATGTGGTAGTCTACACCCTCCCCGGACCGCAGTAGAGCAGCATGTGGTAGTCTACACCCTCCCCAGACTGACAGTAGGGCAGCATGTGGTAGTCTATACCCTCCCCAGACCGACAGTAGGGCAGCATGTGGTAGTCTACACCCTCCCCAGACCGACAGTAGGGCATCTACATGTCGCCTTGGGTCTCATGAAAGGTGCTATATAAATCCAATAAATTATTATAATTATAATTATTATAATAATAATAATAATAATAATAATAATAATAATAATTATTATTATTATTATTATTATTATTATTATTATTATTATTATTATTATTATTATTATTATTATTATTATTATTATTATTATTATTATTATTATTATTATTATTATTATTATTATTATTATTCTACACACCCTTCCCAGACCGACAGTAGGGCATCATGTGGTAGTCTACACCCTCCCCAGACTGACAGTAGGGCAGCATGTGGTAGTCTACACCCTTCCCAGACTGACATGATAGTCTACACCCTCCCCAGATCGACAGTAGGGCAGCATGTGGTAGTCTACACCCTCCCCAGACCGACAGTAGGGCAGCATGTGGTAGTCTACACCCTCCCCAGACTGACAGTAGGACAGCCTGTGGTAGTCTACACGCTCCCCAGACCGACAGTAGGGCAGCATGTGGTAGTCTACACCCTCCCCAGACCGACAGTAGGGCAGCATGTGGTAGTCTACACCCTCCCCAGACCGACAGTAGGGCAGCATGTGGTAGTCTACATCCTCCCCAGACTGACAGTAGGGCAGCATGTGGTACGGTAGTCTACACCCTCCCCAGACTGACAGTAGGGCAGCATGTGGTAGTCTACACCCTCCCCGGACCGCAGTAGAGCAGCATGTGGTAGTCTACACCCTCCCCAGACTGACAGTAGGGCAGCATGTGGTAGTCTATACCCTCCCCAGACCGACAGTAGGGCAGCATGTGGTAGTCTACACCCTCCCCAGACCGACAGTAGGGCATCATGTGGTAGTCTACACCCTCCCCAGACTGACAGTAGGGCAGCATGTGGTAGTCTACACCCTCCCCAGACCGACAGTAGAGCAGCATGTGGTAGTCTACACCCTCCCCAGACCGACAGTAGAGCATCATGTGGTAGTCTACACACCCTCCCCAGACCGACAGTAGGGCAGCATGTGGTAGTCTACACCCTCCCCAGACCGACAGTAGGGCAGCATGTGGTAGTCTACACCCTCCCCAGACTGACAGTAGGGCAGCATGTGGTAGTCTACACCCTCCCCAGACCGACAGTAGGGCAGCATGTGGTAGTCTACACCCTCCCCAGACCGACAGTAGAGCAGCATGTGGTAGTCTACACCCTCCCCAGACTGACAGTAGGGCAGCATGTGGTAGTCTACACCCTCCCCAGACCGACAGTAGGGCAGCATGTGGTAGTCTACACCCTCCCCAGACCGACAGTAGGGCAGCATGTGGTAGTCTACACCCTCCCCAGACTGACAGTAGGGCAGCATGTGGTAGTCTACACCCTCCCCAGACCGACAGTAGGGCAGCATGTGGTAGTCTACACCCTCCCCGGACCGACAGTAGGGCATCATGTGGTAGTCTACACCCTCCCCAGACTGACAGTAGGGCAGCATGTGGTAGTCTACACCCTCCCCAGACTGACAGTAGGGCAGCATGTGGTAGTCTACACCCTCCCCAGACTGACAGTAGAGCAGCATGTGGTAGTCTACACCCTCCCCAGACGACAGTAGAGCAGCATGTGGTAGTCTACACCCTCCCCAGACTGACAGTAGAGCAGCATGTGGTAGTCTACACCCTCCCCAGACTGACAGTAGGGCAGCATGTGGTAGTCTACATCCTCCCCAGACCGACAGTAGGGCAGCATGTGGTAGTCTACACCCTCCCCGGACCGACAGTAGGGCATCATGTGGTAGTCTACACCCTCCCCAGACCGACAGTAGGGCAGCATGTGGTAGTCTATACCCTCCCCGGACCGCATTAGAGCAGCATGTGGTAGTCTACACCCTCCCCGGACCGACAATAGAACAGCGCAACGACCAGGAAGGGAATTGGCATAAGAGTAAATGTCAAATGAATAAATGCATTGCACATTGTGCCTTTTCTGCAGTTCATCTGTGACAATAACCGTCCCTCTTGAAATGAGCCGTTCAGAATTGCAGCCACAATCGTGTGTGGAGATACCTTGATAAAATGTGTGTGTATTTTCTACCTAAAGTTGAACCTGAAAACAAAGTTTTCATGTAGCTATTGCCGGATCGTGAGTCATATTTCATCTGCAACGTTGTAACATGCGTTACTTTATGAAGAAGATGTCAATGTGTTGATAAATTAAGTGTGGGCCCAATATGTTAAGATATGCCAACGTCAGCATATATGGGTCACTTGAGTTTTAAGATTCCAGGTATGGGTGTGGTTAGGGGCGGTCCTCCTAACCATCCGGGGGCCATCTTGGATTGGAATAATTTGCCTCATGGAGTTTTGTTTTGCTTGCTGCTATAGGGAGGTGTAGTGGTTACGTCATTGCCGTTTTTCGTGTTCCACCCTCTGTCCAACGCATTGTAATTCCCCATTGCCCATTTCTAAATCGTCTCGTTTAAAACAAATAAAGCATTAACATTTGCATGGTGTAGCCTACCTTTCTGTGCTTATTCATCCACAATATATAGCTCAAGATGAAGATATTCGCAATTAATCATAAAAAAAAATCACCAAATTTTATTTCAACCAAAAATGCTTAAACAACAATGTTAGTGATAGAAGGGAACTAATTTTGTGCAAAAATGGAATGCTTTTCAATTTCCATGCGGCAGAATTGTTACAAGAGCCGAAAATCCATTTTCCCAATGATAAATCCCTATACGGGTGGAACAACCTATGTGTCTATACTTTCCACAAGCTAGTTTTCCTTCCGTGTTGCTCTGATTGGCCACTGACCGCCCCTGCCTACGCTAGTTTTGATGAGCGTAATAATAATAATAATGCAAGAGCGAGCCTCGCATAGACTGTTGACCGGAACCCGCAAGAGAGACCACATCACCCCTGTCCTTGCCTCCCTTCATTGGCTCCCAGTACGCTACAGGATAGATTTTAAGGTTCTCCTATTTGTTTTTAAAGCCCTTAATGGTCACACACCCTCCTACATCTCAGACCTCCTATCCCCCTATTCCAACACCAGGTCCCTCAGGTCAGCCGATCAGAGGCTCCTGACAGTCCGGAGGTCTAACCTCAAGCTCAGGGGGGGCCGTGCCTTTGCTATCGCAGCCCCTGAACTGTGGAACAGCATCCCCACCTCCATTAGGCTCGCCCCCTCGATAGATGCCTTCAAATCGAGGCTCAAAACCCACTTCTACCTACTAGCCTTTCCCGTTCACTGACTCATGCCCTGTTTTTCTATGTGTTTGCCTGTGTGCCCTCCCATAAAAACGGAGTGTGATTGTTGTCTATATGTATCTTATGTATTTATGTATTTACCCTCTGTACAGCACTTTGGTTGACACGCGTCATGTGAAATGTGCTTTATAAATAAATTTGATTGATTGATTGATTGATACACGCACAGTGAAATGGGTTTTGATGAACGTAATAATAATAATGAGCAGCGTAGAAATAATAATAATGCGAGAGCGAGCCTCGTAGAAATAATAATAATGCGAGAGCGAGCCTCGTAGAAATAATAATAATGCGAGAGCGAGCCTCGTAGAAATAATAATAATGCGAGAGCGAGCCTCGTAGAAATAATAATAATGCGAGAGCGAGCCTCGTAGAAATAATAATAATGCGAGAGCGAGCCTCGCACACACGCACACTGAAATGGGTATCGTAGAACATGACATATTAGCATGACATCTGATTTATTAATGCCAATACTAAAGATTAGGGACAAACGCACGCAATTGGCACAAGTGTAAATCATGGATTAGTCACTCAGTTTTGACATCGGCTCGCGAAGCTCAACTCGCTCGTCAGCTGGCTGTGGAGCCTATGGTCACAAGTTCAAATCACTCTTAGTTAAATTTTTTAAATTGAAATAACGTATTGTATTGTTTTCATCTCTCTATATTAACACTTTGATCGCCGGGGTTAAATTCATAATTTACCATCCCTCGCCAGCCCTATTTAACATGGAGAAGTTCCCCTTCTTTGCAGGGCTATAACTTTTAAAATGTTATTGCTAAATTGACATTACTATGGCCCATTCAACGTCCTATATCTATTGTTCAGGGTGTAGCAACATTATACTTTTTCATTCACATATTCATACTAAAATACGGTCTAAAGTATAAGTATGTTTTTATCGTTTTCTGCAGCTTTCTCCAGAACTTGATTTACAGTATAGCCCTAAATGCATTATATTGATGATCAAATACAGTTTGGTAGGAATCTGTGCGAGATAAAACATTTCAAATGGACGTGCTTCTAGAAGTTACTACGTATGATCTGATAATGACCGGATGGGGGGGGGGTCGTTTATAATTCCGTGGGCAACGTTATATCATTCATCTAGTGTGGGTGATATGATCATTAGAGCAGTTAGTATCGAAGACATTAAAAAATAACGCTGAAACTCACCGTAGCTTCCTCTCGCCGTTGGGAGATGAGCGTGGAACATAATTTTTTCTATTATGGGATGTCGAAATATCCGATCCATTTCCAGGTTGTATAATAGTATATACGTCCAAATCATGTTGTTTATCGAGTTATTGGTAACGGATCACTATCCGTTGTGATCAGCTCAAGTCCTGGGACTATTAGCGAGTGATCGGATCGAATTGAAATGAGCACCAGCTTCCACTTCCTGTTTATGCCCTGGGCGATCCGCCGATCGGCCACCAGATGGCGCTCTTGAACCGTTGTAGAGTTGAGAGGGGCTCAACAGTACATCTCATGTCTCCGGGGGAGAAATATGATTTCGATCACAGATTTTTGAAATATTGATATCAAAGACGCTGTCCAGCGTCTTCGGCAGAATGAGCATGGCGGGGAAAGTCGTATTTCAGCGTCAACGGCGATTAAAGTGTTAACGTGATTCCATCAACACAACATAAATGTTCAAAACACAACTTCATTATTGCTTATCTCTGCACATTATTGCTTATCTCTGGGTTATGGGTGGACGAGCAGTGAGTTTTAATATTGAGCACAGCATAAGTAGGTAATATGCTCTTGCGCGTGACGCGACTTTGGGCTTCATTATTCAGTCACAGGCAGGAGTTTTTAGATCACAGGCTGGTCATGCATAATCTCGCCCACCAGACTCTTCTACCGAATTGACTAGGTTGTGCAAGTCAATCAATAGATTACACTTTCTGTAGGCCTAACACTCACATACTCATTCTGTTGTGACACAACATGACATGTTAGGGTTGTCACCTTCCGTGATCATGTTTGAACCAATGTGTATAAAATCTGTTTTAGATTAGGCTGTAACCATCTGTTCTATAGGCTATATTTAGTCTAGTTTATTAGACAAAGCATTTAAAAATACTTTGATGAGTCTACATCAATAGCATTAACCATACATTGTCAAGGTTGACAGAATAAAGTCTATATGAACTTATTGCCATCATGGACCAATAACAGAACAGATTGACAGGTGGTGACAAAGCACAAGACTGGGCATTTATTTAAAAAACATACATAGCCTAACCACATAACAGATATTTAAAAAGTAATTAACAGGCATGTTCTGCAACATATATCCACTCTTGAACAATGAAAAACTATGAGCTTCCACTAGTGTTCAAAGCCACCGACAAGCTCAGGTGGTAGCAGTATATTGATGCACGGCGTATATTGATGCACGGCGGTATCTAGTTTGTTGATAGTTAGAGTTAGTTGATAGTTAGTAGTATTGATGCCCGTAGGTATCTATGATACCCATTTCAGCGTGCGTGTGTGCGAGGATTAGGGCTGTCTTAAATATATCCCTTGGAGTTGTACACGACGGCGACGCCACACAAAACATTAATAAGGCTATGCCTATGCTGCTATGACTAATGTGTTACCAAGTTGGCTAATTTAATTGTAATCATCTGCTTTTGTAGGTGCATTGTCTGATATAATTATAAATTATAAATTAAATATAATATAATTGTTTGCTTGATAGACGAAGGTTGCAACATAATTATGTAATGTCATGTCGTTGGCTGTGAGAGCAGCCCCACTGCACCCAGGCAGCGCAGCCGATTTAATTTAAGCTACAAATTAAAATCGAAGCTCGGCCCCGAAGCTTCGATTGCCAAAAAAAGCTTTGAAGGTCAGCCCTAGCGAGGATTATTATTATATACACGCTACGCTCATACCGGCGTGGGGGCAAAAAACTAGCGTAGGTCAGCGGCCAATCAGAGCAACGCGGAAGGAAAACTAGCTTGTGGAAAGTATAGACGCGGAACAACCAGTAAACAACCATATTCTCCAAAAACCAAGGACAGTTCAGCTGCAGTCGTGCTTCCCAGTGGATTACTTTTATTCTTTTCCTTTTTGAAAATGTGGATCAACCCAGGACTTATTACCTTTTGGACACTCAAAGGTTTGAGTGTTGTTGGACACTACTAGCTCTACCATGCAGGGCTGCATGGTATGGTAGGCCCGTACATGTATGTTGGTGCTAATGGACTGTAAAGCTGACAGGACTGTTCTTATTGATTTGATATGATTTAGTTGTACAGTGTTTTGATATGGGATGCCCCATTTAGTTTGCTCCTATTTTTGTGTAATACAACACTTTGAATTTAACACTGTTCCAGTACTCTCATTCTTTATTGCTGAAACAGAGAGGTATAGAGGCTGCTAGAATGAGAACAGGACTGAAACAGAGGGGTATAGAGGCTGCTAGAATGAGAACAGGACTGCAACAGGTATATATGCTGATAGAATGAGAACAGGACTGAAACAGAGAGGTATAGAGGCTGCTAGAATGAGAACAGGACTGAAACAGGTATATAGGCTGCTAGAATGAGAACAGGACTGAAACAGAGAGGTATAGAGGCTCATAGAATGGTAACAGGACTGAAACAGAGAGGTATAGAGGCTGCTAGAATGATAACAGGACTGAAACAGAGAGGTATAGAGGCTGCTAGAATGAGAACAGGACTGAAACAGAGGGATAGAGGCTGCTAGAATGAGAACAGGACTGAAACAGAGGTATAGAGGCTGCTAGAATGAGAACAGGACTGAAACAGAGGGATAGAGGCTGCTAGAATGAGAACAGGACTGAAACAGAGGTATAGAGGCTGCTAGAATGAGAACAGGACTGAAACAGCGGGATAGAGGCTGCTAGAATGAGAACAGGACTGAAACAGAGAGGTATAGAGGCTGCTAGAATGTCAACATGACTGAAACAGAGAGGTATAAAGGCTGCTAGAATGAGAACAGGACTGAAACATAGGTATAGAGGCTGCTAGAATGAGAACAGGACTGAAACAGAGGTATAGAGGCTGCTAGAATGAGAACAGGACTGAAACAGAGAGGTATAGAGGCTGCTAGAATGGTAACAGGACTGAAACAGAGAGGTATAGATGCTGCTAGAATGAGAACAGGACTGAAACAGAGAGGTATTCTCCACTTGCACAACCTGAAAGTAGGCACTTCCGGCTGACTTCCGGTTACCAATGGTACTTCCTGTCCCATCCAAATACATTGGTTTTAGCTACTTTTCTCCCCTTATTTAAACAACTTTGTCGTCACAGAGAGGCAATGAAACGTTTGTATTATTATAGTATAGAATGTATTTAATAAGCAAACGTTTGTCAGCGGGGTTTTTGGGCTGTATTTCATGTAAAAACGTTCACTGTTAGTTTACTTGCTCACGCTAATTAAGGCTAATGCTGGCTAACAGAAGCTAGCGCAAGAAACGACGCCGCAAAGTATGGTTTATACTGCATTTCTTGCCACCTTATAGCATTTGTACATTTGTATGACAGTCTATAATGCTCCCGTGAGGTTTTTCCGGACGTTTTGGTAATGATTTTCACTATAAAATCATATTTCTAAATGACAGGAAGTTGATGAAAACTGGCCGGAATAGCTTTGAGCTAACGATCTTTGCCGATGCATTCCATTCTAAACGTAACGTTAGTTGTTCAAAACATTACCCGTCTATATAATTTGTTCCTCAACATTAGCTTCTAACTGTAGCAGGCTGCAGCTTGCTGGCTAACGTTAGCTTCTAACTGTAGCAGGCTGCAGCTTGCTGGCTAACGTTAGCTTCTAACTGTAGCAGGCTGCAGTTAGTTTACAAAACATTACCCGTCTATATAACATTGAGGAACAAATTATATAGACGGGTAATGTTTTGAACAACTAACGTTACGTTTAGAATGGAATGCATCGGCAAAGATCGTTAGCTCAAAGCTATTCCGGACAGTTTTCATCAACTTACTGTCATTTAGAAATATGATTTTATAGTGAAAATCATTACCAAAACGTCCGGAAAAACCTCACGGGAGCATTATAGACTGTCATACAAATGTACAAATGCTATAAGGTGGCAAGAAATGCACTATAAACAATACTTTGCGGTGTCGTTTCTTGCGCTAGCTTCTGTTAGCCAGCATTAGCCTTAATTAGCGTGAGCAAGTAAACTAACAGTGAACGTTTTTACATGAAATACAGCCCAAAAACCCTGCTGACAAACGTTTGCTTATTAAATACATTCTATACTATAATAATACAAACGTTTCATTGCCTCTCTGTGACGACAAAGTTGTTTAAATAAGGGGAGAAAAGTAGCTAAAACCAATGTATTTGGATGGGACAGGAAGTACCATTGGCAACCGGAAGTCAGCCGGAAGTGCCTACTTTCAGGTTGTGCAAGTGGAGAATAGAGGCTGCTAGAATGATAACAGGACTGAAACAGAGAGGTATAAATGCTGCTAGAATGAGAACAGGACTGAAACATAGGTATAGAGACTGCTAGAATGAGAACATGACTGAAACAGAGGTATAGAGGCTGCTAGAATGAGAACAGGACTGAACCAGAGGTATAGAGGCTGCTAGAATGAGAACAGGACTGAAACAGAGGGATAGAGGCTGTTAGAATGAGAACAGGACTGAAACAGAGAGGTATAGAGGCTGCTAGAATGTCAACATGACTGAAACAGAGAGGTATAAAGGCTGCTAGAATGAGAACAGGACTGAAACATAGGTATAGAGGCTGCTAGAATGAGAACAGGACTGAAACAGAGGTATAGAGGCTGCTAGAATGAGAACAGGACTGAAACAGAGAGGTATAGAGGCTGCTAGAATGGTAACAGGACTGAAACAGAGAGGTATAGAGGCTGCTAGAATGAGAACAGGACTGAAACAGAGAGGTATTCTCCACTTGCACAACCTGAAAGTAGGCACTTCCGGCTGACTTCCGGTTGCCAATGGTACTTCCTGTCCCATCCAAATACATTGGTTTTAGCTACTTTTCTCCCCTTATTTAAACAACTTTGTCGTCACAGAGAGGCAATGAAACGTTTGTATTATTATAGTATAGAATGTATTTAATAAGCAAACGTTTGTCAGCAGGGTTTTTGGGCTGTATTTCATGTAAAAACGTTCACTGTTAGTTTACTTGCTCACGCTAATTAAGGCTAATGCTGGCTAACAGAAGCTAGCGCAAGAAACGACGCCGCAAAGTATGGTTTATAGTGCATTTCTTGCCACCTTATAGCATTTGTACATTTGTATGACAGTCTATAATGCTCCCGTGAGGTTTTTCCGGACGTTTTGGTAATGATTTTCACTATAAAATCATATTTCTAAATGACAGGAAGTTGATGAAAACTGGCCGGAATAGCTTTGAGCTAACGATCTTTGCCGATGCATTCCATTCTAAACGTAACGTTAGTTGTTCAAAACATTACCCGTCTATATAATTTGTTCCTCAACATTAGCTTCTAACTGTAGCAGGCTGCAGCTTGCTGGCTAACGTTAGCTTCTAACTGTAGCAGGCTGCAGCTTCCTGGCTAACGTTAGCTTCTAACTGTAGCAGGCTGCAGCTTGCTGGCTAACGTTAGCTTCTAACTGTAGCAAGCTGCAGCTTTCTGGCTAACGTTAGCTTCTAACTGTAGCAGGCTGCAGTTAGTTTACAAAACATTACCCGTCTATATAACATTGAGGAACAAATTATATAGACGGGTAATGTTTTGAACAACTAACGTTACGTTTAGAATGGAATGCATCGGCAAAGATCGTTAGCTCAAAGCTATTCCGGACAGTTTTCATCAACTTACTGTCATTTAGAAATATGATTGTATAGTGAAAATCATTACCAAAGCGTCCGGAAAAACCTCACGGGAGCATTATAGACTGTCATACAAATGTACAAATGCTATAAGGTGGCAAGAAATGCACTATAAACAATACTTTGCGGCGTCGTTTCTTGCGCTAGCTTCTGTTAGCCAGCATTAGCCTTAATTAGCGTGAGCAAGTAAACTAACAGTGAACGTTTTTACATGAAATACAGCCCAAAAACCCTGCTGACAAACGTTTGCTTATTAAATACATTCTATACTATAATAATACAAACGTTTCATTGCCTCTCTGTGACGACAAAGTTGTTTAAATAAGGGGAGAAAAGTAGCTAAAACCAATGTATTTGGATGGGACAGGAAGTACCATTGGCAACCGGAAGTCAGCCGGAAGTGCCTACTTTCAGGTTGTGCAAGTGGAGAATAGAGGCTGCTAGAATGATAACAGGACTGAAACAGAGAGGTATAAATGCTGCTAGAATGAGAACAGGACTGAAACATAGGTATAGAGACTGCTAGAATGAGAACAGGACTGAAACAGAGGTATAGAGGCTGCTAGAATGAGAACAGGACTGAAACAGAGAGGTATAGAGGCTGCTAGAATGAGAACAGGACTGAAACAGAGAGGTAGAGAGGCTGCTAGAATGAGAACATGACTGAAACAGAGTGGTATAGAGGCTGCTAGAATGAGAACAGGACTGAAACAGAGAGGTATAGAGGCTCGTTGTAAACAGCGACTCCTACAGGTCGGTCGGGGCGCCTGCACAGCAAGGGAAGGATCTAGGAGAGGTAGTGTGACCTTCCACACGTTACACTCTCCCAGTGAGAGTCCGCGCTGCCAGGTGAGAAGAAGCGGTGGGCTGGCTGCACATGTGTCGGAGGAAGCATGTGATAGTCTCCGCCCTCCCAGACCGACGGTATGGGGTAGAGTGCGCAACGACCAGGTAGGGGATTGGGAATTGGCATAACGACTAACATTGGGATGGGAGAAAAACAGAAAAAGAAGGGGGGAAAAAGATTTAAAAAAAAATTAAAAAGATACAAAATATGTCCCCTTTAATGTAGGGCCCTACAGTTTCTGTGATGATGAAATCACGGATTGGAATCATGGACATGAGCTTTGAAAAAAGGTTGATAATAACACCTCACGACGTCAAGTCTTGAAATTACCAGTGGATGTCATGTGATACTTTGGCCTGTTTGATCGACTACAAGGTTGAACTTGAGGATATCATTTTGGTCTGCGGTGGAAGGTTTAATTTCCTTCAAATAGCTCGTCACGACATTTTGAAACTGCAGGTTTGAATGTGCGGTCGTGGGGGATGGAACATACAGAAGACGCTTAGGCTTCATTCAACCTAACAACCATAACCACGAGGTGTGTGTGTGTGCGTGTGTGTGTGTGTGTGTGTGTGTGTCTGTGTGTGTCTGTGTGTGTGTGTGTGTGTGTGTGTGTGTGTGTGTGTGTGTGTGTCTGTGTGTGTGTGTCTGTGTGTGTGTGTGTGTGTGCGTACGTGTGTGCGTGCACGTGCGTGCGTGCGTGCGTGTGTTTAATCTGTATGATGTAAAGGTAAATATTAACCCTTGCACTACCACACTACAGATGTTTAACCCTTTCCTATCACACTACAGACGGTTCTGTATTGTCGCAGTGAAATTGTTAACCGTTTGGTAGTGCAGCAGTGAAAGGGTTAACATAGACAATGACTTTTCAAAAGCATTGTGACATATATGTATTTCTTTTTCTTTATCTATTTTATGTAAAGCACCTGCATGAAACATGCTATATAAATAAACATGCCTTGCCGTGTGTGTGTGAGTCTAGTAGCTGTCAAAAGGCTAATATGGTTTAACAATGTATCTATAATAAGGAAGGCATGAGACCAGGAGCAGGTGAGGAGTGAGGGGACATTTAACATCAAGCTTTTCTGTCCACAGCCTAGCTGACAGGGGGAGAGGAGCGTGTGTGTGAAGCCTGAGTGTGACAGGGAGCAGCGTGGAGAGAGAGAAAGAGAGAGAGAGAGAGAGAGAGAGAGAGAGAGAGAGAGAGAGAGAGAGAGAGAGAGAGAGAGAGAGAGAGAGAGAGAGAGAGAGAGAGAGAGAGAGAGAGAGAGAGAGAGAGAGAGAGAAAGAGAGAGAAAACGAACTATATAGTTAGTGACAATCAGACAGGCAGGTAGAGAGCAGACAGACAGGCAGGTAGAGATCAGGCAGACAGGTAGACAAACAGACAGGCAGACAAACAGACAGACAGACAGACAGACAGACAGACAGACATACAGACAGACAGACAGACAGACAGACAGACAGACAGACAGACAGACAGACAGACAGACAGACAGACAGACAGACAGACAGACAGACAGACAGACAGACAGACAGACAGACAGACAGACAGACAGACAGACAGACAGACAGACAGACACTTAATGACAAGTCCTTCGACTCACCCTTTAGCTTGAATGCCTGTCTGAGTTTGCAGGATCGTGACTTATCTTAGAAATACCAGGACATTTTTCAACTGTCCTTCAACCGTGGGAGAGAGCACACATTAGTATGACGGCCACATTGTACCAGCTCCAGCGGCTGGGCTCCCTACGGGCCCGTGCAGAGGTGTGGTGCACGTGTATATAATGACGTATATCATTAGGGTACCTTATGTATACAGCACATGTGTGTACTGTATACTTTATTTATGTCAATGACAGCTGACCATCCTGGATGAGTTGGTACTAACTAGTGAATGACACTTTGGGAATAGAATCAAAATGTGTTATTTAGGATCAGTGGTCTATCTCGATATTTGTTCTAATATTGTTTGCTTATTGAGTCTTTCATGATGAGGTTTATGTGAACAATTTTAAACGTTACTAACGTTAACTACATGACACATGACGTTAACATGAGATGTTTACACAACAATGTTATATTTAAGATCTGCTGTTCAAGTTCAAGTTTCAAGTTTCTTTATTAGTTGTCATACAGAAGTACAGAATACTTTTATACAAAATGCTTCTTTCTGTTACGCTCCAGAGACTGTGCTAGACAAAAAGATAAGTATCAAATAAAATAAGTATAGCAGTATAAAATAGAAGTCACGTACATAGACACAAGTGTTCAATATGTACATATGTACAATGTTCAATGCAGAGTAGAAGTAACTGAGTTACCATACACATACAATATACTATACAATATACTAATATACAATATACTATATAGTGCAAAGCAGAAATGGGATGAGGTACAATTTAGGTACAATTTACAGTAATGTCTACTGAGGTATGGGTTGTAGTGCAAATTATTTGCCAATAAATATAAAGTGTGTTTAGGTGATCTAAAGTGTGGAGAGTGGGTGCTGCAGTGTGTTGTTTGTTTAAAGTGAGTGTGCGCGTGTGGATGTGTGTGCTGTGTGCATTTGATGGTTGTTGCATAGTGTTATTGTTCGTTGAGCAGCCTGATGGCTTGGGGATAGAAGCTTCTTCTGAGTCTTTCTGTGCTCGCCATGAGACTCCGGTATTGCTTGCCTGACCGCAGCAGTTCAAAGAGGCAGTTGTTTGGGTGGCTGGAGTCCTTGATGATTCTCTTGGCCTTACCCCTGCACCGCTTGTTGTAAATGTTCTGGAGGGTGGGAAGCCCTTACGGATCTTCTGACTGACTTGGAACTTCCTTAGGCGCCTGAGGAAGTAGAGGCGTTGTCGTGCCTTCTTCACAACACTGTCAATGTGTGTGGTCCATGTCAAGTCCTCGGATATGTGGACTCCGAGGTACTTAAAACTGTTCACTCTCTCAACCGGTGCCCCGTCGATGCTGAGGGGGCTGTAGTCCCTGACCCCCGACCTCCTAAAGTCAGTTGCCTTTCGAGTTTAAATAAAGGTTTGAAATATGTAAAGTGGACATGAGAGGCGTGTTCTACCTTTTCTCAGGAGCCTGTATCTCAGTCAAATGTGGAGCAACTTAATTCCAAGAACAAGTCTCAGGTCTAAATGGGGAGCAGTGCAATTTTGGTATTAACTCCCCGCTGCACACAATTATCTCAAGTCTGAATCAGGAAAACATCATTCAACAGTGTATCCATTACTTAATTGCCCTGATAACCACAGCAGAACAGCTGAAACAGGGATTATGTTGAGAAGTTGTTCTCCATATTAATTTAGTATATCACCCACAGTGTAATTATGTACAAGGCAGAGCCATGTGATCGACAAAGTCCTGTGACTATTAGTCGACTAAGAATGTCTTTAGTCAAGGTTCAACATCACACATTGTTGTAACTAGAGCATACAGCATTATGCTGCTGCTTTTGAGTAAGTCAAATAAAATGACCTACCGTCGCCCAGGAGTTCTAAGGTTAATTTCACTCTTATGTTCATTCAACATCACCACTATATTATACTAACTAGGGGTGCACCGATGTATCGGTCGGGTATCGGTATCGGCCGATAAGTGCCTTGTTGACTGCAATCGGCCTATCGGCCGATAAGCTCGAATGTGCCGATGGCAGTAGCCGATAAATATCCATCAATTTGTGTCGCGTCAAAAGGCAAAACGCGTCTCGACCTTCACAACGCCGCCCCCGGCCCCCGTTCTTTCAACCTAAAAGTGCACTTTCTTCAACCTCGAAGTAAACAAATCACAGAACGGTAGCCAGTTAGTAGGTATCAACGTGAGCTCCCGGGACGGTAGCTAGTTAGTTAGCACCATCCAGGGATCAACGTGAGCTCCCGGGACGGTAGCTAGTTAGCTAGCACCATCCAGGCATCAACGTGAGCTCCCGGGTCGGTAGCTAGTTAGCTAGCACCATCCAGGCATCAGCGTGAGCTCCCGGGACGGTAGCTAGTTAGTTAGCACCATCCAGGCATCAACGTGAGCTCCCGGTACGGTAGCTAGTTAGTTAGCACCATCCAGGCATCAACGTGAGCTCCCGGTACGGTACCTAGTTAGTTAGCACCATCCAGGCATCAACGTGAGCTCCCGGTACGGTAGCTAGTTAGTTAATAACGTTATATAGTTAGTGTTACACGTTCTATATAACATCAGCATATTATTTACCCGAACACAGCAAGTAAGCAAGGCACTATTCCGTTCATAGCTCAGTTCCATTCCGTTGCTCATTCCGTACCCAACTACCCATTCTGCAATCTGTTAATAAAGTTTTCAACCAGACAAATGTATAGAAAGGCTTTGTTTTATTATAACATTTGTTGCAGTAAAATCATTATGTCTCATTTGGTAATGCTGTGGAGCGCTGGTTGGCGGGCCGGGCAGCTAAGGTATTAGCTACGTTAAGTTTGTTGTGCTCTCGAGTCGCAAGCAGATCAATGGCGGCATGCCCGAAAGTAGAAAATGAATAAACGCTTGCCGATTGGTGGTAAGAACAGCAGGAGGTGGGTGCTAGCGGTGTGGTGTAATTGGCCGAATCGACTGTCAATCAAAATGGTTCTATTGCATTGGCTGAGAGCTCTGGTTGAGAGAATAGTATCCATCTGCAGGCCGCCAGACCATACTGGGAGAGGGAGAGTGCTACATGGCATGGTGGAATTAATACCATAAACATATTTCTTGATGTTTCCTTTTTTTTAAGTAAGTAAAGAGGCCTACAAATACAAACATACACATACAGTAGTACACATACATACACAGTAGTTTCATTTAAAAAAAAAAATTAAAAAAAAATGTAAAAAAAAAAAAAAAAAAAACGTATATACAAATA